>NC_142197.1:11930833-12252500 GCF_026936395.1 Plectropomus leopardus
ATTTCTGGAATTCACAAATATTTTCTTATCGTTGTTTAGTTGACAAAAGTTTACAACTGGTTATCAAGTTAAGAGAGCACCATCTTATTTATCACCATACACAAATTGTCCAGTGTGAGGAATCAGAATTTTTAAATTTGTGGAACGAAAAAAATGAATGGATATCATCAGTCAGGTTTAGATGATTAGTCATGCTATTGGTCCTTTTTATTGTATTTTAATTTTTCCCTTACCAGCTTTAAGATCACACTTTCTGAAATTTCTGATTTCATCGTAAACCTGACGGCATCTCTTCTATTGGTTATTGCTATTATTCTTTTTGTTTTTGTCTTTTTTTGTTTGCAACTGCTTGTTTTCTTGTGTGTATATAAACGTTTTCTTTGCTATGTGTTCCTTGTTTGTTTGTTTGTCACTTGTTTGGTTTTGTTTCGATGAGTAACTTCAGTATTTTAATTATTTAAGTAGCGGAGAACTCTAACTAAGCCGTTAAGGCTTCCTTCCTCTGCTGCACTGAAATTACATTTATAGTTTATTTGCTTCCATTTTCATGGCAAATCATTTTCTTTTTATTCAAGATACCATGCACCCCGCTGCTGACACAGCATGTACAGCATCACAGATGTTTTGCTATTGCAGGGTTTTTGTTTTTCTTGTAACACCATACTGATGCTCTTGAAAAACACATGTTTAAGTATTTTCAACTGCACATTGATTTCAGTACTGCTGGAATTCTTCTCACAGCCTTTTTGTTGGCATCTCTCCAATTCTTGGGCATTTGCCAGAGTTTTTGCACACAGCACATCTGTCCTTATTTAGTGTTTAGGGGGTGTTACCTTTGCTAATAGGTTACTTATGAAGCGGGATTTATCTTTCAGCACACATGTGTAAGAGCAAATTGTTTGGGTGGGTGAGAAAGTTTGGTACATCTTAAGCTGACTCATATTTTTGTCTCTGAACAGAAAAATAAGAGAAAATAGAAGAATTTGCTCAATATCTACCTTAAATTCATATTATTTTTATGAGAGCTGGAACAATTAGTCAGCCTATTGGGGATTAGAGTGAATAGAACATTTCTATATTATATTCTGTCAACAAAGTAATAAAATTCAGAGGAAAATGGGACATTAAAACATAAACAGAAAGTTTTGGTCCCATGATAAAAATGTGACCACCAACTAAAATCACAAAAAAATGTTTGAATCATCCTCACTCCTCAGTTTTTCCTTTAGAAATATAGGAGCAGCAGACTTCTTTGTACCACAACTAAGTTATTACCTCAGATATTGGTTGCAGTGTCACCATCGAATGGACTAAATAACACAACTGAGCTAAAGTAACCCAATTTACACCAGCAGAAAACAAAGTGTCTCTGTGTGTGCACGTAAATGAACGTGTGGTATAATGCTGCACTCAGCACAACACCAGGGTGGTTGCTTACATTATGATGGCTGCCAGGGTGAGAGCTTTAATTACACTCCACCAGTCCGCACAGTTTGCAGCATGGAGCCTAATAAACTGTAGTGTCAATCTCAAACTCATTTAGGGGCGAGATGCCGCATCTCTGGTTACATTAATCAGTGATACTGAGGCTGAATGGGAACACGACACTGTGATGGATTCTCCCCCTCAGTTGATAAAGTTAAGAGAGTATGATATGGAGTACATCTGATCACACAGTAAGAATGATTAACGTTCTCCTGAACTTCGATCAAGGTGCACTTGAGCAAGGCAATTGAATCCAAACCACTCTACAGGAAGTGTTCAGTGATAACAGTAAAAGAAAGATAGTTTCTACAAAATGTAATTTCTCCAAAAAATCTTATATTGGGGTTTTTTTTGTGTTTGTGTTTGTGGAGGAGGGGGGTTTCCGGGAAATTTTTACATGGAATATAGAATGAATGAAGATTCACGATAACTTCAGTATGAACAGTTTGTGACAGATATTGTCACTTGTAAGCATCTCCATAATGTTTGGCAAAAAGAAATCTGTGTGGCAATACATTTCTTTAGGGCTGCGACTAATCATGATTTTATTTGTAGATTAATGGATTTGTTGTTTGGTCTAAATATAACAGAATGGTGAAAAATGTCGATCAGTGTTTGCTAAAAGCTGAAATGAAGTCCTCAAATGTCTTGTTTTGTCCACAACACAAAGCTCCATCATGGAGTAGTGAAGACACCAGAAAATATTCATATTTAAGAAGGTGGATTTAGAAATTATTTTCATAAAAAAATTACTTAACCGATTCATTGATTGATCAAATTCAAATAAATAGTTGACTACTAAGCTTTTTTATGATTTCTATTGAAAATTAGTAGTGGTATAAAAATGTAAGAGACAGGGCTGTGTATCAAAGACAAAATTTAGAGCTATTTCCTAGACAGCACTGACTAAATTACCTGATCAGACTCACATAGACTCACCAAAAAGGGAGTCAGCTAGTGAATCCCAAACAGCTCCAGTACCGCTGTTCTGACCCCGACCTCTGACCTCGATGTGAAGAAAAACAAGCACAAAGAGAAATTCAAATTCCTGTATATGGGTTTGTTTTTTGATTTCACGTACAAGTCCAGTACCTGAGAGTGTTTCATTTACTTTACTGTTATCTTACAAACTAGACGGCGAGTGAGTGAGACAAGCACTTGAGTTTAATGCTCTGGTAGTGCTTATTATCTGGGAGGTGGCATCAATAACACATTGAGTGACCACTGTGAATGTTTTGAGGAACAAAAAGCAGCTCATTTGCAGAGAGACGGTGAGGGAGGGATCAGACTTACTTGAGTCAAGTATTTGTCCTGACAGCAGCATATTTTTGAAAGTTAGATGAATGTGCAAATGAAGAAAGCATCAGCAGGAGCATGCAAAATGAAAAAATAACAGATGAAAAACGCATCTCCGGTTCCAACTAAAAATGGCCATCAAGCTCCTTGAGGTGTTATTGTGCAGATAGAGACACTGCAAGGCCTGTAGGCTATCAGCAGCAAAGTCTTCATGGTTTTATGCATAATGTGCTTGTTGCCTGAATGCAGGAGAGCCCCGTGAATTTTGATCACTCTCTCTCCATTATCTTCCTTGTCATTGTCAATCATCGGCCTCCCTTTTCTCTTCCCCCCCCCCCCCATTATCTTTTTCTTCCACTCCATAATCCATTATTCATTCTTTCTGAGATTTACATCGTACTCTTATTTGTGCTCCCTCAGTTTTTCCAAAGGCTTTTTTCGCTCGAGATGGGTAACAGATTGATGAACATTTCTAATTAAATGTTCTCTTTTTATTTATCTATTTTTACTGCTGTCTTGAGACTTCGTGTTGGCATGCTCTTCATGAATATGTCCCTTGTAGTCTTGTATTTTCTAGCAAAATCCTGGCACTCGCGCCGCCACATCTGTCATAGTGAGGCAGTAGAACTTAACAGACTGGAGGTGTGGGAGTGCTCCTGCCCACACACACTCCGCCTGCTTTAGGGTTCAAGTCGGTGCCAGTTAAACATCAGCTGCTTGAGCCCTCGCAGTGGCCTCGGCAGCCCGTTGTAAACCAGGCCAGATGGCAGCATCCACCAGGGAGCACATGGCACCTCATGACAGGGCCCTCCGAACGTCAGCATCCTCTCTGAATTATGGAGGCATGTGAAATATGGAGAGCTCTCCCTTAAAATTAACACTTCAGTGTTCTTAATGAGATTGGGTATCTGTGGAGGCTGTGGCAGTCGCCTCTGCCGGCATCCCGAGGTGGCGTTCGCTGAGCCATATTTTAGCCATCTCTATTGCATTCGGAAACTTTATCAGTGGCACGCAGGCCTCGTCTGTGCTGCTGTGAGGGCACAGTGTGATGCTATCAGAGGGTGCGTTAACTGCTGCGTTAAGCTTTAATGAAGAATAGATTAGGACATTAGGATGCAAAGCACATACCATCCCCACGCTGAGGGGAAGGACCATAATAGGCCTGATAAGAGCTTTTTCTGCTGATCTCACACAAACACGGATGGTCTCCAGGGGGCTGTTGTGGCCTGGCTCAATGTTTACAATGCCATTCATCACTGAGGCAAGTTTTGTTTGCTGACTGGGTGTCACAAACAGTTACACGCACATACGTGGTGGTCTCCATGCACATGCAAACATGCATACACCCTCACAATTCCTCCTCTGCAAGGAAGGGATGCATCTTGACCTCAGAACCTCTAATCAGTCACCTACCGACCCTTGAGATAAGCAGGATCAGGTTCAAGTCCTCTCTTTGTCCCCTAATTAACTCTCAGAAGTCCCCTTGACCTGGATTTTACACTTGACACCCTTCACTATTATTCCCCGCTCAGACAAAGAAAATTACAACAGGAGCCCATATGGCAAACCTCAGATCCCCAAGTGCTTTTTAAACTATTTTTACACCTAAACTCAACAAGCATATTTAAAATCAGAGAGCTTTAGATACAAGATCTCTTGACTGACAAAAATAATTAAACAGGCTAGGGCTGCAAAATATATTGTTTCAGCATCAACACTGTAATGTGTGCATGTGCAGTTGTAGCATATATGCGATGTCAAACACGTTACACTACAGTTTTTTTGCTTCTTGATGCAAAATGAGAACTAGGACAGTTCTCATTTTCCATGGCTAAAGTTACCCAGCAATTTTTACATAGTGGCCAAAAGTGCAATTACACCTGCCGGGTCCGTCACATGATGCCACGAGGCCCAAAAGGAACTCTTTCCCAAAGACTTGCATTGTGGAGGAGAAGTCAGTAAATCAGTGGATATTTTTTGTGCATCACAATCCCTGTAAAATGTTTTTGGTTTTTTTACCATCAGGTTTTGATCATTTGAAACCAATAACCCTTTGAAAGTTTAGAAGAGTCACATGATTCAATCATTTTATCTCTATTCAAGGGCTAAACTGGAAGTTCACTGTAAGTCTTAAGTGCATTTGCACCACAATTCTGAAGATCTGGGTAAATTCATAGCGTGCAATTTTTTTTTTCTTAATGTGCCACTGAGCAACTATTACAAGAATAAACACGGACGCCACCTCCTACACGGTTTCCAGGTCTATCTAAACATCCATGGTGTGCATATTTGCGTATATGAAAAAAATTTTAACAAGGCTGGCAAGTGCTGCTTTTCCAAAGCTATACTCATGCACAGAAAGTGTCAAAATAAGCTCAGGTCCTGGTATAAGGATTGTAAAAAGGGCTGTGTTTTGTGCTCCCTGCACAGAGGAAATAAAACATCTGTTTAATGCAATGTTATGGCAGCATCTGCCGACCATTCTTCACCGCAGAGTTGGTCGACTGTAAAAACGAAACAAGAGGTCTCCCAACTACAGTTTGGAGCCGGTTTGGTTTTAGCACCATATATCTGGAACAAATTCCCATTAAATTGAGAGTCTGCTGCAATTCTCAATTTTGTTAATCAACACCGAAGACTTTTCTTTTTGCAGCTGCCTATTATTTAATCAAATGCTTATTAATTTCTTACATTGCACTGAAGTGTTTATTCCTATATTTGAAACCTGTTTTGATATTTTTTTTCTTGTTCTTATTTTCTGCTCTCTAGCTCTTCAATTGTGTTTTTAAATCCATTTAATTCCCTTTTATAATGTGTCTTTTCCACTTTGAATTGCCTTATTGCCAAAATGTGCAATATAAGCACATTTTTTTATGCCTAGGTAACCTTAATTAACATTAATCTACAAGAGATGTCTGTTTAATAAACCATGAAAGCATGCCCTACTAGAAGTCAACCAAAACCTAAAAATAAGTGGGGAGCAGGAGGGGAGCAAAAACGGGAGCTTCCTTATTTTAGGGTAAGCAACATTAATTATCAATATGACATGTTAGATCATTGACTTTAGCCTGAATTATTAGAAGAGTATTATATGAATGCAACTGTGTCACACAGTTGAAGCACAGTTTTAAACTACCTAATTGCCCTTTCAGAAAAGTTGTCTCTGTAAAAAGTCATTTTTCAGCTTGTATTATCATTTTTATTTTCCATGCAGATGCATTCCTCTACAGGACACACACAAATAATTCAATAGTGGCAAATAATTTCCAAAAAGAGATATTCAAATAATATGGTGAACATTCCAGTGTTTTTTTCATATCACAATATATATTGTAGAAAAAAAACAAACATTGCAATGTCATTTTTTTTCCAATACCATGCAGCCCTAAAACGAGTGTGTCTCACTAATTCGACACTGAACATAAAGGGTTCTTTCCTCTTCAGTTCTGGCACCACAGTTGGTCGCTGGGCTTTTTGCTTGTAAACAACGCTATCAATATTACTTCAAAGCACTACAAACATATTCCCTAAACCATTTCTTTGCCATTATTTTCGTCCATGGCAATAAAGGCCAAACAAAATCAAACCCATCCCGAAGTCATTTCCTCTCATCTAGGTCCATCATCATTCCAGCCTCCTGTGTTTTCTGCTTTCAAACGTCAAAGGTCGCACTGCACCTTTACAGAGCTGCTCCAATTTGACTGGGACTCGCTTCAGTCCATAAACATACACACATCCTACCCCTGAATGATGACATACATCAATAGCTGTCCATCACTCACTAATGATCTTGACAGAGCATTAGTTGGAAGGTATGCCAGCTTATGGGGGGGAGATAAAATAGAGACAGAGAGGGGGGATATAGACAGAGACGGAGCGAGAGTGTGTGAAGAGGACATGATATACGAGATGGTGTGGACTGTTGCACCTTTCATCATCTCCCCTATAAAGTCCAGCCAGTCATGAAATGAGGATGTTAAAATCCTACAGCAAACACAACCATCAAACTGTACAGCTAGATCCTGGACAGCTAACATTTCTGTACGGATGACTGCGGCTCTGATTGGTCTACAATTCAAACAAGACGTGCAAATTCAAATATTACAGAAATGAAGATAATGCACAAGGCTGTCATAGAAAAGATGGATCTGAGGAGGAATGGTTGTCCAAAGCCTGTTAGGATTGTAATGCAAATATATCAAGATCTCAGTTCTGATATCTTGCAAATTTGAGCTACTTGTAATGCAAAGGAAAATGATTCCTAACTCACTTTAAAGCCCCTTTCCGACTGAACAAAAAAACTACTAGCATCTGGCTTTTGTGTTTGTTGGGAAAGGTTAGTATCTGTGTTCATACTCAGGACAAATGACACTGCAGCAGTCATGGATATTTATTTATTTTTCTTTTATGGTATAACCTTTAATAACTTTTGTGACTCTTTAGCCTTTTTTTTTTTTACACAGAAAACACTTAACAAGGCCGATATGAAATCTGTTCATTGTACAAACTTTTGTTTTTTCTACAGTGCCAAAAAACAGCAGCATAATGTCGTCCAAGTTTGTGATTCTAGATAAACTTACTGACATTCCTGAAACAAAAGGCATGACAGGCACTAAATGTAACACAACAGCATCGGCAGCGCTTTCTAAACGCAATATACTGCAAAGCGCTTATACGCCTACACACACACCAGTCAAGTTGCACTTACAGTTTACATCCATGTCTGAGAAACATGGACGCTTAACATACATCATCTCCATGGCAACACAGAGGATCTATACAATCAGCACAGTTTCGAGGTGGGTGCCGTGACCTTGACCTTTGATCTTCATACCCAGATTCTACTCATTTCATTCTTATGTCAAACTGGAAGTTTGTGCCAAATTTGAATAGACTCCCTTAAGGCCACCATCAGATATTGCGTTCACAAAAAAGAGATGGATGCAAGGTTACAGTGATCTTGAGCTTTGAAAACCAAATTTAAATCAGCAGAATATGAGACACTGCCCTTTAAAAGAAACTGATTCTTTGAGGACAAACTAATCCATATTCTTTTTCTTTTCATCTTTCGAGTATTCATTACTTCATTCGCTTCATCAAGAGTCTGGTGTCATTGTGTTAAGTACAACACTGAAACATATCCTCAAATAGTAAAAAAGTTCTTCAGTGTTCATTTAAACCATTCTGTTAATGTTTTGGTGTCCCAAACTTCATTACTAACCCAGCGGAATGAGAGTGACATTTACATTTCAATGTGATTCATCTTCACTGTTTTGTGCAGAGATAAAATAAAAAAAAGAAGTTGTAAGAAAAGGTCAGTATCTGTGGATGTGGAGCGTGTGCATGTGTGCATGTGTGCGTGTGTGCACGCATGCATTGGGTAAACGGGATTTATGAAGACAGTAAACCTGCGGATGCTTGTCGATGCCTCTGCTGCAACTCCTCTCACAAACACACACACACACACACAACGCACACCCTACTACTCTACCTCCCCTAGTTTACTGCAATGCACCAGCAGTGGTTAGCACATAAGCACTGGGAGACAAAAGAAAGACAGAAAGAAAAAGAGGGATATAGTCCGAGCTACAGAGAGAGAGAGCACAAATAAGAGAGCAAACACTCGCTGGTAGTCTGCTATGGACTTGCTCTTTCCTCTCCATTGATTCTTCAGATACATTTTTTAATACACCCTCATCAATAGCACTGGTGGTCTGACAAATGCATTTTTCAAACATTTGCCAGTCAATAGTCATTTAGTCTGTATCTTTGTCCCTTGAGTAAAGGGTCTCGATCAATTGAGGTGATGAAAATTCAAATAAATCAGAAACAGGAATGAAGCAGAGCACTCCTCTGTATCCAGTGGAGCACAGTACAAGCGGGTGTATGAAAAACCAATATGTACTGCTATCTCTTTTAATGGGAGATCAGTTAGAGCTGTGTGTGGGGTGGAGGAGCTACAGTTAGCTGGCTAAGGCATTGTTTAAACATCAGAGAGTCAATAGGCTGCAAGAACCACATATGGTGTCTACATGTGGTGGAGGGCGAGGCAGAGGTAACCGGCTGCAGGGGAGCAGCCCAGAATCTGTGCTGTCCAGTCACTAGGAGCTAATCCTATGAAATGTTCAGAATCACAAAGGTTTCAGCAGTGGTTGAAGAAGTATTCAGAACCTTTACTTTAAAAAAAAAGCACTAATACCACCCTGTGAAAATACCCTGTTAATAGTACAAGTGCTGCATTTAAAGTGTTCCTAAGTAAAAGTAAGTAAATATAATCAGGAAAATGTACTTACAGCATTAAAACTGAAAAGTATGCATTGCAAAAAATAAATAAAATCCAAAGACCTCAACATTATTTTTGAAAAGAAAAAAAAACCCAAACATTTTTTTAAATAGGGAAATAACCAAAAAAGCCAAAAAGAAAAGAAAAAGAATAAAACCAAGTCTAAATTATTTAAAATGAACACAGAAAAAACATACCACAAATCAAAATGATTTAGAAAAAAAAGAAAACGTTTTAAAAAATTTAAATAAGAAACAACACAGAAAATAACAAAACCAGCAGACAGACCAAAACAACAGACTTATAATACAAAAGTATTGACAATTATTTCTTTGTGAATCAAAATATTAATAAATCAACAACTGGTGATTTAATTTATGAGAAAGGCATGATATCTTATAAACTTATGTCATTTTATGTAAAAATCATAAACTGTACAGTAACTAAAGCTTTAATAAATGTGGTGAAGTATAAAGTACATCATTTTTTCTCTGAAATGTAGTGGAGTAAAAATATAAAGTGACATGAAAAGAAAATACTCAAGTAAAGTACGAGTACCTCAAATTCTTACTTAAGTACAGTGCCTATCATTTTAGTTATTGTACTTAGTTACATTTCACTGGTTTTCAACATAGCATTTAGTGTGCTTATATGTGTGGACAATATCCATCTGTGTTACCTAGGATGTGTTTTAGTTTAAAATACAATCAGGACGGCTGGTTTGAAACACAGATCCATGAGTTTGAAGATTTAGCAGACAGCCGGACACTGCACACAGGTTTATAATACAATCATGATTTACAACTTTGAAAAGATATCACATCTGCAGTCGTTTTATCTTTCATTCAGACAATTACAAGGTAAACAGTAGAAATACAGTGCTCACTGTTGATGTAGGAATCCGTCAGGCTTACACAAGCACACACCAGTTCCATTTAAATAAATCAGGGGGCTATAACCATTTCTCCACGCAGGGAATTTAAAAAAATACTCATTACAATTACCGAGACCCCAAGCTGGTCTAGAATGACTTGTTCTGTTAAAAGAACAATCCAAAAATCATAAATACTAAAATTACAATGATATTTAAACTCAGATAAGCAGCAAATCCTTACATCTGAAAAGACAAATATACCTATTTTTACTTTGATAAGCAACCAATCAATCAATCAATCAATCAATCAATCAATCAATCAATCAATCAATTACTGATTTGTGACATAGAATCATACATGGTACAATTTCAGTCAAATGTGACCAAATCAGCCCCTTCAACTTATGCTCTAATTTAGTCCCTTTTTTACCATCTTTTTACATTGTGGGCTGCTGTTTTATAATTGTCTGTTTCCTGCTGGTTCTGGTTATCTGTGGTTTCTGTTTGCTGAATGATTTAAATGGACTTTTGGGAACCGTTGCTTCTGTTGTTTTTAAATTAAATTTATTACAGATTCAATGAATTCATTGATGTTATTGGTGACATTAGACCATGCTCCAGACTCCGATTAACTACATCTCCTGCACCACTGTCCATCCACACATCCTGACCCCAACAAGACAGCTACGTGGATGATCCTCCCGGATACGGGCAGCGCTACTCGACACCAACAGCAGGACTGGGACAGCACCTCACATTCACACTGTCACACCACTTCTTATTCACCTTTAAAGCACACTCCCCCTCCCCCTCTCTTGCCATCAGCATATAACAAACGTTTTGGTGAAACAAGAGATATTACAGTTCCTGATATCCTGTTGGAAACTGATGCAGCACAGAGGTCGTCCAGTTTGTTTTCCAACACCTGCACAATGGCAAGAAGGACGCTGGTTCATCTGTACGCATCTTTTGCATCTTTTGCATCTTTTGCATCTTTTTCTCAATGTTTACTGATGTTTAGATTTAAAACCCTTAACCTAGTTAGCTAGCATTAAGTTCACAAGAGGCAAGTTTGTGGGCTGGTAATGTGATTTCCTCCTCCCAAAACTTGCAGTCACATGCCACCACCATCCAACACCAACTACAGAGAGCACCACCAACACTTGCAGAATAGACATGTAAGGGCATAGATTTAGCCCAAATTTAGCAGAGCTGATGAAGAGGCAGCTGGAAACGTCCGAGCCTACACCAAAAAAATATATTAAAATCTAAATAACAAATTTTCTGTCATGTACTAATTGATTACTTGACTAGTCATTTCCACACTAAGCCAGAGAAACATTGCTATTATGAGGCTTCAAGTCCACATTCATCAGATTTGTACAAAAACATTTGGCCAAATCTTCCTCTTATCCATGACATCCTTAATTGGATCTGGGGCACAGAAGAGAACATCTTCAGTGTGTCTGTGTGTGAAAGTTGTTCCGCTCTCTGTGCAGATCCCATTCTGCCATTCTGCTACCGTTTAAACTCTGAAACTGCAGGACAATTAGAACCCATGGAGACCTAATTACAGCCAGGACCAAGGCTCCGGCTTCTTCTAATGGAGTAGCAGAGCTTGTCCCCAGGGCAAAATCTTCCTGCCAGTTAATTATGCCATTATTCCATTATAGCAGACTGACAGAGGGGGCCGAAGCTCAGCTTGACCTCCAGGACCTAGACAGCGAAGAGAAGAGATCCCCTGTAGAACCACGCAGCCCTGGATGACTCCATGACTTCCTGGCTGCTCCCCCTCCACCTCTTCCCCTACCTCTCGCCAATAAACAGTGAAGGAGATGAATAATGAGATGTTGGCCCCGGTTCAAATTAAGTGGGTACACCCTCCACACTCGTAATCTCCCCTCCCTGCTCTTGCCTAATAAATTTGGTTACTTGCAAACGACAGCAGTGGGTTTTACGGACGCTGATTGTGAATATGAATGATAATGGGGTTGAGGTTGTGGGGGGGGGGGGCAAAGAAGGGGTTTATAGCCTCTCCCAAGTCAAGAGAAGTGCTGGCCTTGCAGTATGAAGGATTGGCCTCAAAGTTTCACTTACTTTGTAATTATACACAGAGATAATCCGAACAGAACTGAAGATAGATTCACTGCTTTCCTAAAGGATGTACTCAGAGTCAGGGTTGGGGCGTAACAAAATACAAGCATGAGGTATTTAAAATACAACAGATGAGTGACTGTATTTTGTTACAGTTTAAATTGGTGGTATTCTGAATACCTTCAATGGCTTTAAAAAACTATTAGTTGAAGGGATTACTTTGTTTTTGTTTTATTTGCTCTATCACCATGTCCTATCTGAATGCAGCATAAGCAAGCTTCAGTTTAATTGCATTGATTTCTATTTGAGTGTGCTAACTGGCCTTGAGAGAGCTGGCACTTTTGAGCTGAACTTTTGTTGGATGCCCTGTTCCTATTACTGTAGTTTGTTTAAAAAGCTCTGTAGTGGACATGGTACAGCTGATTCATGGAGTTGAAATTAGGAGTTATCTACACAATACCTTATTTCACCGCAAAATCCAAAATACTGTGTCAGCTGGCTGGAGGGAGATCATCAGGGAGCTCAAAGGTCCTGGTAAATGAGCATCTCTAGAACATACCTACTTGGTGATGGCTTTATTGTATGTCATTTCCAGTAAATGTCATGACTTTTTTTTTTAAAAAAGGGATTTTTTGTGATCACGTTTTTATTTAGTTTTTTGTGCAAAGCTGCATCTCATCGATATGTGTTCTTATGTTTTGCAAATTTACAGATATTGATACCAAAGAAGGACAGTAAACCTTTTTTTTAACCCTCCCCTGCCCACTCCAGCTGGCTTAAAATGAGCTGCAATGTCTCAGTCGTAAAATTAATAAATATAAAATACAAACACAGAAATAAGTACAAGAAAAGATGAAGAATGATTCCAAATGCAGAAAGACTACAAGTACCCAGTACCCTTTTAAACCAGTCTATTGGCAGAAAGAAGTTTATCATTTTTATAACTATGGTTTTTTTTTTTGTGTATTATCACCTGAAAAGCAAGAATTGTTGTTTTCTTAACCTTAAAATGAATTGTTTTTATCTATATACAGAGCAGGTCCTCTTCCACAGAGTCAGCCATGGACAAATCAAACACTGCCTCTACATGCGGCTTTTGTATTTTTGCAACGGCCACCGTAGTCCTCCTACATGCCTGTCACACAGGAGATCACTGCAGCAAAGTTACTGCTAGATACCAATAAATCCTAAATCCTACACACTGGACTTTTATGTGGTTATATCTCCATTCGAGCACACAGCCGATAGGTAGCCTACGTGGTTTGTTTACATGACGTAACAAAAGTTAAATTTAGAAAAATAAATTCATTGTGGACAGAGAGTGGCACTCGCTTGCTGTTAGGACATGATTTAAAATTCATATCCATTGACAGAAATTTTGTGTTTGTGGTTGCAGTGCACTTGCCGCATAATGGCAGAGGAGATGCACAAGGATGTCAATGTGTCTTTTTGGCATGGAAATACAAGACCCGAACAAATAAGACAACTATGAGATATTCTTAAAGTAATCCAAAGCATTTACATTGTATTTCAATTAATTTGAGTGATCTAATGAAATACATTACTAATTAAATATTATGTCATGTATTCAGTACCCAGTAGTGGAATACATTTTAAAAGTAACCCTCCCACCAACACTGTTCAAAGCTTTTCACTGTAAATATTCGAATAAAATGTCATGTTTTTTTAACCGCATACCCTTGACCCGAGATCATCCATCATAAAACACTATACCATAGACAACACAGGCCATTTATGGTGAAGCGCACATCTCCTTCTTCTTCCTGCTCCCAGAGAGAGTGATGTCACTCAAAGACTATAATGGACCTCTAATGAACTCCAAATCCCATGCCAGTGCATTTACACTGCATTATCGCTTTCTGACCCTTGACCTCCCGGTGGAGTAGAGCGGAGAGCGCTTCTGTCTGCGGAGCTCATTCAGTCATTATGCATCCTCGCAGACCTCATAGCATGGCGCTAGAAGAGTGGGTATTATATACATAATGTAGTGTGTGCAAGTGTGTGAATGACCAATACATGCTCCCAAGCCTGCCTCTAACCACTGGACTCGCTCTCAGAGTTGACTTATAGGCCAGACTATACTTATAACAGCCTAGGCTCTTATAAGGACCTCCATTCACAGTTAAGTGGAATGTTTTTGATATGCAGCCATAGTTTAGAGGTAAGTGGTAATACATGTGCCCCAGGCTTTAGAGCAGCAGGGAAAAGAGGAAAGGAAATGTCAAGGAAGAGAGCAGGACGTCAGGGATTGTGCACTCGTTTCTTCTCACTCTCTCTCTCCCACTCACATAAAGGCTACGCAAAATACTCCAGAGAGGAATTCCTAAATTCCAGCATTCAAAAACGGCAAACTGATTTGACAAATTTCCTCATCAGCCTCTGAGAAACACTCCATCAACCTGTCTTCACATTACTCACTCTTAACAAATGATGTGCCTCGTGTTTGTGCCGTGGCCGGAGAGAAATGGGAGAGGAGGGGTGAGAAATGGGAGGCAGAGTTCAACTAATTGCCTGATGATGGAATTTTAGTGTCTCCTTCATTATAAAGCAGCTTCTAAGTGTTATTGATCCTAGGAGGGGTGTCTCAGAGTCATGTGGTATTAGAGAGCCCAACTGCTCAGAGGCCATGCATTATTCAACAGGCATTCTGACACGACGCCTCGCCAGGGCCTGCTGATTCCTCTCGGGTGGCCTGGGAGTAGCCGCAACTTTCTAACCACCCCGCCCTACCTCCACCTCATCACACACACACGCATACCTTGTGAGAAAGCAATAACATATAAGCTGTGTGCACATGTGAACACACACGCAGTAAAAACACAAGGTCTTGACTCTTCCCCTCTGACTGGAGGTTGTAGATTGTTGTTTTGCTCTCCGATCGACCTCGCACTCCACTGAGGGGTTAATCTATAATGAACTGACTGATGCTGCCGTCTGCTTCTATTCCCAATGAGTCATTTGTGGACATCAACCTTTCCCAGCAAACACACAGAGAACAGAGCATGCAGGCAGCGAGGAGGAGGCAGAGGAGATGAAATAAAGTGGAAGCAGAGAGTGAGAGAAGCTTTAAGAAAAGCTGTAAAAATGAAAATCTACACAGTATATGTAATTCTCCAGTTAGGTCTGAAGTCTGAAATTTAATTCTACATCATACAGTGCATACAGTTTATTTTATCATTTTCTGTGGAGCTGTTTAAAACAGGAACAGTATTTTTTTTGGGGGGGGGGGGGTCGGACATTGAGACACTCTTTCTGAGGGATTTACTAACTTTAAATGTAACCTTTCACAGTGCTGCACTTCCGACAGGATCATAACATGTTAACTAGAGACCATCTTGCAATGAGATCACACCAGCTACAATACAGAGATCTGCCACTTAAAACAAATGTGTGCCAGGGTTGTTAAGGGTGAGTGGGTGGAGACCAGTGACCCCAACTCTATTTCCTACCTCCTTATTTCTAGCGCCCTTGCTCCGACCGCATCCATCTTCCAACTTTGCCTTCCTTGTGATCTCAAGTACTCCACTTCACACAACACAAAATCTGTTGGCAGACAGACGCCCAGATAAGTACTAAAATCCATTTCTGTGGTAATTCCTGCTTTTTCATGACATTGTTAGGTGATCTTCTTTTACTGTTCTTATACTTTGACAGTATCTTAATACTAGATGATACATGTTTTTATGTATTTGTTTTAATGTCTTTTAAATCTGTATTGCTGTATTGTCTTATTTTGGATTGCTGAATATCCTCTCTTGGGTAAAGATAAATACACCTTGAACCTTGAACCAATAGGTGTCTGCAGGACCATATTTTGCCATAGTTACGGTTGGGCAATATGGAGAAAATTAAATATCACAAATGTTATTTTACCAAAGACTACAATTTTGATATTGTGACAGTATTGTAGGGTTGACTATAGGCTTGGACAGTATTAATTTTTCAGTATCTATTTTTTCACCTTCATACCCTGCTGGAATTTCACTGGTGTCGACACAAAGCATCTAACTGTGGAACATTTGCAGAACCCTGTTGTTGACAGTGCAGTATATTGCACGGCTTCATAAATGAGTTGAGTATGTGCTTTTAATTGTGGAAATACTGTAGTTATAACAGTAGGCAGCTGTGCTGCAGCGCTGCAGCAACAACACTGCCAATGTGAGCACACACTGCTCATGCATGCAGTGTAAAAAAAAAAAACCAATATAGTCTCTGGTATGAAAGATGAGGGTCCGTAGTTTTGAGAGTTTTTAAAATCACACCACCAGTCTTCTCTTTCCTGCGTTGCTGTATTCTCTATTTTTATCTGTAATTTTCTCTTGCAATAGAATTTAATAAAAAATCACACCACCAGGATTTCTAAGTACTCGGTATACTGTAATATTGTAAAACTGCCCAAGCCTAGTTGACTATTGCTGCTTTCACAAATATCTGCAGTGAGTTTTTGATAATAATCATCAGTAGTGTGGATATAATGACAAAGTTGGTTCACACAAATAACAGAACAGCTAGAACAGGTAAGTTAAGAAAATTACATCACTTGATAACATTGAGCCTTTAAAACAAGAAAATTAAAACACTTGTGATGTTACAATATCCAAAATCTAAGACGATATTTGGCCTCATATCACAATATCAATAAGATAGATATCTTGCCCTGTTCCTAGCCATGAGGACACACACACACACACACACACACACACACACACTACACTATACTACAAGACAAAAATGATACAATTCCTGCTGGTATCCCACCGCAAATTCTACCTTAGTCTACCGCTACCTACTTGACGACCGGGATGTGTTCACTCTACTCAGTTGCTCTTTTTAACTGTAGCATGGACAACTTGTGCCTGGATACATTTAATAATTACGGTATCTCTGATTCCTGCTACAAAAGGCAACGACAATAATGAAAACGTTGCCCTCATTCAACAGGATTCAATCAGGAGGAAACTAATTAAAGGCACCTGCTTGATGGGAAAAATTAATAAAAAGCTTGTCGATCTTAATTTACAAAATAATACCCAAGCTCATCCTTGCAGGTGAATGCTACTAAGTTCGGGTTTCTATAAAATATTTCCCTGAGGACACACAACCAAGAGATGTGCACAACAAAAGCACATCTCATCCATACGTCCATTCATCATTGTTTAGCCCCAGCTTCTGGTAAAAGGGGCTTAGTCTCATATAATGTATCTTTGTTTTCACTGATTGCAATTATCTAGGCGATCAATGAGTGTTATCAATACCTTACAGCAATTAACATTTAATATCCTTCCACAGCCACTTACTCCATTAATGGCTGATTGATTATGCGAGGCCTGGGAGCCCCGCGGCTGGGAATGGCATGGATCTATTCTGTCTGTCTGTCAAAGTAAAGGCAGGCTGCTCGGCTGCAGAACCTCTGACTCCAGCTAATACTGTATCGATATGAGGTTACTCTAAACCGAGAGGGAAAGATCAGGAGATCCACTAATTTCTTTTGTTTGCAGTCTGTCTGTTTCTCTCATCACACCACCAACATTATTTATTTCTCCCAATTCCTTCCTCTTCCCACTTGACTGTTCGCACAGTACGTTTTGCTTGCATTTTACTCCTCATATCTGCCACCGCTCCAAACACCCTCCCTTCCACCCCTGCAGTTCTTCGTAATCTAATCAGCAGTGATGTATTTTCAGAGCAAGAAGGCACTGCTTTCCATTTCAATCAAATTCAGGCCTTTCAGAAGAACCCATAATGCAATCGTTCCGTACAAAATTCAGGCCCAATTTAAGCCCTATAGACTGCAGATGACTGATAAACTCTCCACTCCACGTCACTCTCTTCCTTGTGGCTCTACTTTGCTGCAGTGCATCATCAAAAAATAAGAGCTCTGTGCTCTCTCTTTGGGAATGGTACAGGCCAACTTTAAATTGGCAGTAGAGGTGGACTGGGTGAGACAGAAGGTGAAGAAATGCACAAGTTAGCAACCCTGACAGGTGGGACTTTGCTAAAGAAATGTAATTGGAAGACACGACAAGTCTCAGCTGGGTGGACAGGTCCCAGAAACAGGCTCTCCATTACCAAGTGAGGGGGGATAGTGGAGCAGAGAGGGGCAGGGAGGGGAAAGAAGGAGATTGGGAAGGTTTCGCTTAATAAACACTTTGTTTTCTGCTGACGATCAGAGGGCCAGAGCGAGGGATACATCGACAGATCGATAGACTGATTTGTTCCGGGCTCTCCATGTTCATCAGACCCATACGTCTCCCTTGGGGAGAGGATGGACTGAAGAAAAGGATGAAGAGATGGAGGAGGGGTGATTGGAAGGAGAAAACAGACAAGTGAAATCAAGGGAGTAAAGAGTTTAAAAAAAAACAGCAGGAGAGTTGAAGAGTCTGGGAAGCAGACAGACGGATGATGATGGGAGGGAGTAATGGATGGAGAAAATAGCGATGGTGTGGGAGGGAAAGAGACTGCAAATGGTGAAAAGAGGAGTGGGAGAGGATTTGGATAGGCTGAGGGTCAAGTGCGAAGGTAAACGCCAGCGGAGATGGTGGGAGGGGTTGGCTGTGTAGGCGATATACAGAACAGGAAATCCCTTCAATCTCCCAGCTGGATCACTGGCTCAAGAACCAGACCCAATACATTTCTCTGTCCTCCTCTGTTCTGCACATAGACAGACAAGACAGACAAACACACACACACACACTTCCGCTCATCACTCCTCCTGACAACCAACACAGGTTTGTCTGAGGCATCTTAGGAAGAAAAAAAAGCCCCCACTCCCTGCTTATCTCACTCTCAGGGTAACTTTATTCAAGAAAAGATGATGAGAGGAGGAGGGGAGCGGTTAGATAATAACATAGCAATTTTGTGTCTTCTCCACAAAAGCAAAAGAGGCCCTGGTGCATAATGGCAGCGAGCAATTGTATCTGCACAGATTTCCATTGCCATTACAGCATTGTTCACCATTGTAGGATTTGATGTCAATCAAAAAGCTATAGCGCTGCAAATCACTACGTCTGTGCCTCAAGGTTCTCTTGGCTACAGAAAAGATGCATTATTGCTCTACAGTATATCCAATTTGACCAGTAATTGCACAGTTCATAATTGTTCTGGCCTCAACTCAAACCAATTAGCAGTGGGATCACACCCAGAGAGGGATCCTTTTAAAGGTTGTGAACCAACAGGAAATTGCAGTGATCTTATCAGTGTATGATTATGATTCATTCAAAAAAGGGGGCCATAATGAGCTTTGTTTTATAGAGCATCTTAATTCAAGAAAGGAGAAATTACTGATCTCATCCTTTGATCAATTTCAAGCTTGTGTATCTCCGTGGAACTGGCTCCACTTCACCTTTAACTCATCATTAAGTTGTATATTACTCCACAGGGCAGTTCAGGGGGTAAGGTGATACTATTTGTCATAGACACTCAGCAACATGTGTTCAAGAAAGACAAAATGGTCAAAGATAATTTAGTGCTGAAGATGATATGAATCAAGAATACTGACTTAAAGTCACTAGAGCGCACTCCAAATAGCCAGTGATGGTTATCATATCTCATTTTTTAAAGGTTTGTCAACATCATGGGGTGCAATGCCATATTGTACTTACAGTGCATGTATTTTTTAAAATTTTACGATTAAAGCACATTTTTAAAAGATCTATAAAATAAACTTTAATATAATTATTAATATTGTTATAAAATGCTATCTCTGTCTCTGTATAAGCAATGTCAA
Source organism: Plectropomus leopardus (assembly GCF_026936395.1). Taxonomy (NCBI): domain Eukaryota; kingdom Metazoa; phylum Chordata; class Actinopteri; order Perciformes; family Serranidae; genus Plectropomus; species Plectropomus leopardus. The sequence continues at coordinate 11,950,613 of NC_142197.1, forward strand.
TTTGCATCCCAGTGAGAATGGTCGTAAAGCAGCTATTCAGCTATTTAAACACCACCCCTCAGCCCCCTCACACCACAAAAATGCTAACAGTGTGTTGTGTTGTTGTGGAAAATTATTCAGTGTGAAAGTATTTGAATGTCAAGATGTATAACAGTAACTGTATGAATGGATGATTTGTCCATTTTTATGGTTTAGGTTCTTTCTGAGGCATCAGAGTCCTACACTATCTGCATGCAGACATGTGAGGAGGCTCCAGTGTGTCCAAAGGTTAAAATACTGCGAAATCAGGACCTTGTAGATGATTATACTCCATTGTTAGACACAGCTTCATGATGTGTGAATTACACTTTGTAAGGATGAAACATTGTTCTGTGTCTTAAAGTTTTTGGCGGTCTTTGTCCATGTTTGTGCTGTACCAAGAGCTTATCTGATCCGATTTATGTTGTCATTAAACTCATATATTCATATAAAATCAACTGTGGCTCATAGAGGTTTTTAAAGATTATGCATTTAAACTGATAGCTATGTGCCTTAACTGCAAAAGTGTGATACAAACATAAAAAGCAGAGCACATTAAAAACAAAATATACCCTTTCCAACAATGCTAGTTTTTTACAGTTTGTACAGTTAAAATGGTCCAATGCATGGATTTTATCTATGGTTAGCCAATGCCACTAGTTTAGTTAATGCTAGCTGGACATTAGTTAGCCGACTAGTCTACCGGATCCCCCTGCTTTTTTTTGTCAAGTCCAACCCTACTGTGCTGTGATTGGCTAAAGCACAAGGCATTGTTTGTCCTATCATAATGAACAAACGTTCACAGAGCAGGGGCACGAAAACTCCACATCCAGGAATGTGTGTGTGGACACTGGAGGAAAGTAGACAGAGAGCCCTCGGTAATGGGCATGGACCGTGCGGACCCCCTGACCTCACTCTGGTTCTCTGGCAGAGGAGAAGAGCGCAGCCGCTGCTGGAGGCTGCTTAGAGGCTGTGGGATACAGCCAAGCGGCCACGAGTCAAGCCAGGGCCCACAAAGCATGCTGGAGAACCAGAGGGAGAGTGGGAGGGCAGGAGGTCTGCAGGGTCCGTGATGAGGGCTGTGTCAGCAACCACTGTTGGTCCAGTGTACACCCCTGGATCTTGAGCCTCAAACGTGCTCTGCAGGCCCTCTCATATGCTACGACTGCTTCTCCAGCTCCAGTTGAGCCTAAAGATTTTTTCAAACAATACAAATATGAAGAGTTTATAAAATATGACAGAGACAGCACTACTTACTTTCAGCTTTTCAGAGTAATAAATACACAACAAAAACCCATAAAATGTTAAGAAAAGCAAAACTCTCACCATTTTTCCTTATTAAACAAAAAAAATACAACTGTACACCTTTTGAATTCAACTTTGTCCTCATTCCTAAGCCCTAAAATCAGCGCACTTAGTATAGTTTTGTTTCAGATAAAAAAATAAATGGAAGTATACAAATGGGACTTCAGTTTTTATTACAAAAGTGTCTTGTAAGTATGGAAAGTTTTAGCTTGGTTTTTGTTATGTTAAAATTAATATTTGCAGCTTTCAATTAACATTTCCCTTATTACCACATCAGGCAGACACACAGTACAAAGAAAGACCAAACTTTTAACAGTTTTGCCGAAGCAGAGAAATATATTGACATTCGCAAAAGCAAAAGAAAGTCTTTCAAAATCTTGCTATTAGGGCCGTCACTTTCTTTTCCTTTTGCCACCTGCTTCCATCATTAATTCCCTGGAGCTATTCTCCACAAGGTGAGCAGCAAAAAAATGAATATGATAATAGTAAAAATACACAAAAGGCAAATCTGCCCACATAAATGAGAAACACAGCCAGAGGTGAGCAGATAAGAAGCAACACATAAATGAAAAGTGTGAAGGTATAAATGTTCCACAGACTGCAGGTATAAATATGTATTATGAACCTGCTCCGCTGGTGCATTGCTGTGGGCTTCCATTTTTCCACATGGAAAACAGCCACGGATGCCGTGTTTTAACCAATCAAATTTGCCCCTGGGCAGGTCGTTTTTGATGCAGTGGAGCACAGTAATCTCAGCCAATCCTTTTGTGTGACTGCTGGGGCTTCTGGGTCAGAGATGAGGGGAGTGGTACGAGGAGAAAGTCGCCAGGCAACTGCAGTCATAGCCTGTGGCTACATATATGCAGTAAACCCCGAAAACTACCATTTCTGTTCAAGTTCATTATTGTAAGGTTCAACTGATTGTGTCCAGCAGACCTTTTTATATTCCCGTCATGTAAAGGCAACTTCTTTTTTTTTGTTAACATGATTTCATTTTGCTGTCTCACGTTTGGGAATTTATTAACAGCGATGAGAACTGTGCAATATAATGCTGTGGATTTCACTAAATAACCAGCTGGTGTTTGAGCTGCAAACAGTTTAGTGGTAAAGTTTTTAAAGAAGAGACTTATCTTTGTTTACTTTTTTTGTGCTTTCTACCCCTCTGGCCCTGTTTACATTTCGTATTAACATGCACTTTGGATGATGCAATCATAATGAGCCTTGTTTTACAGAGAGCCTTAATCCGACGACTCAAACCACTTGGCGGGGTGGTCTGGGATGCATTTGACCATAGCATTAGTGTAAACACTAATGCCGTCCTGATACATTCTGGCAAGGACTATGTCATCAATGCAGAACATGCATTTCAGCTTCAGAAATCCTTAAAGTGGTGCTCATTTGTGAAGGTTGTATCGTATCATATCGAAATGTTTGTTTTCCACACAGGTCATTTTCAGCAGTATTCCAAAATGCAATGAAAAAATCCCATGGACTTTTCTACAAGGGAACCAGAGTGAAATGAACTTCTGCGCTCCATGGTAGTGAATGTGACACAGGCTAAACTAAAATATCAAACAACATGTTAAATAACTTTTTCCCAAAAAGGGTTTCTGTAATTTTAGGTAGTTCTTGTTATGCTGTTGTATGTTCTAGTGTACATATTTCTGTTGAGTTTGGTTTTACTTAGTTATCTGATGCAATAAAAAGATTGACAGCTGTGACAAATGGCGTGTTTGCCATCAGTGTTGCTGCTTGTGATTGGTTAGACAGGTGTATGGGCAATAACTCAGTATCGCGGAGATCAATACATGTGCAGACGGGCTTCAAATGATGTCACCAGTGCAAGATGGCAAGGTTTGTGTCTGGGATATTTTGGCTTTATTTTTTTCTGTTGTCCATCTTTTAAATATTATTTTTGCGGGATTTTTCCTTTTATTGACAGGAAATGGGGGAAGAGAGAGAAGAGGACTGACACGGTGCAAAGGGCAACAGACCAGAACTGAACCCGGGCTGTGCAAAGGCCTCAGCATATGGGGTGCATACTCTACGAGGTGAGCTAGAGGCCGTCTCGCTATTGTCCATCTTTATATAAAGTCTATGATTCAAAAGCACCAGGGATACAATTGTGAGCGTGGTGATTTTTAACTATCGGATATTAAACTGGTTAATCATTTTGTAAAACATCCTGGAACCAGGAAGGGACGGGGATTCAAGGAAACACTATCAACACAGATAGATTTCTGGCAGAGAAACTATATTTCTTGTCCATTTATAAAAAGACATATATTAATGGGATTTCAGTTTTGTTAATGCCACTGCAGACAGGGAACATATCGTAGTCAATATTCTATTAAAATGCAGGGTCAAAGGTTTTAAAGTGTACGTGTGCTGGTAAAGCTTTTTGTGTGCATGTGTTTGTGTGCATGTATACACACATGCAGCTATTTTTATGTGAATGCAATTGGTTGCATTTGTGAACACATACATAATGCAGGTCAGCTAGTGTGCAGATTACTGCAAAATTGTTATCCTGTTAGAGCCTGAAGGACAGAAGTTCAAGCTCTGGGTACCGCTTGCCAAGCTAAGTGTTACTGTTTATGTCTGCGTGAATTTTTATTCCTGTGCCAAATGACCGGCTTTCAACAGCCACTATAGATTTACTAAGTAGGTACATTTATATTTTAATATGAGGCATTATGCAACTACATAAATTTGTACTGTAAAGTCATGCATTTTCACTGTCCCACAGAGCAAAATGACAACAGTAGACCAGCCGGGGTTTGATGTGGTTGCTGTTGCAATACCATAAACTCAAAGATGACATTGATTATTGTACTGAGAGTGACAAGTTAATGATGTATTTCAATCTGCAACACAAAAATTAAATGATTAAGTGCTAGAACTTTGAATTGGGGTATTTTCTCTCTTCAGAAAACATTCTTAATGAATATCTAACAGCTTATTAACCTCTCAGTAAACAATAATAGGTCTTTGGCTGTCAACAGTTGATGCAACATTAAATACCCAATGTTCCTTTTCAAAGGCCAAATAATAGCATCAGCTGTGTTCCTCTGACACTGAATAACTGAAGTATAACCCTACAGCAGCCGCTGAAGGCCATACATGGATTTGCTTTAAACAGACACCCTTTCATGTCAGCTTTACACCAGCTGACATCCTTCTTCTTCACCCACACATCAACAAGAACCTTTCCTACAGCTAAATGGATGAATGCTTCACTGCCAACTGACACTGATTGTTGATTCCAGTTTTTAAACTGGCTGGCAAACATAATTGTGAATTTTTTTGAAAAAATATAAGGTAGGAGAGAAGCCATGCAATTATACATTACTTTATGTGCACTTTAAATGGACTGCCCCCCTCAGTGAAAATTCAAATCATGAATTGGAGATTTCGGTCAATTGAGATTCTCTGAGTTGAGCAGTTGTCGGGGTCGTCAGTCAATGTGCAGTTTACTTATGTGGATGTTTCATGCTGCTCTTATATGTAAAATCATTAGACTGCAGTACTTTAAGTCATCCCATCCACTAGGTAGAGATGTCTATGACAGGTAAAGGCAGCTGCAGACTCAGACCCAGGGTAATTCTGAGTGAGACGGAGGCAGCTGCCCTCTGCTTAGCAGTGGTGAACTTACAGCTCAAAGCACCTGAATACAACACAGTCTCTGGCTTTTGTTTGATATCTACTGTCAGCAAAAATTGTTGCACATTTCCAACTGGTCATTAGCACTCATTAACTCAGCAGGGTAACATGGCCAGTCAGTCAGACATTTTCTGTAACTGCTTGTCCTCATAAGGGTCGCGGGGGGGGCTGGAGCCAATCCCAGCTGTCATCAGGCGGAAGGCGGGGTACACCCTGGACAGTTCGCCAGACCATCGCAGGGCTGGTTAACATGGCTTGTTTACTATATGAACATTGCTGTCATACTGAACTGAGCCCCATTTAAAATCAATAGTGTTGCTTGATATGAAAAAAATGAACAAACACTCGAATATTCATGGATCTGATTTGAATGACATAATTCTGGTGTAGTCCTATTAACAAAGTAATAGAGGTTTGAGATTTGGCGAGCAATTTTATCATCAGTCACTCCTCATAGGTTACTGATTGGCCTTGTGTGTATCTGGTTTGGCTCAACTGGCTCACAGCTAATGTCCAGACTGAATGAGCTGATTCACCAGTTTTAGTTTAATTGAGTTTAAGAGTGAAAGGCCTTAATGACTTGGCAGTGTCTCACGTGGCAGCTGTTAGAGGACTTTAATCATGTAAAGCAACAACATATGGAGTCAGAAGTGACTAACGCAGTTGTTTTGCAGCAGTGAAACAGGGCTTTAGGATGTGGATCAGGAGAGATGACTGACAACGTGAACAGGTAATGGACACGGGTCAGGCAGAGAAAGGGATTCAGTTTAACCACTATGGTATTTTACTTAAAGTTGGATTTTGTGTGTGTTGTGCAAAGAAACAAAAAATATAATGTTCCAAATAACAACAATCAATAACAGGATGAATATAAATGACCCATTACTAAAATGCTATTACTAGTTCAGTGTTCATAATAAAATAAATCAAACATCACTGAGTCAATGCTCAATAATTACATTTAATCTTCCAAATATTAAATCAAAGAGGAATATAATACAGGATATTAAGAAGGGCAATCAAGCAACTCATATGTCACACTGCATAACCATTAAGTGTGAGTAGACATAATCATAACTGAAAATTCTGCCTCAAATTTCAAACACAGAGCAATATTTGAATATATACTTGAGGTGTGCGATTGCATCTTTAAGTTGAAACAGTCAACCTTCTGCAGTTTATAAACTTAAATACTACTGTCTATTATTCTGCCTGCAAAAAAAAGCTTTTTTACTTCTGGAAATTGCATTTATAAGCTTAAAATCCAAACAGATGTGGTAATTTCTGAAGATAATCTTTTTATCTCCCACTCGCCACATGCTGCAGTGTTTTGCAACTAAATGGACAATCCACTTGGTATACAACACAACTTAACTTTTCCAATAGTAGAGATCTTAGGACTTTGGTCAAACTTATGAACTTATGGGATGGTTCTCCTATAAATAGTTTTAAGAGTAGATACAAACCATCTTTTAAGCATTTACCGACAAAGTTAAACACTTAAACTGTTGAATTTGAATGAATAAGTTACTGAAAAGTTACAAATACTAATACAAATGTAACTATGGGAAGGTGGACCTTCAAAAAAGTGCTACATGCTGTAACTTTGGACACACACAGTCTTGGAGTTTGCAAAGCAGCGATGTCGAGGTGTTTGAAATGACCTTACAATTTCAGCCAAGAGACATAGCTCATCGTCCCAAAGGTCAGAAGCAGTTGTTGGTCAAGTATCACAACTTTTTGGCCTTTGTTCAGATTTGCCATCTCCTATCTGTGCATCACTCTGTACTAGAAAAGGCTCTGTAGGTAATCTGGAATAAATCTAGCCCACAGGGCAAATGTAAGCGTTTTTACAGGAGATGTTGCTTGCTGCCATTCAGGGGCACTCTCAAAATCAAACAACTGACTCTTTCCATTATCACCATTTTTGCTCTGTTGCAATAACCAAACACCACATGGCAAAACAGAGACATTTCTCCACAAAAAAAAGCATAATGTAATTCAACCAAGACATACATGATGCGCTTAATGGGTACAACGACCATTGCTTTAAATATAGTAATAATGAAATGGAAATATATTACACCTGGCATGACTTTATTTGTCCAGCTTATACTGTCTAGTAGTGCAGCAGTTCAAATAAATCTCCAGTAGGAAGCATCATATCTAACACAATCTTCATGTCTAACAAAGGGAAAAGGGGCTTAATCTTGTCAAACACAGCACAAAGCAATCAGAAGGGCTGATCTTTGATGAGGGAGATGGATTATAATCAAATAGACGCTCTGAGTCTGGCTATCATCCGGCGGAATTAACTGTGGCTGTGGCACCTCCGCAGACCGCAGGAGTGTAATGAAAGAATAATATCACTAATATGAAAAGGGGTTTCGTGGATGATTGTTTTACTTTTTAGGGCTGCTTTTGTGCAATTGGCAGAAACAATTTTCAACAGAGAGAAGAGAGATTACAGGACGACAACTTTCTGGGGATTCCAGTAATCCCAGTTGGTGGGAACAGCGAAATGATAGCAGTTGGAGGAGCAGGTTTGTGACCAAAAAGACATTATGTCAAAATACTCAGGCTTTGTGGGGAGAAGTTCTGAAGGTATTTAAACTGAATGAGAGCAAGACTTTACTGAAAGAAAGTCGGATTGATTTTCTTTGGGACTTAAAAATGTTTTTTAATAAGTATTAGCCTTGGCTAGAATGTGAATTTAGGGCAAACAGTTTTCTAAACAATTACTATACACACACACATGCGCGCACACAAACACACACACACAAAAGTGTGATCTACCAGCAAAGATAGAGCTGAGCAAAATGTTTCATCCAAACATTGGACAGACATGCAGAGAATCTCAGCAGTGGATCAATCAGTATGGTTACACAGCAGGCAGCTTGACTGAGTTCCACCCCTTGATAAGGTGCGTTGCATTATTTATGGTTACCTGTAGAACCTATTCATTACCAACCTTTCAATAGCTGACACAGATTGATGGATAGTTATCTTGTTAGAAGAAAAAAATATTCAATAGGCACATTACACAATTTTAATGGATGGTTAGATAATGCTGAGCACCTGACTTGTTAGCTAGAAGCTTCCTAATTAACGTCAATATCTATCTGAAGTGTCCGTTAACAGAGGAGAGGTGTGGGATTGTGTGCTGAGTGAGGAGGGATGGAGGGAGGAACGGGGAGATGTTTAGCCCCAATGAACTTCTCTAGTTTCATGCCAAAGAGAATTTTCTTTTTTTTTTTTTTAGAATATCTTAAAAGCAAAAATATCGGTACTTGAACATTATGAGATAATGTCCTGCGATAGTATCTTGTGATATTATTTTGTGGTATGAATTCTGCAAAAACTGGCAGATTTGATGCCAGACATAACACAGACAGTACAATCTGTGCTGTACAGCAATTGATATCAAGGATTAAAATGATCTGACATTAATTGTGCATGCATCACTACTTATGTACTTCCTGCTTGTTAGGTAAGATCAAAATTTAGCACCCTTGACCACACATAAGCCAATACGCTCAAACGGCAACTTGCATTTTGATTTTAAAAAGTTATATATTTAATGAAAACAAAAGACAACTCTTCTACAATTATTTATTTTAGTGATCCTATATGTTTACACTTAGGTCTAGCCTAATATACAACAAAATCAGCCCAATATACCTGTAAGAACACAAATGGCTGTCTGCATACAAACTCTGCATTTTCTTATTTTCCCTTCCATTGCTTTGTGCAGGAACAAACATAAACATTTAAAAGATTTGTGTATGAGGCCCACTTACTCTCAATAAATAATGATATGACTTTGATTTGAATAATTATGGAAATTTGTAATTATTTTTTATAATGGGTATTATAGTTTAATAAATGATTGCAAAAAGGGGTCTTGGTGGTGAAAATTTTGAGACCACCATGGATGTATGTGTGCTACTGTGTGTATGCAGTGAGTCTGAGTCTTTATGTATATATTCTGAACTTTATTTGTGCCCTTGCATATGTCTTTTGCATCCTCTCCCCTAGGCCTGGAGTAATTGTCACGGATGTCAAGCTAAGAGAGAAAAAAAGAATGAAAGCAGAGGAACATATCCAGGCAGCACACAGAGGACAAAAGCCCAGTCAGGCGCTGCCTTGTGGGGTTGTGTCGACTATAACGGGACCCTTCTTCTCCAGAGATCAAGAGGAGAGGCCCTCCGTTTGCAGAGGGCAGGTCTTCTGGGTCCTCTGGGTTTCATCCAGACATGATTTGTATATGAACCCAGACACACTGAGAAACCCTGCCTTTCAAATAGATTCGGGTGATAAACTGAATTATGTATTTGGGTAAAATATGCAATTCTATGGAAATTCAAGTTTTCTGGGTGCATTAACAGTTATTTTCAGTCAAAAATGAATGTAGATGATAGCTGGCTATGCTAGCTATAGCACAAATAGTCACAGTATTTATGTACGTATAAACATGTTGGGGTTTACAGGGTGCTGATTATAATCTCCTGAGTATGCCTTTACTACATTTGGCAGGTGGGTGCACACGCACTGCTGCTCACTGTTTTACACAAATAGAGAGCTTAAAGTAACAACATTTTTTCTGACAATTCAGTCGTTTCTGCAAACCAGGGAAACATTATATGCGTACGTTATTATGTAGCACTTAGGTTGAAAATTAACATTTCAACAACACGGTGGTTATTCACTCAGTCATTCATTAATTACTCATAGCTGCTAATCCTGTGGTTTAGGCAAGAGGCAGGATAAATCCTGAACAGGTTACCAGACTATCAAAGGGCTGATACATAGAGACACACATTTACATTCACACCTGCAGCCAACTGAGGGTCACAAATTAACCTGACCAGCATGTCTTTGGACTGTGGAAGGGAGCTGGAGAGCCCCGAAAAACACCCATGATGACACAGGGAGAACATCTAAAGTCCCAAGCCTGACAGTGGATTCGAAAAGATCATCTTTTGGCTTAAAATACCTGTTTTGGGGGACACAATCCCTGCTGGAAAAGTTGCAATGTCTCAGCAAAAAAAAAAAAAAAATGCTTTTCATGTCACTACCCACGGTGGAAAAACAAAACACCCATATTTGGTGATTAAAAAGCCACTGGAAATGGATACAGAATCACATGTTGCTAAAACCACCAACGTTTGGTCACAAAAAGCTTTTGGAAGCACACTGATGGGTAGTGAAAAAACACACCAGCTGAAAACAGGTAAAATAGGTTGCTAAAACACAAACAGTTTTGTTGTTTGTCAGTCTCAAATGGTTGGAAGGCGTCTCACCTTGGTCACACGCCATCCAGCATTCCCTCCACCTCCTGATGACAAAGTATGCTCATATACCACACCATTTTGGAAACATTGATATGACACATATGAAACGTGCAAATATTTGCCTAGTGCCAACATTTAGTTCTGGCTGCGGCTGGGTATCGCAATAGTTTTCCTGAATCGATTTGATTTGGATTCTCAAAGTCCTGATTCTATTCCATTCAGATTTTATTGCAGTAACAAGCGAAGTTGACGCAAACTCGAGTAATCTTTACTTCACTGTTTCCACCACAGCCTGTCTGCTGTTTGTGTGTCTGTGTGTGTGTGCATAATGTGAAGCAGCAGCCTTGACGCACAGACAGCAGGAGGAGAGGCTGCTGCAGCATGATAATAAATTACACCATAATGTTAAAAAAAAAAGTAAGCTAACAGTTAGAGGAAAAGGAGCTGGTAGAGTCGGAGCTTATCAATACTATGTTCTTTAATAATTTATCGCTGGGGCCATTAAATACCTGTGAGATTGAAAGGGTTAAAGCTCCGGTCATCCAGGGGACAATGCATATTAAGAGATCGATGTCGGATTTTATGAATCGATATCAGATCACACAACGTGACATAGATTTGAATTGGATGAATCGATTATTTCAACCCAGCCCTATTTCTGGTCATGTTTTAGTCTATATTCACTTGCGCAGAGAGGCAATTCAAATTGAATCATCCAAAAACCCAGAAAAGACTGTAGAGATTTTTTGGCCAATTCACCCAGCTCCACAAACTGGTCAGCTAGCAAGGAAAGAAACTCCAGATTCAACACTAACAAAACACTTGATTTTCTCACTTTTATGTAGAGTGAGTAAAGCTCCCCAGGTGCACATAGAGTATATGCACTCCCCCACAGCACTGCTGCACAATCATGCACACACAATACACAAATCTTAACCTATATACACTAAAGCCCTCTTTTTCCCTTCGATGCACACACCTATGAGTAAATAGGAGATGGAGGACATGTTTGTGAAATTGCCTTGAGCTTTGAGCCCCTCAATAAGTCATAGGTTGAGTCAAGGAATTTGGGTTTGTGGCAGCAGAGACACTAGAAAAAAAAGATAAACATGCTCAGCGCTTTCCTTTTAGGGTTCATTACTCTGCCGTCCCGGGTGAACCAGAGTTGAGAAGAGGAGTTAATTCCTACCAAGTGAGAAAAAACACATTAACTGAGACCTATCCATCTTCCCGGTGCTGACACCTCCATTTAAATCTCTTATTTCTAAAGGATGTAGAGGGAAATCGTCTTCTCAATGTATGAGCCCTCACATAGAGGGTGTGTAAATGTGTGCGATGCCTTCTGCAGTAAAAATCTTTCATTATGATATTTTCAATTTAAAAAGAGGCCAACATTTCCTGCTCTTTTGAAAAATTAAGTGGCGTTTTCTGTGGATTAATTTCAGACATCTGGGAGTATATTCATAATGCTAATGCAGGTTGCTGTGTTTTCATTTGCTCCAGGGAGTAGAAAACTGCGATTTGGGGGTGGGTCTCTATTAATCTATCCAAGGCCCATATTTTAAACATAGACCACATTAAAATTACACTTGACATTTCATCAACAAGGGGTCTATAATACCTTTAGGGCGAGCTATATGTAAAGATGAAAAATTACAATAATAGTTGCTAAGTCTTGAACATGTGCTCAGTCTTTCTATGAAGCCTTTTATATTAAAGTTTTTATCTTTCTTTCCAACTTTTCCTCGCTCCCCCTCCCTCTCATTAATCTTTACTGAAATCTCCAACAACCTGGCTATTATATATGCTAAGTGGTCTTGTCACTGGGTCCCTGGTTACCTGGTGTAATGAGCTGCTTTAGGAAGGGATCTGCTGGCTTTAATCAAATCAGCCACCGGGTATCAACAGCTCCCAAACGACACCAGCTTTGTGCCAGGGCTGCCAATATTATGCCCCATTAAGAAACAATGCCCAGCGCTAACCCCCCCACCCCACACACACACACACACACACACACACACTGATTACCACTAATCAGAGAAAGCCTCGGGTCAGCATCATAGGAATATTATTAGAGGAGAGAAAAAGTGATTTATGTTATTAGAAATACAATACTGTATGTAACATGAAACACACACGGTGATTTGGGGGTTGTGGGAAAGAATTTAAACATTATTTTACAAAATAAAGGTTTGACCATATCAATGAACTTGACATCAGGGTTCCTACAGTTTAGGACAACTTAGATTTCAGACTGTGTAAGACTTTTAAAATTACATTTATCATAGAATTTAAGAACAATTTCACAAAACCAAATATAAAGGAGAAAGCATGAACCAACATCAGTGATTAGGGACAATATAGTGCGCAATAAATGAGACCTAAAACCCAGAAATCATGAAATGACAGTTTCCTCATCTCAAAACATAATTAATTTTTATCTCATGGCAGGGATGAGGGTAGAATGTAACTATGAAATATCTGGCGTTTATTATGGGTATTCTTGATTCCCATTGTGCAAAAATGTAAAAGCTTTGCATAAAATAAAATGTGTCTTGTATGCCCATTTTAGCTGTGCTGCGAAATCTTGGTTAAATAGTTTTTGTTGACCTTGCACTTTGCCATGTCATCCAGGGTTCACTGACAGCAAAGCTAGCAAGAGGCATTTGCTCAATATTTAAAAAAAAAAAAAAAAGATTTTTCAGGCTTTTAAAAGACTGATTGAGGATATTTTACCAATACCAATGAAGGCCTTATTCTTAGGCAAATAAAATGAATGCCTTTAAAAAAAATTTCAAGGATCTTTGGGAACCCTGAGCTGCTGCACTGATAGTAAAGCATGAGAAACCTTTACAACAAAATAATTGGTTTAAGGGCATTTGTAGTCCTTCACAAGACACAAGGTACAAGGTAGATTTATTATTTTTTTAACATAGTTTAAGAGTTGGGTTTCTGTTCAATAGCATTTTATTTACTCCAAATCCAGAATCAAAGTACCCCCTTATCTGACTGCTTTTGAATCCCTCATCCCTCATCATTAACTTTAGCATTCACCATTTGTAAGTAACATACTGTAAATTATCAATAACTACAACTCAAAGATTCAGTTTGGGTCTGTGATCACCTGTTGTTGGGCAAGAAACCAGAAATACTACAGTTTTTAGTGGTAGCTACTAAACTCACAACATTAACATTAATTAACCTGGCCTGATTAAATTTCACAACCTGTAACCACAACCTGAAAATGAGATGAGCAGCAGAAGATATAAAAAGTTGATTGTTGATATTGATTGCTGTGAAACACTCAGAGCAAACTCAGAGGTCCTGATTCAGAGCTACGAGGTTAATTAGTTCAAAAAATTGATTCGACTCGCATAAAAAGTTTAACTGAGACTCTAATTATTTCTCTAGAGGAGAGTTGCCACACTGTAACATCACTCTACGACCACAAGTGAACTGTGGTTTTGTAGTTCAACAGTGATCTGTCTTTTCACTCACAAACAATATTTGGCAGAGTGAAGTCAGCGGCTCAGTGAGAACTCAATAACAACAAGTTAAAAGTTGCAGAGTAGCTTTTATTAAGTTAACAGGAACTAGCTGTAGCTGATATGATCTGCAGCTGGTGATGTTCGTCATTGTAACAGACGAAAGCAAAGGTTGGCGCTGATTATAAATGAGATGTCTGCTGACGTTATATGCATGATTTCATAGTTGGTCTATGCAGGGATGCTCAACTTGCTTTGCTTTGGGGCCACTTTTGCAAAATGACATGAGGTCAGGGACCAGTTGCAACAGCCACACACATTTCAAGGATTTTAGGACATCTCTAGGGTTTTAGAATGCTTCTAGGACTTTATGACGTTTATAGAATTTTAGCTCATTTCTAGGACTTAAGGACATCTCACTGATTTTAGTATGTTTCTATGATTTTAGGACATAACAAGGATTTTAGGATTTTTCAAGGATTTAAGGATGTTTCAAGAATTTTAGGAGGTTTCTAGGAATTTAGGACATTTCCAGGATTTTAGGGCGTTTCTAAGATTTGGGGCCATTTCTAGGATTTTAGGATATTTGTAGAGTTTTGAGATATCACTAGTCTATGCTTACAAAAAAAGAAAAGGTGAGATAAAAGGTTTGATAATGCATTCATTAGCATCAGAGCTTAACAAATCCAAGTTTTTTGCTAACTCAGACCTGGCTTCAAACTGGAACCACCTATCAAAATCCAACATTATTAAGGAGGGGTAACAGCAATCAGAAGCCAATCCACAGGATCAAGAGTGGGGCAGTTCCAATCTTTTTTTTTTTTTTTTTTTTGATGGCTATATATTGCTATATAGAGCCCAATCCATCTCCAATCCTTTGTTTATTTGCTCCAGGTATCCCAGCTGTCAAAAGTGCCCCTATGAGCTTTGTTAAAAGACTGGAAGGTCTTCTAGCAAACAATGCTGTGAGCAAGTCAGCTGCATAACACTAAGCAGCCTGCAGTTTCAATGAATAATAGGTTTTAGCAAAGACTCATTATTGATGGACTCGGGTGGGCATTGGAGTCACAAAATTGTGATCAACATCATTTCAATTTTAATGTATAATTTAATACCACCGTTTTTAATAAATTTCCAAGAGTAAATCTTTAGTCTGAGTTGAAGTTTCATTGAGAGTGAATCTATTATTCAGCTTCAGCTGATATATCAATCTTAAGGGAATGCTAATGTAATTACCAAACTTTTTGGGATCCAAAACGGAGAACACAACTTGTACAACATGCTATTGAGGTTTCATTTTCTTTTTCTGCTGAGTAAGAATTGAACACCTATGGTACATTGATTATTACAAATCTGCAGTATTTGGCACAGCTCAAACTTTACACACACGTGCGCACACTCCCACTGGACCTAACCTTCAGGGAAGCAGGACTTGCCTTAACAAAGTGGAAAATAATTTCCAATACATATTAATGAAGCAGAGTAAAATCGATGCCCTTGGAACTTTATGATAGTGTGTGCCAATGCAATGCTGCGACAGCAGCATACTGTATGTGTGGCTCAGATTTTGGGGGGCAGGGGTGGGGGTGTGAGCTAACTTGGCTCAACAATAAGAGCCCTCATCTATCATGCTGAGCTCAGAGTGCGATGGGGCCTCATAGGTCCATGTGAGTGACCCTGACTATGAAAAAGCCTATCAAGACTGGATAGAGGGACTTGCAGTGTTTGAGTGCTTCACTACTGTACATGTAAGCAATTTTAAATGGTGGGTTAATGACCTAAAACACACACACAGATTCCATCAATGATGTTTAGATGTGCAATCATTCTCACATGTGTTCTAACTACTAAACGTGTCTGCACTTGCACATGTACACACACACGTGCGCAAACACACACACAAACACTCTAAAAACCTGCCTCTGCAGCAAATTGCCCAGACCAGCTTGTTCATCAAGGGCCGAGTGTGTGTATTGAACAGAGAGGGAATTACAACCCCTGCAGCACTCGTGGATGCCACAGCCACTTACAGCTTGACCAATAGGCCGTTTGCACTCAATGAATCACATATTTAAACACATTAATAACCAAGGTTGCTCACTACTGCACAGGAGGAACAGAAACAGGTGAGGAGACTGGCAATCATGATTGTGCACACACCTGTAATTTCAAATAGTGCCTAAAGCCACAGAAAGGAAACATGTAAAGCTTTTGCGTAGGCCTTTTAGTAATTAATAATTGTTATTTGACACAGCATGCATGCAGGAGGTGTTTTGAATCAGTATTATTGGGTCTCACGGGCATGAATTGAAATGTGCAGAACCATGGTGATTTTCCAGAAATTAAAGACACTCAGGACTGTAATTAAAAAGTGTCTAGCTGGAGTGACAACACACACACACGCACACAAAATGCGGCATGGTTAAGCTTGTTGTTATTCCTGTGCGGTGTTGCCACTGCATGATCATGCTGATACCCTGGGGCAATTTGTTATGGACATCAGAAGAGCAGCGAAGGTCACAAGCAAGACAAAGTATCCAGCTGGCCTATCATGCACTGCTGATTCAGCACTTTCAAAGACATCACCTGACGATGGTGAGAAAAGAAAGTGATGAAAAAGAGACAAAAAAGTTGGGGGCAGAGTGATGACATACACAGAGGGTAAAATGAACTATGCCCGTCAAGACCAAGAACATCAGATTTATACGACATAGTAAATATATATAGGATTTCACTTTGGATGACAGGTTATTTGTCTATCATTGGATGGTAAAAGTATTTAAATGTCACCAAGTGTAGGGCATCTCATCTTAGCATCTTGAACTTAAAGTGTATTTATATGTGTCTAAAGTTAGTGTCTTATATAGAGGGTCACAGGACAAATGTTCACATTAAATGTGGACAAAGTTTTAAATAACAAGGTGCAGGTATGTAAAAGAAACCCCTATGAGCAAAAACCTCTGGTTTCCTACAGTCGCAGCAAACTTTCCTTTTTTCTTCTTTTACATGCCTATGTTCCCCTTTGTATCATTCTGTGTCCCCTCTCTAAATTCAGATTTTTTTTGCAGGTCTGTGAACGCAGTGCAGGCAGAGCTCTCCATGACTTTTGTTTTTACTCAGCAGCTGTTAATGACTCACAGGGTGAAAAACTGATCTGTCGTTCCATTCAGAGCTGATCAAATCAGATTGATGGATGAGAGAAGCAGCTGCTGCAAATGCAACCAAACTTTTGGATCCAGCAGAAGTTTCACTTTCATTTGCACCTGATGCTCTGCTGTCCTATCCGTAACCAGAGTACGCTCTGCACTCTGAAAGTGCGGTGCACTGATGAATGGTAGGCCTATAAGCACCCCTAATGAACAGTCCAGCTCCAAATCAATGTGGATAAACAGGAAGGAAATCACAGAGTTCCAGAATATGTGAAAAATGTTGTTTTTTGAGAAATTACAGAAAAAAAGCCTTTATTATAGTGGCTAAATCACTGAAAAGGTCAATATGTTTTGACCACTACTGGTCTTCGTCAGGGCTTTCAAAACAGATGCAAAATATATATATAGCAGCAGGAACCAATAGGAGGCCATCACATGACCAAAATTAAAGACAAATCACAGAAAACGTTAAGTTAATGTCCTCACTAAGACCAGGATACCTGGACTATGCCTGGATTTACTTCTTGTTTATCCTGTTGGTTCCTGTTTTCAAGTTTTTGACCTACATTTGATTAGCAAACAGTCAGCTCTATCTTTTTCTATAAAATCTATGTGTGACTGCAGATTTTAAACCTGCTGTGCCCCCACAAATAATTGAATGTGTTGAACATGTTTGGTCATCTGCTTCGGGTACTGCAAGTGTTACATTATGTAGCCAGAAGCCACACGCTTAAGTCAAGGAAACATATAAACTTTGTTGCCAAGTTCATTCATTTCTTCCCAATTTTGGATCCTATTCCTGTTAGAACAGGTCCAGTTGTGAACAGAAGCTTTCATTGGTGATCTTTCATGGTGAAAAGTGCAGCTATTTCCCATTGCAGTCATTCCCCGGCTGAAATGACGGTGCACAGAGGCTGACATATGATAGATCCTGAGACTCTGACCAATCAAAGCAGACTGGGATTTTTCCGGAGGGGGGCTGGAAGAGACAGGCACTAAACAGAGCGTTTCAGACAGAGGGGAAAAAGTGATCCAGCACAGACAGTATGAGAAAAATAAAGTGTTTTTGACCATTAAAGCATGTGAATTGTAAACATGATCTAGTAGAAACCTGAATAGGTCCCCTTTAAATTGTACTTGTATTGCCAACAAATATAAAAATCTAGCATGGCAAAAAAACAAACTAAAATCTTGACTCTAACAAAGTATATGGGGGTTTATGGTTTAGTGGGCATAATGGTTTAGCAGAAGGATGAATAATTAAAAATGATAACAAAGAAGACTGAAAAAAAAAACTCATCTGAGGACTTCTTCCCATTCATCAATTCATTCAGTGCAATTACCTGTAAAGGCCAAACACATCTTAAAAACAATCAGATGGCATTTCACACTCAATTTACCAAAAACAAACAAACAAAAAACAACAACACAGAGCCATCTGACTTCTATTGAGCTGGAGAAGCTTTGGCATAATCCATATCTCAATTGTCCTGAAGCCTCAAAATCCTCCTCTGACTCTCCTACTTTTTCATCCATAGAAGCTGTAACATTTAAAGGCTAGTGAGTTCTTATTAGTGAACTTGTGACAAAATTGTCTTCACATTTATCAAACAAAAAGAATATCCTTTTAAGTTTGTTTTTTTTTTTTTTAAACACGACTATGGGAACCGATAAGGGCACAAATTCAAATGCAGACATTTCTGCCTGAATCAGGGTATGAAGGATTACAGACACTGTGGCCCCTTGATCATTCTAATTAACACACACAGCGGTGTCACAACCCCTAGCTACCATTTCCACAGTCAGCCAAAGCTGGGCAGATATCTACAATCTCCACAAGTGGGATTAAATTGGTCTGTCTTGTCATAAACTCGATATTTTCTGACCACTAAAAGGTATTGGAAAGTTAGGAATTGGGGAAATAATAAAGTATTTGACTGTGATAATGTGACCTCTAAAATAAGGCACTAGAGGGAATAAGGCTAACTGAAGCTTTTTTGGGGGCAGGAGTCAGACAGAGAGGGAGATACTGTAAGAGTTTGAAGAGAGATCGAAAGAGCTGGAAAGACAGAGAGAAGGCGAGAGTCAGAGAGACTTCCACAGGGGAGAGGGAGACAGGAAGAGCGAGGAGTATTTAGGTCTCTTTAGTGCTGAGTTGCAGCCACTACTTGATTGGGTGCTTTGGGAGGAAATGGAAAAGCTCTCCAGCCAGGTGCTTATCTCTGACCAGAGCTTACAGAGTCAACCGACCGCCAAACTGCTTTACCCTGACTGCCGGAGACACTCACAGGGTAAGTTCCAATCAGCCTGTGAAGAGCAATGTCCAGGAAAGATATTTCCACCAAGCTAGTGTAACTTTTCAGCAGCAGATATGTGCTTTTCTAAACTTCTGTGCAAGTTCAGAACACTTACATTTATGTTTCAAGCACCGTGAACTCCTATTTCGACACTTTCACCAGAGGCAGAAAACCGTGAAGAAGGCAGAGAGATGACACACTAGTTATAAAACATCACAGGTAGATGGACCACAAAGGTGTAGATACAGGAATAGTTCACGGAAATCTTTGCTCCCATCAACAATATTGCAGCGGTTATGGTTGGAGGGGTACAGCAAGCGGCAAGAGAGGTATAGTGGCTCGGTCTCACTCTAAACACTGAAAATCACAGACTTAAATTGTGTGATCAGTGTGGGTGCAAGAGCTCCAAATGCTGTAAAAGGATTGGGACAGCAGCACTTTGTGAAGTCCATGTTGATCAGACAAAGGCATTTTCTGTGGCAAGCCAATTGCAAGGCTCCTATATTAAAGGTGCTACTGTTTAAATCACACAGTTTGATCCAAACTGGTGGAAACAGATCCATAATCAAAAGTTCACACACCACAGGATTAGACAAAGTGTTTGCTGTTGGATGTGTACGTTTGTGTAGCGTTTTCTCAATTTATGAACTTCTGATGAACCTTTGTTTGTATGACCAATTTATGGTGATTAAAAATGGAAAAATAAAAAAATACCATAGCTGAAGCATCTTCAGGGATGTATGTACCTAATGTCATTATTTTTTCAGCTTCTATTGTTTTTCTTGTTCTTTCTATAATTGAACTTCAGATGTCTGTAGTCATAAGGTCTGTACCCAACTCAGATTATGTCAGTAAAATCAGATTTGGCTGTTTAATACAAATATTGGACGATTTTTTTTATATATATATATATATAAAGAGTTTTAAAGTTTGAAAGTCTTCAGCGAGAAGAGAGAAGATATTGTCATTTCAGAGCCTTGTGGTGCAAAGCCTCTCCTCCTCCCTGAAGCTGCATCACATCCACTGCAGCCTGTACCAAAGAGCAGCGTGAAAGTTAACAGCACTCACTCAGCAGCACAAACATTTTGGTCTCCAGAAGGTCACTGCACAGCACACTGACTAGCGAAAAAAAAATAAAAAGAAATAGAAACTGCTTGACTTGAAGCAATCTCATCAATCATGAGACGGGGCAGCCTTAATGTTTTTTATGTCATCCGAAAAGAAAAAAAAATCCTTGATTTGAATATTGTGATTCTTTGGATTAAATTAGTCAGGCATTTTTATTAAATCAACTTTCTTAGATGTATCAGTGTAATATATGGTAATGTTAGACTGCTGCTGAATCAACCACCAATTAATACAGGTGCGTGCCTCCCTTTGTGCGCAGCAAGCAGGAGAGCAAACTGTTTTTGGACTGCGGTTGTTTTTGAAAGTCCAAACACCAACAAATATGGACTGAAGCAAAACACTTGGTAAGATTTAAAAAAAAAAACAAGTGAATTTTAGGAATGATTACATCTATATATTGTTTCAATTAATTATTACTTTTGGACTTTGCAACTCTGAGGTTATCGGAAATATTGGGATCACGCAATGCAAGCCTACAAATGGTTTAATACTAATAATATTGAAGCCCTATCTTTATCTGCAACTGTGCAGAAATACAGGGTCCAAACAGAATGAATAAACATGCAAAATAATTTACTAAAACTATACAACATTTAAATGTTGATTAACAATGAAAATGCCAATGATATGAAGGAAACTTTAAGCTATTGATCACAGCCTGATTCCCATGTTAACCCTTTTAAACCTGAGCAAAGAAAGGGATAACGTCCAAAAATTTTTATAATAATCATGATAATTATTTATTAAAAATGTATTTAAAGAAAAATATAATGTATATTTATTTAAGCACTTTTTAAAGTCAGTTCCTGTTTTTGATTTTTTTTTTTCTTTTCTTTTGTGCTAGTTTTCATGTGTGGTTTTTTTTGGTAACTTTTTACTAATGTTTCTTATAAAGTTGCTCATTGCCTTCTTTGCATGTTTTTGAAGGAAAACTAATTTTAATAAGTCGCACAGTACTTTTTAGTCTTCACATTTGTACATAGATGCATCATTATGGTAAACCTGTTAATCACTCCACGCTTTTTGCTATTGCGCAAGCCTTTTTAATAGAGTATATAAAGTACAAAGACATATATTTGGGTGGATCACTTAAATCATTTTAGAATATGAGATACAGTGCTTTTAATATGGTTCTTGATGGTGATGCAGCTAAACAGAAATGTGCTTCTGCATTAGAGGATGGCGACTGCTCGGAGTGTTCAAGGAAACATGACCTATCACTTAAATACAAACAGTAATGCTAATCATGTAGTTGTCGTTACGGTTCACAGTCAGTTCACTTCTTTACTATGAATACCTGCAGTGGTGATTCACAATCCCATTATCCTTGCATGTATGAGATGTGTTGACAGTCCTTCAGTGGGGCGACAGAGCCGGGGGGGGGGGTAGCTGGCTGGTTAGGGGGCTGCTGATAGTGAAGAAGAAAAAAAGGTGGGATCTAAAGAGAGCAGAGGAAAAGACAGGCAGATAGAGAGTGAGATAGAGAGCTGCGATGTGCAGGGCTACGGGTCTCTGTGTCCTGCAGGGGATTACAGATGGCCCTCAGAATTAAATCAAAACTGTGCTGACTGCCAAGGAATGGGCTCTGCAACACATCGGGTGCCACATGAGAGGGGGGTAAGACTGGCGCAGAGGGGGAGGCTGAAGGCGAGGGCTGCAGCCATAGAGCAAAAATCGCCTTCAAATGAGTTTTTGAAATATCTAAAAATAAATTGCCTTTGAAAAAGCTCAACAGACAGTTGATATGCGGGCTGGATGGGGGCCAAGTGAAAAGTTGCCCTCTCCCCCCATTTCTCCTCATCTCGGCCTCTTCTATACCTTGGCATCATTCAATTTCTCACGTCTCATTCCCTTTCTCTCTCCCTCTCACTCAGAAGCACAGACACCGGCATGCATGCAGGTACTGTACCAACACATGGGTTTAAACAAAGGTCAAGTCCCTCATTTAGATACCAATTAACAACAGTTGGATTAGGAAATTAACAAAGCACCTTCTCCTGGCTGATGATATTTACAGAGAAAATACTGTACACAGGGATTCAATCCAAGGGCCCAGCAGATGGTTGGGTCTATTTTTAGAGGAAAAGATTGAATAATGTATAATTGTCTCTGTCTGCTCATCATTTCCCTTGCACATGCTGTGTATCATACTGTACATATGGACAGTATTAACATTTTGCCTGGCACAAAAGGTGATTGTTACTCTTGATAACCAAATTAAATAATTAAATAACCTAATAAAGTTACAGTTGGTAACTTTTTTAATATTAACTTGTTATATTTGCTGAAAATTTCACTATATCCACACAGTAGTACATCCAGGGTTTAAACACATTTTCATGGACAGAAATCTTTTTTTTTTTAAAGGACATATTTTTTTTTCACAACAAACTTGCTTAGTGTTTTTTAAACATATCAGATTCAAACTCTATTCAAACATCACTTCAGTTAATTTGCATACATGCACACGGGGGAAAAACATCAACACACTACAGAAAATAAATTTTCCATTATTTTATGAAAGGTTGAAAGATACCTGTAACTATCTTATTGCACACAACAAAACTCCATGACTTTTCCAAAATGTTTGATTATTTTTACAAATTCCATATTTGGCCGACCAAGCATCATAAGTTGTCGTCCAGCTATGTTGTTAACTGACGCCATCCGCCAAAGTATCATACCACCGCAAAAGATGGCTTTTGGCGTTGATGCCGAAATCACTATCCAAGTGGTGGTATTTTAGATTGAGAACAGTCTCATTTCCATCTGCAAGCAAACAACAGTAAAATACCTAAATGCTGCCGTGTGAAAGGATCCGCTACCAACAAGGTGAAGAACCTAAAACTACGTTTTTATAAGCTGCCAAACTTAAGAGAACAAAAGTGGATACAGACATTAGGCATCAGAGGGAAGAATGGGAAAACTGTTGGAACCTGATACTCACTATGTCATGTGCAGCAAGCATTTTGCTAATTTTGTTTGTTTAAATGGTGATCTTATCAAGTGATTTTATCAAATGGTTGCAAATATAGAAGTATTTCACTTATGGATCATTTCTCCACAATAAGCAAGGATATGACAAAAATGTGTTTTCAAAAAAAATGACCAAATGTCAATTTAAAACCATAGATGTGCCACTGTTATACATAATGTCATGTATTTGTTTAACCTAAAAAGCCATGGAGTTTTGTGCACACTTGCAATTCTTGTTCAGGTATAGCCACATTACACATCGCCATCTTTGAAGCAAGCCGGATGTCGCTATCTCACTCTCAGCACGGTGGAGACTAACTTCTAAGAACAGCGTTTAAATGAAAATGTGGCATCTATAAAATGCAAATGAACATGCAAATGAGTCGAGGGACATTATAAGGCTGACTTTTTAAACTTTGCAGCTCACAACTTTAATAGAAGTAGGCATACTACAATGATTGATAAAAAAGTGTTGAGTCTGGCTGAAATGTCAAGAGTATTGTAGCATTCGCACTTGATATTTTCATCATCTGACCATAATTCCTCCAGAATAGTCGCTGGTAAGTGCATATAGGGACATGGTTTTCCTTCAAATGATGCATTGTTTTTTATCAGAGAACACTGATTTGGCTCTATGTGTGATAATTCCTTACAGAAGGCAAACCCAGATCAGACACCTACCTAATGACCCAAATATTTGATAGCAGAATATGTGAAACTGCTTCAAACCAAAATTGTCCCATTTATTCCTATTTGTAAACACTTGGTTGTGCACACTGTGCTCATTCCTGAGGCACAAATTAAAACTATTTCCCAAGGCTTACTGTCTCTGCGCTATTGTTTTCTCAGAAATGTTCAACAACAATAAAAAACAGGTACAGTCAGGCCAAAACAAAAAATAATGAATCTGAAGGAATGAAGAAAATTAGCATCTTACCAAAAATGTCCCCTAAATTGCAAGAAATTTGTAGTTTTAGAAAAAGTCCAAAAAACTATATTTATAACTAACTATTCGTAATCATACCGGTATTGTTTTATATTAAAAATTATGTTACAGAATTGTTACTATTTTTGAGCACTTTTTTCCAAGTTATTTCCTTTAAGTTTGTTTTTGTTTTTGTTTTTTTAGTTCCCTTTTTCTTTTCTTTTTTGGCACGAATTTTCAGAAAATGTTCTTGGTTTTTTTTGATAAATAAATGGGATGGGGTGCCTGGTGGCTCAATGGATAGAGAGGGCACCCCATGTATAGAGGGTATGTCCTCGCCGCAGCAGCCACGGGTTCAAATCCAGCCATGGCCCTTTGCTGCATGTCACCCCCACTCTCTCCCCCTTTCACACTTGTGCTGTACAATCAATTAAAGGCAAAAATGCCCCAAAAATATCTTTAAAAAATAAAATGAAAAATAAATAAATAAATGGCATGTCAACTGACAACAAAACTGTACTGTTTTAGCAAACAATAAAACGGATTATTTTGCAAAGGCATAGTTACATGTTCCTTCTATAGTACCCATCTAGCTTGGTTATCCTCAGGGGACCTTGTGACTGAACAACAACAATGAACTGACAAGAACAAACAAGGTTTCAGTTTATCTGGATTATGGATTTACATTGATAAGGGTAGAGTGACAAGATAAGACCAAGAATAAGTCTCGCTGGTTAGAGTCAAGTACAGACAGATCAAATCTACCATGTCTGACAGTCGGCTAGTTTCCCAAAGGCACCTTTCTTTAAATCATTTTTTATCTGTTAACTCACTAACCAGATCAGCAGCATCAAACCTGGCCTCAGAAATCTAAAATGATGGGGTGGGGAGGGGTGAGGGGAGATGACGAGGGCAGAAAATACTCAGAAAGGAATGCTTTTTGTTGCTTTTTGTCTGTCTGGGATGATGATGATGACAGTGAGCATTGGAGGATCCGAGCAGTTTATGAGCCACTTTAAGCTGTTTCTTAATGCGCTCCACTTCAATGCAGCTCCTCAGTAAAATAGCCTATTAAAGCTGATCATGAAGGCATGTCTGCCATCAAAATTGTCTCTTTTTTGTGGTATTTGCCTGTGAGGGAGTTTTCCCCCTTCATTAAACTGACAACAATGATTCATCCTATGCATATGCAAATAGACAGAAATCTAAATAGAAATGCAGCAAGCATCTTTACACTTGTATCCTGTGTCTGCATGAAACAGACCTGGGGTTTACAAAAGCCAGGGTTTAGGGACGGGGCCTTGCTTTCTATTCTTTAGACTGTCCAGATGTACTTGAGGACTCAAACCAAACAGAATTCAAATTTATTTAAGACTGAGCCTCGTTCTAGGGATTAATTCTAACTTGCAATAGTGAGGAGGCAGATGCATTGGCACAGACAGAAAGCAGATTTACAATGGCATCAAAGAAAACAGCAATCAACACTATACTCTAAAAACTAATGTACATTTTTCAAGGGCAGCACACAATTGCTCCAAATCCCTTTGGCACCATTTGGCTCCACTGAGAGCCACAGAGAGAAAGAAAAGGAGAGGCTGAGAGACAGATGCGTTGACGTGCACGTGGCCCAACAGGGCTGGCCTAATAACAAGATTAGCCATTTTAATTTAGATTACTTGAGACTTGTTGACATGTAGAGACGCCCGCTGTCGCCGCGACTAGTACAAAGGCATAGTGAGAACATCAAAAAGATGAGAGAGTGACATGCTGTTTTCCAGTGGCGCTTTGGTAAGCCCAACAGCTGGGGGAAAATGCTTGGCGCTGGCACAGCCCCCCTCTGAGGAGGACAAATGGGAAAAGGTCACTCATTTGGCACCTGATCACACATGCTTTAGGGAGGTTGCATGAAAGCAGACAAACCCAGTTATCAACTCTGCACATTAGGATACAAATCTTAGCATCTGACATGAGGTTTTGTGGTGGTTGGTACACAGCCCCCTGAGGACGGCACGATGGTGAAAAGAAGAAACCGGGTGGTATTTTCAAGCACAACATAAAAGGAGCAATGTGCAGGATTTAGTGGCATCTAGTGGTGAGGACTGCAGATTGCAACCAGCTCAAACTTCTCTCATGTGCTAAGCGTAAACTTCTGGATAGGATTCTTTCAATTTTCAGGAGGTTTTAACTGGGAGCAGAATTATTCGCAGAGGTCTCTTCCTCTTCAAAACAGACAGAGTGATTAAACTGGAAAAAAAACTGAATAAGGTAATTTTATGTTTAAAAAAAATCAATGTTTTTCTGACACTGCTACTTGTGAAGGGGCTGCTAACTATGGCAGCGGTACCCTATCTCGAGCAAGTGTTTGGTTTGTCTATGTTTGGCAACTGTAGAAGCTAAGCTGTGCAAGAGAGCAATCTTCATAGACAAGAAGCCACTCCGTATGCCGATGTAAACGGCTCATTCAACAAAAAACACAACAATTCTTATTTTTGGGTGATTATACAATAAAGAAAGCATAGTTATGATATATTAAATTTCATTCCTGCCGATAAATTTCCCTAAATCCTTCACACTGGACCATGACATTTTTTTGTAAACCCAACCAAAATCAAAACAGTAATCATCAGTCTGTTGATATCCAGTCCAGTTCCTCACATTTTTGAGTGACAGAATTAATTCAAAAAACACTTTCGCCCTCTTAGCAGAAGGCACAGGGACTTAAACATTGTGTCTGGAATAAGAAATTACAAAGCAAGTTCAAAATTACTCACAGGATTGCAAAGGTTTAAGCTAATACTAGGGCCATGTAATTTCTTTTCACAGAATATCCATAGCCATATCTACAAGTCACTGAACTATTATACTAATGAGCAATAAGTAATAATAACTACTATACGTTTGATGAATTTATCTGTTTTCTTTCATGAATTTATCTGCTAAGTCTAAGTCTTGGTCTGCCATATTATTGCCCTTTTATCAATTGATGTCTGTAGGTGCTTTTCTTTCTGTTGCTATGTCTAATTGTACTGGTTAGACTAGTATTACATATTTCTTTTTTTCCTTTTCATTTAGGTATTAGTCTAGAATTTTGATGATTTTATATCGTAAGTTTCTTGTACTCTTATTTTACTTCTGAACTGTTTTTTTTATAAAAGCTGTTTGTAGTTTTATTTTATGTTTGTACTGTATTTTCATGTGCAGGACTTAAGGGAGACTAGGGGCACATTCATGTGCTTCTAGTGGGGATCCTTGAACAAACAAACAATAAACAAACTTTACAATTAGATGTTATTGTGTTGGTCAACGGTGACATGCTAACATGTCACTGCCAATTCTAACATTTTCCCATCGAAGTTGTGCACTAGTTTTGTGAATTTTCATGTCTCATGCTCATGCGAGTAGAACAGGGAAATCCCACAGTGATGATCAGTCTAACATGACCTTGGGCTTGTCATAACATTGTCACACTATCCAACCAACACAGGGGCCACTGTCCATGAGTAATAAAAACTGACACCATCTCAATTTCACCAATTACACACACACGCAGACACACACCACCTCTGGCAGTGCAGTCGCAACATTAATACCACATTACAACTGCATTTCGGAGACGTTATGAATAAGCAGTGATTCACAGCAGCTGCATTCATTACGCAAACATGATTAAAGTGGCGGACCCCTCGGGCGTCCGGGGGCCTAATGATCCCACTCTGCCTTTTGTTATTCACGTTGGCTGAGGGCAGGCCACTAAGCAGCAGCCCTGGGTGTCTGCTTGCGCCGAATGAGGCCTCATTAATAACAGGCCATTCACAAACCTTGCGTCCATGCTCAGCACCCGGCCATGGTAAATGAAAGAGACGGAGCCCCCAGATGCCCGGGTCTACCTCTATCGCAGATGGGTCTACGCGCTCCCCTGCATGATGATGCTGATGTCCACTTGTGTGTGTGACAAGCTGACATATGTTAGCGAGCATTCATCGTTGGCTGTTAAATTGCCCTCTTTGGATGCTCTATTCAGCCCCATCGGCACACACTCCCTCCAGAGACCGGCAATGTACATATTTACATAATGCTCTAATGCAATAAAACAAATGAATACAGTCCTGGCTGTGCACGGGAAGGGGGCTGGGTCAGAGACAATAAACCAGCGCATATATTTGTATGTTGCAGCTGCATATTCAGTGATTGTCTTTAAATGACAAAATGCAGACATTTGGTATTAGGTGAAGCATTGCACCAAACCTTCATCAACCATCGCTATATCTGTGTAGAGCTCTTTAAACAGGTCTACTCTACAACTTCCTAGATCTGACGCAAGATAACACAAAATTAAGATGAGTATGTGCTTATATATTGTTGACTAATAATTACAGTATGATTTAGTGAACTTAAAGTAAATATTCTCATACCTTTAATGCAGTCCTAATCCACAGGGATACACTGAATATGTTTTGATGGTTTTGCTGTGTTGCTCTCCCTTCTTCCCTTGAAAACGGCCAAAGCACGGCAAAACTATGTCACAGCATCCATCAGAAAATAGACACAAACCAGATGAATGAGTTCAAATTCAGGTGTATTTGGGCAGGGGTTTTTCTCTCCCAGAATCCCCTAAAATGCCATTTGATTTAGGCATCATCAGTTGTGAAATGACGGTCAGGTAAGTGCCAAAATAACAATTTGGACAAAAAGACCCTCTCACATCATATATGTCATCATACAGTATATATACACTGTAAAATCTGACAAGTACATTTCACATTTAAAAAAAATCTATAATCTCTTATATCTTATTGTTAATTTTACCCTAAATTCAGTTATATTTTCTTAATTTTGTGAAGTTGTTGCAACTTAAAACAAGTTTAGACTTTTGTTCGTGCCCTTTGTAACAGAGTAAACTTTTTTTATTTTAAAGTATATAACGTGAGGATGCCCATCCGTGACTCTTTTCTGAAACGTAAATGGTGGGAGTGCTAATTTGTTAGATATCATACGAACCACTGTATGAGGATACTTTTTTGAGAATGCAGCACTGGAGTAACATGAAAAAGTTACTAATTCATACTGGTATTTAGACCAAAATGTTACAGTAATCCTACAAAATAGATAAGCTACAAATGTATTGGCTATACTGCCACAGCTCTTGCTACATGGTAAGATCCAAAAGTGTCTCTGTATAGACTGAACCACATGTACTGCTGCAATATGTATTTTCACGTCCATTCAAACTTCCTGCACTGGCTACACCTCCTGTGCTCTTTCTGCCCATCAGATAGATTCTGGATCACCCCTGCTGCTGACCATGCACTAAATTATTCAGTTGAAAATAAGTCCACATTAAAAATGCATTGACTCGCAAGAGTAAGACACTGTGGAACAAACTCCAGTGCTAAACATGAACTGGTTTTATCATCTGCATTGCTAATTTGGATAAAGTGCTTTCAGAACACAGGTGACAGTGACATTTACAGTGTTAAATGAATTTTAATCAGACGCAAAGTGTGGATCTAAAGTAAAACGAGAATAATAAGTGAAGTATCAAGCCACACAATATACCTATAATTGGAAGCTGTAAAAATGGCACAGTTTCTACAGATGAAGGTGTATTCAAGTATGTCAAGTGAACACATGTAGTGTATTTTTGCATCATAATTACACACAAAATCTATTTTGCAACAGAAAGGGATCCCAGCAGTCATTTTTAGGGTGCTGTTAGGCTACAAAGGCTGATGAGACATATTCTCTTACACATATATGCACAAAACACAACTAATATCCCTAAGAAAACCAAAATCTGCACCACAGCAAACTGACCAACCGATATTCTCAACTCTCCACACGCCCATCTGGCTTACACTGGCTCAGAATAAAACAATAAATCTCGAAACCTCATCACAACAAAACCTTTCTGATTAATGACACAGTGAGAAGGTTTGTAATTGATATCGTCTTCGATGTCTGGTTTACATAATGCAGCCAATTAGGCTGCAGGTTATACAGTGCTGCCAATCTGGCATGAGTTTGCTGGAACAAAGAAAAAACACAATGCCACGACTGGTATGCAAAGAGAGAATGAACTCGCAGAACTGAAGAGAACTAATGCAAATCACCCTGAAGTCCAAATGTATTGGCACAAAATGGTCAAACATCAATTACACTGAAGTGTTGATATCTTAAAAGTAATGAAACTCCGAAAAAAGACGAAAATGTGCAAAATATGCACTCTGCAGTGCAAACCAAAATGAGAAAGATAACTTATCTCTGGTGTCACCACAGAAGCTAAAATCCCAGTGAGTATAAACCCTATGAAGTGTTGCCTGCAGTCATGGTCCAACATGCTTGTTTTAGAGGTTCTTCAGTAGCAATGCTTGCCCAAACATGCCTGTGCATAATTTACTTCAAATTTTTGTGCTGTCTACTCAGAACAATAGTCCGTTTTATACAGTTTGCACACCAGGGCTGCTACAAAGTCCCTTCATTATGCCGCCTTTACTTTCTTACAAAGAACCAAACAACAGCAGCATAATGCTGGCCCAAGTGTGTGATTTTAGCATGCCCACGTCTCGTAAGCAAAAGAGGCATGGTGGGCATGATGTTTAAGACACAGCATCGGCCCTTTTTAAAAAACAACAATGGTATAACATGGCAGTAATAATAATTTACCGTCTCTGTTACATGGTAATGATGTCGCTCTCTGCTAATGCTGTATTCACATGAAATCAAAGAGATGGTAGTAGACAAAAGCATGGCAGTAAAATTAGGTAAGGACAGGCGGACCCTGCAGCTCAGTCGTTGAGCAGGCGTACAGTGGCTACATCCTCGCTGCAGCTGCCACGGGTTTAATTCTAACCTCAGCCCTTTGCTGCACGTCATCCCCTTTCTCTCCCCCTTTCACGCTTAAGTTGTCCTGT
This sequence comes from Plectropomus leopardus, assembly GCF_026936395.1. NCBI lineage: Eukaryota > Metazoa > Chordata > Actinopteri > Perciformes > Serranidae > Plectropomus > Plectropomus leopardus. The sequence continues at coordinate 11,981,764 of NC_142197.1, forward strand.
CATCGAATAAAGGCCAAAAAAAGACCAAAAAATAATCTTTAAAAGGATGGCAGAGAATACCAGCAACGGTAACGGTCATATGCACTGAAGTTTGAAGACAAAATATTTAACTTTTAGCCATCCTTCATGATAGAATTTACAACCAGATGTTACACAGATCCTTCACACAAGGCAAAAAAACACTGTCTGGACTAGGACTGGACTTTACTGTAAAACTTATATAACACGCACAATTATTTTATTCAATTTATTTTATTCCACTCTTTGTTAACAATGTGGCATCAGCATCGCATCATAATTATCATGCATGTTTTGTTTTACAGTCCAGTCATTCTGTTGCACTGTTTGCTCTTTCCATGCTGTCCAGACGGTGTTTTTCATCTGCCGTCTGCCTGATTTCATGTGAACAAAACATAATAAGCTCCCAGACCTCACTGTCTCCCAAGTTGCAGACATTTTCTGCTGCTGTTCTTCCTCTTTAGATGAGTTAGATGCTAAGTGCTGCTAGCTGCTTCGAGACAACTCTGCCACCCTATTACAGAATTGTACTTTTTATAAAGATGCAACACTCCCACTGTGAATAAGCAGTGTAAAAGGGGCTAATGGCTACTGTTACAAAAAGGTCAGTGAGGAAAAAGTTGGAAATATGCCAGTTTTTAAATAAAAAATGTCAAAGGTTTATACAAAATTACCAGAAAAAAAGTTGCTTCAAGTATTTGGCTACACATCAATAGGGTTCAGCGTGTATTATGAAGATGAGGTGCTACAGAGGCACACTGCTCAAACCATTTCTGAAGGTTGCTGACAGGACCAGACTCTGACTTTGCTGACTCTGGACCTTCAGACCTCCCATGGACCTGTGGGGGTGGGCAGAGGGGGCTCAGCAGCTTATTAAGCCAGGTTTAATGGCCTTGACCCTGGCCCACAACCCCGTAGAAGAGTCCTGGAGGAAGAAAGGTCAAAGTTCGCATAACATTAGAGAGCAAGAGGAACTCTGAGGTGTGGGATGTTTGGCACAGTTCCACTTTTGCATCGACTATAAAGCGGAGGGAATTCTGTTAACCGAGACTTTCCCAAGTTTTTCTCCTTGAAAATGTGCTTAAGCTGCATCCAAAGCCAGCCAAGTTTAAAAGTACCACACTCTGCGACCTTAGCCCACAGCTAAAGCCAATTACAGTTTTATTTGTTTAAAAAGATTTTTGCTTTTCTAAGACACAAAGAAGTTGAAAGCGAGAGGGGTAACAAACCCAGAACATGAGGTTATGTGGCATGCGCTTCAGACTACTTGACACCTAGATAGCTCTAAAATTATATATTTTAGATGAGGATACGTTAATGTACTCCACTTAGCCTATATTGCTGTCACTGGATTTGACATTCAAGAAATGTGGGTACATTTACATTTTAATAACTGCAACCTGCAGGACATTTTTCTGCATGCTGCTTTATCATTGGAAATCTTTAGCAATTCATTTGTGCAGGTATCCATTTATTGATTCCTGCACACTGTATCAAGTAGGTTCCTGAGCAAGATCGCTCTATATAAATTACATTTAATCTACACTATAAATTGTTTTCATAAGGGACTGAAATTCATAAAAACATCTTGCCCTTCCTGATCATCTATCCCCTAGCTGACTTTCAGTTTCCTTCAATATTTTCCTCTACATCCATCTCTCTTCTCCACTTGTCTCTCTCTCTCTCGCTGAAATTCTTCTATCCTCACTCACTCTGCAATCACAGTCCCCACTGTTTCCTTCTCTCCTCTTCAGAGGCGTTACGGACGGCTGGAACCTAGAGTACAAGCAAAGCAATAAGGCCTGTTGTGAAACGGCCATGAGATCAATGGGGGTTTTAAGGAGGCAGAACACGTAGCCACAGCTGGTCAATTAGAGAAAGGACAGCACACACACATATACACACAGTGAAAGTGGCTGGCCTTTAAAAACAGAGTTACTTTTCGCCTCCCGTCAGCTCTTTTTCTTCTGCTTCAAATGGATCAGCATCGGGGAATCTTGGCTGAGATAATACCATTGGTTGTGGTGTGAAGCAGATTTGACTGTAAGGACAAATAGCTGAGGAGGTGCTGTAAACACAAGAGAGACTACTTTGGTGCCAAAAGTTGTCCAGATAAGCCTCAAGTAAAGTGTCGAACTGCAATGTGAAATAGCGAGATATGACGTGTGGATCACACACGTGATCCTAGAGAACCTAACAACCCTTTATGGCAATGTTCTTCTCCACAAGCAAGACGACAGCAGTCCCTGTCACTGAATCAGCATTGGAAAAAAAACAGCTAAAACTCAGAGGAGTCAGAACATAACGAAGCTCATTAAATCAAAGAGAAAACACTGTGCCATTAAGTATGAGTGAGTGAGTCACCAGCATCAAAATATGCACTACTTCCAAGTATTTAACCACGGGTTAAAACAGGTGAATCTATTACCATGTTTTATATTACAGCTTGACAAGAATTAAGGTTGTGGTGTTAGTGCACAGTTTGTAACTAATAGAATTTCATGCTGAGTATTTATTGCGTAAATGGAATTTCAACTAGGCTTACCAGACTCCTGCAGTGTGAAAAACCTTACTGGTTGGGTTGGAAACATAAAGTCGACGCAGGAGACTTGTGATTATGCCGATGCCAGGGAAAACAATAACTACCTACAATATGGATACAGACTCAAAGCTGGACCATTTCTTTCAGCTGTAAGCAGATCAATCCTGCTATCTGCAGCTAACGACTCTTTTGATTGTTAATTAATCTGCTGATTATTTTCTCGCTTCTCTGATTTGTTGTTTGGTCAATGAAATGTCAGAAAATGGTGGACAAATGTAAATCAGTATTTCAAAAAGCCAAATATAAGTTCTTTAATTGCCTTGTTTAATCCACAACAATACAAAGATATTAAATCTACTGTCCTAAAGTAAAGAAACCAAGTATTTCCCTGCTGTAAAGACGGTCTTTTCATAGAACTGGGCTGTCTATGCAGTAGCAAGACACAATTGCTTTTGATATTGGTGCTACATGACTACAGAAAAGAGTGAAAAGGGGCTAGAGGATTCGCTTATACTCAAGAGCTAGATAACCTACAACTTACAGAAATTTCTGTGCCGCATCAAAAAACACTCTCACTGGTGGGTGACGTATTTCAAGCTTGTCTGTTTTTCCCCACAGGAAACAATATGGTAGGTGGCTGGTAACCAAAAATTCTCAAATTACAGCTAAACAATAAGCTAAAATATGTTTATGAGGCAAGAAATGAGCAATGCAGTGACAGAAACATTTGATCAGCACTGCTTAGTTTTACCAATTGATCACATTTTTTTTCAACCTACATTTTAACAATACATGAAACAATATGGAGCCCACTTCCTGTTCACAAATTCCAGTACATCAAACAGAGCATTAAATATGTTTCTGAAGACATTTTAGGTAAGAAGTAGATAATACAGTGACAAAATCTTGGTTTATATTGATTAAGTGCTGTCTAGTTTTACAGTTTGATCAGAGTTTGGTCTGAGTTTGAGAGCGAAAGAGAGAGGGGCAGCTCTCTCTCTTGATCCGCTTCTATATTCTTTGTGTAGGTGCTGGCACTGCAGGTATTGGAAAATGTGAGTATACAATCTGTAGTTTGAGCAATAGCCCTAGAGACATCTAGCCCACATCCGGTGTATTTGAGCTGAAAGATGAGCAGGAAGATCTGGGCACTGGTTAGATGGAGGAACGTTTACCATAGTTAATTTCCACCTACCACCCCCATTGATATGATACAAAGCTGATTAGAAATCGCCAAATATCCCTTTAAGAAGCTTGTGTCAGAGGCTTTTGAATTTTTCATTGAAAAAAGATAAATAGATTTATATATTAGTTGGTGAATAATTTCATAGCTGTCAAGTAAGCGATTAATCACTGCAGCTTGTCACGACAATCTCATCATGTCACTACCCGAAAGCATCCGCTAAACTAGAGATTAGAGAGTGAGGATAAACTCTCACATCTTCTCATGTATATTTTTTATCTACAGTTGTCCGTCCTTACGGTTGAAATGTCACCTTTCTTGAAAGCCAGCAGTTACTTTAACAAGGTGCCTTGCTAGCTTTAGCCTCACAACACTAGCTCACAATTTCTGCTTTGCTCATGATGTTCAACCTTGCAGTAAAAAACTGAGCTTGCAAGATGTACAGCAGCCTGGCTTTACGAGGCTATACTCCCCTGTTTGGCAGGTGTTTAATGAGCATTCATGGCACAACACAAGCCGACAGGGGCCCAATTATCGTGGTCACAACAATCAGCATGTGTAAGGAGACATCAAAGTACACCTGCGACATATCTTTTTACATCAAAGTATGCAGATTCATGACAATGATATTTTCCCTTCCATAATTCTCAATTGTCCCTTTTCATGTATTTCATTTTCTTCCATTCTTCTCTGCACAGCCCTCACCCTGTATGTCCACAATACCTTATGCTAATGCTGAATATCGTAATAATGAGTCTATAAACAGGTTCATTACCTACACTGCATCTCCAATTAGGCATGGGAACACATCATGAAGGAGGAAGGAGACAGACACTTGATAGAGAGACAGCTCTCTGATAGTAGTTTCATTCTGTCTTCCCTTTACAATTTCTGCTTGTTTTTCCCTCAAACTTGTTTGTTTTTTTGTCCTTTATTATCATCCTCACTGCACTCCTGTTTCTATTGACAACAGACTATGCTTGGAGAATAAAAGCAAAACCTTGACTTGATTATCTGTAATGAAAACACTACTCTCCCTCCTTTCTGCCCAACTCACATTCAGTGGCAAACTCACTCTTTCAAATTCTTGCATTTACTCTGGTTTTGAACCATTGTACTCAAAACATACTACTGATACTGAAAGGACAGATAATACTTTACAAGAAACAACTGAGAGAGTGTGAAGGAGAGTGGAGTGACACTGAAACATCAAGAAACATGCCTTTTGAAGCAGGTAAACAAAATCAGAGCTAAAATATGGAATTAAGAGTAAATACCTGACTGGATTTAATGTGTGTGAGATACTTTAAATGTTCTCCGTAACAGTGTCCTCCAGCTAATGGTAAGTCACAAAGAAATAACAGAAGACCTTCCAACCTAATATCTGGTCAGAAAGCAAAAAAGCACTCATTACTGACGACATCCTTCATCAAATCCTCCAGGGAGCAGGAATGCCGCTACAGGGAATACTGCAGCGGCTTTGCCTGAGCCAGCCAATGACAGGAGAGCTGTTCAGTTGTGTGATAACCTGGAAACCCTTGGCTGCAACACGAAAGCAGGTGATTGATGTTGTATCAATGCATTTACACCCGCTAACCTAAAATTTCTCATGCTTTAATCTGTCAGTCTAACCACTGCTCCAATTCACCGATGGGTCCTTGTGTTATCTTAGAAATGTGTTCATGTTCTTTTTAGACTATATAACAATTGGTAAAGACTAAAACAAAAATCCAGGGTTCCCACAGTCATGGAAAACCTGGAAAAGTCATGGAATTGGTATAAATCATTGGAAGTTTTGGGAAAGTAATGACATTTTGTGGTGTGTAACAAAATCATTTTTTACAGAAATCTTCTTGGGATAACAACGAAATGTAACATAAAAGGCAAAGTTATTTTCTCTAAGTTAGCTGTTGTCACAATGTAGCTATGGTTTGCATCAACTTTGGGCTACGAATCATATCATTTCAGCATCGACATTATGATGTGAAATAGTTGCACCTCAAGACCCACCAAGTCAAGTAAGTAAACTTTCACAATTCTCATTTTCCATAACTGCCGCGTGCTTTCAAGCTTTCTCCTTTATGATAGGTTACGTGTATTGTGACATAGTGTGGCAGCGTTTCTCATGGGAAGTGAGACTCCCCTACACTTGTGTAGGGAAGTACCGTAACAGGGTTGCAATTCCATATACACAGTGAAGTGGATGCTTTTGCAAAATGGAAATTTTATCATGGGTCCTTGTAAAGTCATGAAAATGTTTTGAAATTTTGTCCATGACAATATGTGGGAACCCTGAACATCCAGACTGCGATACTAAGTTGACAACATATAGTCACTCTCAACTCCCAAACCATCATAAAGTTTGCTGATGACACCGCTGTGGTGGGCCTCATCACAGATAACAATGAAAAGGACTATCTGTAGGAAGTAGAGTGAACCTGACCTGCTGTTGTCAAGACAACAACTTACTCCTGAACAACAGCAAAACTAAGAGGATGATAGACTTTGGGAAGAAGCAGGGAAGGAACTATGCCCTCTTTAATATCAACAGGTCCTTTGTGAAGAGGGTGGACAGCTTCAAGTACCTTTGTGTCCAAATCACCATGGCTGACTTGGTGGGGAGAACACCAAGAAAGAGGCTGTTTCACCTCAGACGCTTGAGGAAACTCCAATCATCCCCTTAAATACTGAGGTATTTCTACTTCTGCACATTTGTTCTGACAACACAAACTGTAGTGATTCACGACTCAGGGTTTTGTAAAACGAGCACCAACTGGCAAACCACAGTTGAAAGTTTTTCCAGTAAATATCACAAATTTTGTTTAAAAGTACAAACATAGATCTATAGCGACTATTCATCTATTTTTTAAGGAGTAACATCATGAGTAATCTCGAGCGCACAGCTGAACTACTTGTTTTTTTTCCAGGAGCACAAAGCAGTTAGGTACAGTGGTTTGTTTACATGATGTAACAGAGGTGCATATTTAAAGGATTCAGTGTGGACAGAGAGACACTTGCTTGCCTGCCATTAGGACACAGTGCTAGGTCCGCATATTCTCCGAGGAAAATGTTTTTACTAGACAATGTGACGAGAGATTCAAATATGGTGGACTTCAACAGATTTTCCTGGTCAAAAGCCGAATAACAGAAACCTTGAGTGCAGCAGTTCTGAAAATAAAGCTGCTTGCTGTGTGTGATAGAGAGAGACTGAGACAGAAGCCCCTTTTACACTGCCTGTTTAAGGTGGAAATATCGCATCACTGAGCCACCTCGCCATAATGGCATATGTGGAGAGGTGGTCGCCACAGATGCGATCCCGAAATGGAGGGACAGAATTGTCTCACTTTTCAGCTGCCACAGGAGGTAGTAACAGCACCAAAGCAGTGTCTGTACAAACAGGAGCATCATGGGTGGCACAGGTGTGGGGTTTAGTGTTATGAGTGTGACCTACAGTGGGAGATTTATAGAGTAGCTGTTAGCAGTTACCAGCTACCTCAAGGAAGACGAAAAGCACTGCCAAAGCATTTGTCTAAAGCCACACTAGTGGCCAACATTGCTGTATTAAATGTCACGCCAGTCACATCTTTTTTGCTTCCACAATGCCATCATGCTTTCTAAAATGCCTCACTATGTAAAAAATGCAAAGGTGGGGTGACCTTTAGTTTACTTGTAAGAGTGTGCACCCCGTATAGCCTAAGGCCTTTGCAGCCGCTATGGGTCTGATTCCAGGTGTCCCATTGCTGCATATCCACCACCCTACATGGATCTGTATACACAGATAGTATTTAATTGACAATCTATTTCATCACTATATAGATTTTTTGTTGATGCATCTCAGTACTAAGTACAAATGCAGTAAGTTGGTTGGCAATGTACCCATCACAGGTACATATTTAAGCGAATAATTCAAAGCATTTTTTCAAACTTTTGTGTCAGTGCTAAAATCCCAGTTTTGATCAGGCTCTCAAATCATTTGGCATACCTAAAAGTCTACAAAGTGCACTCAGCCGTTTACTCAGGGTCAAATTTGACTTCTTGTATTTCTAATTTTAAGTGAGGCAATTAAAAAAAATCCTAATCCATATTAAAGTCCATATTGAGCACTGTGAAGTCAAAGAAAGCTGTACTGTTGTTTTTCTCAAACAGTGTACAATATCACAATGTTCTTTGTACTTTCAAGGTTACACTAGATAAATCCTTTCATTTATTCATTGCTTACACACAATATATTTACTTTCTGCAAGTGGAAATAAATTCAACTCCAAAATACACCCCTAAACTCAATATAATCCGCAGAAAGATAACATAGCATAGATCTTGGATTAATTTTGCTCCAGGATACTAGATGGAAGTAATCTCTGAATGTTCTCACAGTGAAATATGAATGAATGTGTCATATCATTCAGTGGGCATGACTCTGCAGAGCAGCAACAAAGTTTCTGCAGTACTTTAGTTTTGGCTTGATGCATGGTACTGCAGTGCCCCCTGCTGATCGTGCACAATATTTCACCTGTTATACCCAATGTCTGTACCCCTGGAAAGTCCAACATCGGGGAAAGGAACACTTGATAATCAAGAAAATGTACTCCATCAGTATTCTTCGTGTTCCTTGATCACTGAATTGATCTAAGGCAGGTGCACATTGCCAAAGAAGTGCTGAGTATGCCAGTTACTGTTAACAGCCACATATTGACTTCAAGCTGTTGCACCCTGGTGGCTAGACATTTAAACAGTTGCCTATTTTAATCGTGTGTGGCTGAAAAGATCTGGACAAAGAAATTAATGCATTAAACTGCACACACACTCCCATTTGTACCGCTGCTGAGTTGCTCTTAAGCATGGCAGGTATCCAACTACTGTTACAATGGTATCTCCTTAAAGGTCAGCAGCACATAATATAGTTGTGCTCATTGTGAGAAGTAAAAAAGCATGCACAAATGCAGTAGCCACATCATTTTCTAGCTTGCAAAACCTGTTTTAAAAGTGACTGAAGGTGATAGGAAAAATATTACGGAGTTGTACTGGACTGAAGATAAACAGGGAACCAGAGAGGCTTAACACACGTGGAATCACAGTCTAAATACTGTTTTTACATTAATGTAGCACAATGCACCTGCAGCTCCAAGAGGTAGCAATTCTCCTTTCAACTAAAGTTTAAACAATTCAGAAATCATCTAATGAGACATCTGTAAACTGTTCACAACATACTCATGTCCACCAGCCCAACTGGTCTACACTGCTAAATATTAATACAAATACTGTACTAATACTATACTAATACTAATGAGACATAAAAAGCAAAAGATCTGGCTTAAAGGTATACTACGCAGAACTCTTGGTGCGCTCATCAGCAAAGGTAAAAGTAAAAGCCAACCTAAGATTCACTCTTTTTTGGTATTTTGACTCGCTGTCTTTGCATTTTTCCAGCGCTGTGTCTCTTGGATGCCTGTTGTTTACAGTCTGGCACCTGGTCACTTCCTTCGCAGAAAGTCCTGACCTCACCTGAACACTGTGAGGGCACGTGCCCATAAATGTCCTGAACACAGAAAATAAGAAAATACATGCAGAGGCCAAAGCCTCTGCAGAAAAAAAACATAGCCACACACTTAAAGTGGGTACCTCTGTATGAGTCTATACATTGTTTTTTTAGGAAAATCCTGCATAGAATATCTTCAATATTAACAATCTCCATCACTGCTAATTTCTCTGTTAAACTGCAACTTTACCGCTTCCTGGGAGTGAAGAAGTAGCTATACACAACACCAAAATTTTACTTGAGTATAAATGATTTATTGTATTTGCTCAAGTAAAGTCTTCTTGAATTTATGAGGTTTAAGCACAGACTATATGAAAGAGGTGGACATCGTTTATATAGTCTGTGACATCACCCACTGGTTTGTGAACTACCCTTTTGAAGCATCGAGTTTGGCATTTTGGTGGTGGCGATCTTGGTTTTTTGGAGCCAGAAGTGACCATGTTTGGACAAGATGTTGGAACAGTGAAGAAGCAAGAGGTGGATATGACTAAAAATACCAGACACCGCCATGATAGCGTCACTTGTTGATGAGGACTTGAAACAAGCAATTGAGACCATAAACTAATTCGCAAAATGTTTAATGAGGTAATTTAGCTAGAAGCTGGGTCATTTTTGTAGAGCCAATTGTACTTGTTTTTGCAACCAGTGGAGCTGCCCCCTGCTGTCCATGAGAAAAAACTCAGGTTTAATGCACTTCTGCATTGGCATCACTTTACAGACCCTGATATAATCTCTTGAGTTTAGGGGAAGAGGAATACTTCATTGAAGCTGCACTTTTGATGATGTATTTTTACCTAAAATATTGTCTAGTTGCAGCCAGACCACAAGACAGTTTGGTACCATGTAGAAGTTATATACAGTAGGTATAAGAAAACTAGTCATTGTTTTTCCCCATCCCCTCTACCTTCTACTTCTCTCTGTCTACTGCTCTTGTCTTGACCTCTCTCCAAGGCTTGTGACCGTCCACACAATTACCTTCAATTATCCTCACTTCCACCTCACCAATTACATCCGTTATTGATTCCAGGCCCTCCGGCTGTAAGCCTTATCTATACCCAACCACAGCCCATGGAAGAGAAAGCAGAATAGGACCAAATAATAGGACCTTGGTTCATTAACACTCCCCAGATTTTCACTCCATCAACATCACATCGTCACCTACCTAACAGATTTTCCTCTGCAGTGCCCTTGAGAAATAAATGAATGCAAATCAGCACCTTATAAGTAGCTTTAACTTCGCTGAGATGAACTACAGATGAGAATGCAGGTAGTTACCAATGCACTTTTTTCTTAAATGGTCACCAGGTAAGAAAGCCAAAAATAAAGGCAAGGAGAGCAAAATAACCGAAGAAAACCCAACAAATTCATGGTAAACTCTCAACAAGGTTCCATAATCAAAAGTGTAAAGCAGTGATACTCAACTTATGGCCTGCGGGCCAAATCTGGCCCCAAACCATTTTCTATTTCGCAATGAAAAATAAAGTGATTCGCATTGGCAATTGTTTTGGTACTTTTAGTATACGTAAGGTACCAGAGTGCATAAAACAGCATCAAAATAGAGCTTGTAGAGGATAGAGGAGTAGTAGAGGATCAGTAGAGGATCCCCACACGCCCCAACAAAGGTCCTACCTAAGCCCCTAATGTCATAAAATAATAGAAACATCCTAAAAGTGTCCTAAAATCCTAGAAATGTCCTTAAATCCTAGAAATGTCTTAATATCTCAGAAACATCGTAAAATCCTAGAGATGTCCTAAAATTCTAGAAATGTTTGAAAAACCTAGAAACGTCTTAATATCCCAGAAACATCATAAAATCCAAGAAATGTCTTTAAAACCTAGAAACATCTTAAAAATTCTAGAAACATCCTAAAATCCAAGAAATGTCCTAAAATCCTAGTAATGTCAAATGATCTTAGAAAGGTTCCAGACTCCTACAAACATCCTAAAGTCCTAGAAATTTCCTCATATCCTAGAAATGTCCTACAATCTTGGAAACATGTATAGCTACTGGCCCCCTGTCATTATGCAAAAGTGGCCCCTGGCAAAACAATCGATTATTCCTGCAGTAAAATATTACCCAACTGTTTCTGATCAAAGTTTGCCGATCATGTAGCATCAGGAGACACTGATACTGTGCCGATGATATTGCACCCTGTCTACAGATGTTAAAAGCAACGACAGAGGCGTTACAGTGAGACTGTATAGTGTGAAGGTCAGTTACACAGTATGGAAGCAGTAAATTGTAGAGCCACACTCTGTGTCTCTCCTGCCAGATTTTTGAATATGATACTGACTGACATTTAGTGCGGCACAAACATAAGCTGCTGTCACCACACACTAATGTAAAACATCCATCATCTTGAATGCACGCCAGGGCACCTGCGGAGAGCCCGTATCAATGATGCCTCACTGCCATCTCCTGTTACAACAAACTTGAGAGGCTGAGTTTCTAAGTTTTATTTGTGGTGCAACGCTGCCCCCCTGAGGTGTGTGTCAGGTTGTGTGTGCTGTGTCAGTGGAGCGTTAAACTTCTCATGAAGTTTACAGGAATACAGTACAAAGTAGAGATCATCCTCAGAAACTTACCTTTCTGTCCTGTCAGTCTGCTTTTCCATGGAACTGTCAGCTTGTAGCAAAAGTTTTCCATCTCAGCTTCTGTCCCTTATACCTGTTTGGAGTACAAAGTGGGTCAGCTTTATATACCAGTTAACTTTAAAGGTAAAGTGTTGAGACTTGTAACCAACACAGACCAAAAAGCGAAATAAAAAAGTACAATGGAATGCCACTCGAAGTTGGAGATCCTACCTTTGAACTCAGGGCAAATCCGTGTACCCCTACTTTACATTATAAATGGCAAGAAATCAACTAAAAGGCAACAAAAGGTATATATGCATATATTTAATTAAAATAATATATCTACTATCATATAGTAAAACCTGTCTTCTGTGTAAATTGATGACAAAATATTAGTATATTATTAAAATATAGGGAGTAAGCCCTGCTGGTGGTGCAATTGTCCATGGACTAGCCACAGAAACTGTCACAATCAGTCATGTTTTTTCTTTACGTTCGGTGTTGTGCACCTGGAATGCTTGAAAGTTGGAAATTTAGACTTCCGACCTCCAACCTTGAATGAAACACAGCATTAATCTTAATGGGACCAACCTGGCTAAATAAAGGTTAAATAAATAAAATAAACACAGGCCAGAATAGCAGTTAAATGAGGATGACATTGAGACTTTTACCTTCCAAATTTCTTCAGTGTCCCTTTCAATTGCATAAGTCTGTATGGATCTTGAGCACGTCGAGCTATCAGAGAAGATAAAAAAGTCAACATCCATGTAGTTTTTATAAGTTTACCATCATATAGTATACACTCATTGGTCAGTTTATTAGGTATAGCTAGCTTAAAACCAGTGCAGTCTAACAAAACAGTCCCGCAATAAATAATAATGTTTTTAAGTTTATAGTTTTTCATTTTGGTTAGAACAGTTTTAGAGAGTAGTTCAATGTTTTAATCGCTTTGGAGGATGTACATGTTTCAGTCCCCATTTTTCCACCTCGGTCTCCCTTAAGGACTCATGGTTGAGAAACAATTATTTAGAGAAACACCTCTCTGTGTAAACTAGCAAAACCTGCACTCTCCAAATTTTGTGTCATTGTATATTATACTGTAAACATTAGTTGGACCCTTTTGCCCCTGTGTCTGCACCATTCTGTTAGTGATTTTTGTTATATTTTTTCCATTTATTGTTGGCTAGATTTATATTTCTATATATTTTCTGTCAGCAAGTTTTATAGTTTATATTTTGAATCTTACTATGAGCCCGTTCTTATTTTTGCACCTTGCTGTTTTCTAGTTTCTATTCAGTTTGCTGTATTTGCTATATTTTGTATTTCATATTTGCAATACATTGTTTTTCTATTTTATGTTTGTTCTTATTGCATGCTTTGTATCTGCACTCCTCTAACTCTGTATTGCTACTGCTGTACACAGCAATTCCCCTTGAGGTAAAAAAAAAATAAAATAAATAATAAATAAAAAATATACAATTCCTAACCCATGCCCCTAATTATTATTATTATCAATATTTTTTTTCCCTTAGGTTGGGATGCACTGGGATTAGAGGGGTGGAGGATGGGTTAGGAAAATATTTATTTTATTTATTATTTAGTTCAAGGGGAGTTGCTGTGTGCAGTTGCAGTACAAAGTTAGAGTGGTGATACAATGCATGCAATAACAGCAAAAGTAGAAAAACAATGTATCGCAAATTTATAATACAATATATAGTAAATATAACACTAATTAGAATACAATAGAATAGAAATACTTTATTAATCCCGTGAGGGAAATTGTTTAGTTGCAACAGCAAATAAGAGAACATATACAAAATAAAAATAAATAAACAGATAACAGCAAGGTGCAAATATAGGTTGATAAGTGGCTCATAGTAAGGTTCGAAATATAAAATATAAAAATATAGCTAACATTAGGTTGATTATTATTATTGTTATTATTATTATTACAATAAAAAACAAACGAACAAAAACACGTAGTTAAAGATAAAGAAGTTACATATGGCGACTTTGCTCTTGAAACTTACATGCAAATAAATCACTTTGAATTTAACTGAAATAAAGTGACATCCTAAAATGTTAATAAGATAACATGAAACCCCTCATAAAGGTAACGTTAGCATCTGCAGGACCGCTGCACTGCATTAGCTTTAGATAGCCCGGCGCTACTTTAGCCAAAAATGCCACAGAGCGTAATCATTGGCTTTGCACACAATAAAACTGTCTGTACAAGCCACACAAGTCTCATTGGGAGGACTGTGAAAATATCCAATCTCTAAATTAACTGTGTCCCTGTTTATACAACGTTTGAGTGATGCTTTTGATAGAAACTCGACTAACCTCTGTGGGGAATCGACAGGTTCAGGTAGAAAGTAGCCTGAGTGACACAGGTGTTGTAAATTTGAGTAAAGTTAGCTTTGACTGTTTGCTTTGGTCCAGAGACAGCTGCGCTTTGTCTGCAGTGACATTTTTAACACACTTTACACCACAAAACTGACCTAAACTCTTGTTTTATATGTTTTAACGTTGGCCAGACGGGCAACCAAACGTGTCGGTGCCTGCGGCCTGACAGCGAGCAGCACTTCACCTCAGACAGCCGGCTCAGAGAGGCGTGGTCTCACAGAGCTCATGTGGCGTTCACTGACTGTCGGAAATAGTAAACACTACATCTATTGCTCTTCCTGAGCTCTCCTGTTGAGGGCTTTCAAGAATCCTTATTTTTGTATGATAAAAATGGGCTTGATAGTCAGCAAAAAAAAAAAAAACATTATTTTTAATATCACATACACAAATGTAAATGGACTCAAATAAACCCACAAATACAAGAATTCGAAATAGAAATAGAACATTACATCCAAACATATAATAACATTTGTAAGACAATAAACATTTTTGTTTGATACTTTGGTCAATGCCCTCATGTATATATGAAAATAGTGGTAGCCTTTATGGGGTATTCTGTATGGTTTATTCTTTTTTTGTTTTTCTCATGTTTTGTTTGCAGTGTCCTGTTCCTTGTTTGTTACATAACTGAATTTGTAAATATGCTTGAGTCATGTATGGAATAACTGAGAATCAAAGAAAAAAAATCAAAGGCAAGGTTAGGAAAGGACAAGGGTGTTTATTTTAGTTTAGTTGCACATATAGATACACTTAAAAAAAACAAACAAAAAAAAAAAAAAACAGAAGGGATATAAAATAGTTTAAATGTGCAGGTGAGTCAGAAACACACAATAGGCTTTGGGCTTGGACCTCAAATAAAGGAAATAACAAAATACACACACATTTAAGAATACAACATGATGTAAAGTAAAATATAAATATAAAGACATATCTTCCAACCAGTCTTAAAAAGAAATAAATATAAAATCAAATAAATCAGTGCACACAACACAAACGTGATCTATACAGTACCAAATGTTTCTTTTTGTATTGTAAAAACAGAATGTGTTAAAAAGTTCACATAACATAATTTGGCTCCATGGTATTTCAAACGTTCCTCTAGATGTACAATATATTTGTAGGTAAAGGTTTTTAAAGGTGATTTACCTGGGAATTGTGCAAATATCAATAAAGTTTTGTGGTGAGTCTGTTTTCATAAAAAAAACACTTTAAAAATAAAAATACATATTTTGACAATATTAATATAAATAGTAAATACATTATATTTCAAGAAAAGATGAAAAGTTGCAGCACATGACTTGGAGAAAGATGCTATTCTGATACTGGGCTTTTTTGTACCATATTGTATATATTTACAAATATAGATATGTAATTGTACAAGAAAAAAAAGGACAAGACAATAACTATATACATAGATGCATAGGTACATAAAGTACATAAAGTAGCAATGATGACATTAAAGAAAAGTATCAAAGGCTTTACAATTTTTTATCATTTTCACTTCATTAGGCAGTGAATGTTTGAATGTAGTGTCTGATTTTGATTTTCAGTTACAGTATGTGTGGCATCGCTTTAGCCACTTGCATTTGTTAATGTTGAATTTTAAATTTCAAAATAAACTATTTTTGGAATCAATATCATTCTTATCATTAAAAATATAATACCTCTTTTTTCTAAACAAATAGTTTTACCAGTCAACCTCTTGAAAATTATTCTAAATCTATCCAAAATATTTTATAAAAAGTTATTCATAAAATTAGTGACAAACAGTTTCAGTTTTGGTTACACACAACACAACATATTACAACACAATAAAACGGACTTGACTATTTTATAAACTAGAGGTTTTTCATGTTTAGGCTACCTTTACTTAATGAATATTGTCATGGTTTTGCATCTACTGCAAAGCCTAATTTTTAAGCTATTTTCACATTTACCTTTATGGATATTGTACTGGTTTTGCAACAACTTCAAATGCTTTATAAACTAGAGTTTTTTCACAAGGATTTTTGAACTGGTACTAAAAATAAGAGGTTTGTTTTTCTGTAGATACCTTTACTTTATGAATATTGTACTGGTTTTACAACTATTGCAAAAAGCCTACTTTTTAAAAAAACTATTTTCACATATACCTTTATGAATACTGGACTGATTTTGCAACAACTTTAACTGCTTTATAAACTTTTTTTTTTCATATTTACCTATGTGAATTTTTGTACTAGTCCTAAAAATAGGGGGTTTATTATTATGCAGATTAAATCGGTTTTTCAACACCTGCAAATAACTGAATTTTATCATTTTAAAAAATGTTTTATAATGAAAAAACAGTTGATATTTCTGCTGCACGCGTTTTCTGACCATTCTGGCACGTCATTATATGTCTATCTTTTTAACAAAAAAAAATGAATGAATCAACACTAACAACTTCGAAATGTGCTTTTGCATCCATTTTGGGGGGTTAAAAGCGTTTTAAAATGCAGGTGTGGAGTACGGATCGTGACTGCAGAAGCTCAGGAGCGGCACCTGAAGGCAGCACTAGTGCAGCTCAGTGTTGTGTGCGGTTGTCTGCTCGCTGTGTTTGCTGTGTTTGCTGTGTTTGCTGCTGGCTCCCCTCTGTCGTCCATTAGAGCTCGGTACCATCCCCACTGTACGGCGCAGGCCCGAAGTAGCGCAGCCGCTCTGAGGTTAGTGCCCTACCGCGCAATCTCCATCTATTTCAGCCCCGGCGCAGCCGCATCATCGAACCCGGCAGCGTTGGGGTGAAAGATGCAGATTGTTTAGATGTTGACTGGAGCAGGGTTGTGATATCTACGTGGTTTTTTGTAGACAATCATGTTGTAGGCGCGTTTCGACAACAAGCTCAGAAAGAGTAGAATAGCTGGATGAGACGCAGGCCGCTCGGCCTGTCGCTGTAGCGCACTGTTTTGTTTCATATTGCGCGGGTTTCGTGCTAGCTGCTGCCCTGCCGATCTTAAACTGTTACCTTTGATTGCTCACTGAATTTATATATTTTCAGTGTCCGAACATCGCGAAATTACTGGTGCTTTCGATCGTACTCAATGTTCATTCAGATGACCGAAGCTGCACCGCCAAATGGTTAGCTAGCTAGCTTATTAGCTAAATGTAGGACAGCTAGCTTAGCTCAGTTTGGCAGCCAACCGACCCGGCGAGTCGGCTAACATTACACCACTGTAACACCCGAGCATTCACGGTATCTATTGTATACAGTTTGCTATGCGATCGCACTGACGAGGTGAAAGTATATTTGCACTATAACAGGCCACTGATGGGATTAAACATCATTGTTATTGTCGAGTCGTGCACCGATTCGTGCATCATCCCATTGATCCTATCAAGCAGCTACAGTCCTGTAGCTGTTACAGGGGATTGGATGCAGATAAAGCTGTCTGGCTGCAGATAATAAAATATTTTGACCCCTTATGATTTTTAATTTTGCAACAATTTGGTAACACTGTTCCTGCCCAAGTCTATTTCAACGAGGAAACGTGTGTTGGATTGATCTGATCAAATAAATATTTGATTAACTGCCCTTTATGAATAAACTGCACATGTTATCCACATTAACCCATTGTAACCTGAGCAGGTTGGCTTGATTTTGTTCCAAAACATAGGAGGAATGCAATGAGCAACTGGACAAGAAACGACCCCAAAGTTTGCAACAAATTAGTAAAGAGTACAAGAAAATTAACTGAAAATGATTTGTTTTTAAATAGGAAAGCAAAAAATACAAACAAGGAAATAACCTGAAAAAAATGCTAGAATATATATATATATTTTATTTTTTTTTTATTTAAAAATTAATTTTCAGGTTAACTTTTTATCAATTTCTTGCAATTTACTCATTGCCTTATCCCATGTTTTTGAAGATAATTAAACTTTTGCTCAGGTTTCAAAGGTTTAAATATTTGTGAAAGGCATTTGTATGCAGTACCAACAAAAAACAAACAAACTGATGTCTGAAGTTTCAAGTTGTTCATTTCAGTCAGAAAAGCTTGTCCACGCTGACCACACATTAATTGAATTATGGATTTTAAGTATTTTGTATGGAGTTGAACCTTTGTTCTATTAGTGGGTTTCATCCATCTGTCAGACTTTAGTATTATTCCACACACATGCACTTCACACATTCACTGTCTCAAACTGACTGCATTTACTTACTTTCTCTCCTGCTATCAGTAATTCCCATTTAAATAAAATCAATATATATCTAAATAGTGCTAAGAAATGTCTATTAATGTGTTGAATTCATATCGTGCTCATTAGTTCTTTGCAAGAGCTATGATTTAGCACAGAATAAATGGGAAAATAAACATTATTTTCATGCTTTGGTCACAAATTAATATTTTTATTGCTGCAGTAAGAAGCCCTCTAGTGGCAGAGCAGCGGTGGTGCATCCATGGTGCATTCAAGTTCACATAAATATACAAAATGCTGGGCTGCAGCTAAAAGTTATTTTCATTATCGATCAATTTGCTGATTATTTTCACAAGTAATCATTCCGTCTATAAAATGTCAAAAAATATAAATGTGAGAAATACTCATCACAATTTCCCTAAGCCCAAAGTGACGTCTTCAGATCACTTATTTAGCAGGGGTGTAAATCACTGATTTCATCACGATATGATGTTATATTGATTGATTACAGTCGGTGACAGGAGAAGCTGTCATCCCTTTCTTTGCTTTTGGCCAAAAAAGATAAAAAACAACATATATATATATATAATTGGAAATATTTAAAACTAGCCAAAACCTTTGAAAATGTGACATATTTAACAAATTAAAGTGTCATCTTGTAGCCCTTTCATAGTAGCACAAATGTTTATTTCAAGTTGATGCCAATATTTATTGGGGGGGGGGTCAAGACCGGAATTGAACCCGTGGCTGCTGGGCTGAGGTGGGGACATAGGGTGCCCACTCTATCCACTGAGCCACCAGCGTTTCATGTTAAAGCTGATGACATATATTATACATACATATATTGATATTATCGTGCTTTTCTAGTGGTGCTTATTTTTCTTCCGATCAATTAATTTCTTGATCAACTAATTGTTGCAGCTCTACAAAATAAGAGTACTTGCAGTGTCTTTAAGAGGAACATACTAGGCAGTATTTCTGATTCATTTGTATTTCAATCATGTGTAATCAGCACGACAATGTTATGCCGTCACATGATTGTAATCACATCTTGCAATATAGATAATAGTCGATTTTTTTTTAGGACAGATGGTAGAATGTGTTGCATCCTTGTGTCTATATAATGACATGCATCTGCAAGGCTGCATGTCAGTTTTCAACACAGCAGGGACTGTTCCCATACAAGTTCTGTGCTATTATAATGAACAGATTTACTCAGGTACCACATCAATGAAAAATAGTTTTCCTCTTTCTCTCCTCAGTCACTGTACCGTGGGTCCAACTGTCTAGACCAGGTGGCCGATAATGGACGAGCACGTCGTTCACCAGACAGAACACATGACCACCATTGAGGCCAGCGCCGTAAGCCAACAGGTCCAGCACGTGCACTTATAAGCAGCAATAATTAAACAGTGGAGACCAGGAGGGATGACGAGGCAGTCATCCTTCTTAGAACAAGTTCCACCGATCACAAGAGATTTAAACTATTTTAGCAGCTAGTTAGATTGTTGACTAGAACAGAAAAAATACCACCTCAGTATATTTAAACTCGTTCTACTTGGATTATTACTGTGTGTAGGTACATGTGGCCACCTTCACTGAAGCGTCCATGATGAGCGCTGAGGAAGACTCCACGTCCTCGCCAGACGATGATCCTTATGACGACACGGACATCCTCAACTCGGCTGGCACTGATGAGGTCACCGCTCACCTGGCTGCCGCAGGTACGTCTACCAGTCGAGAGAAACCAAATATGTGGTGATTCCAAGTTAGTAAAAGTGCATTTTGCTTAATGCAAGTTCAGTGTGAGGCCTTTAGATGAACAGCAGGTGGCGCCAGTGGACTGTTACATGGCAACTGTGCCACTCTGCTATAATGCCATCTGACTTTTTTTGGCTTTTTCCTTTAACGGGGTTCTCATGGGTGCTTGAAATCCTTGATTTTGTGAATATGATGGGAGAAAATCAAGGCCTTGATAGTTTTTGAAAATTGACATAAACAGACAATGCTTAGATGGATACATCTTGTGCAAGAATAGAAATTGAAGGATATTTTTGTGTTTTGGCTTTTTGTCATTTGTGATAAATTGTTACAGTAATCTTCCAAGGATAACCTTTCACATAATGTAACATAACAGCAAATTTATATTTTGAAGCTATCGATGTAACGCAGCTCTTAATATGCGTCATTGTGTGACGTTTCTCAGTTTTCTCCTTGTTCTCCGTCTTTCCCTTTTATGCCAATTAGCTGGAATTATGTTTGAATGTACTTTGAATCTGACATGTTTGAAAACTTGTCAGGCAAGTGAGGCAGGAAAAAAGTATTATGGATCCTTGAAAAGTCATGGAAAAGTCTTTTAATTTTGTTCAAGAAAATGTGTTGCAATCTTGAATTAACCTTGAGCCATGTTAGGGACTTCAATTTGCAGGGAATTTAGCCTTGACGTTCCTTGAAAAGTCCTTGAATTTGATGTTTAAGAAGGTCTGCTTTTAATTTTTTTAAGAGGTCAAACGGTGCCAGCGAGCCATTATTGCAACCCGGCACGATTTTAAATCTCACTTTCATCTTTTTAAAACAAATTTCAAATTGAATCCAAAAGTAAAATTGAATCCCGCAGGCCGTGTGTTTGAAATGTACGTTAAAACTCAAATCAGAGAGAAAAAACAACGCTCATACAATCTAAAGAGTGTGTACTCGCCTTGCTCTCTGCTTTTACTCACAGTCAAACTCGCTCTTTCTCTCTCAGGGCCGGTAGGCATGGCGGCTGCTGCTGCCGTGGCAACTGGGAAGAAAAGAAAGAGGCCTCACATCTTTGAATCCAACCCTTCCATCCGCAAGAGGCAGCAGACCCGTCTGCTCAGGTGAGCTGAAAACACCAACAAGCCAAAACTCCCAAAACCTCTACCATGTATTTTCCCTCAAACAATGACAACACAAAGATTCTTTCAGCACCTGAGGTCACTCATCACACTCAGACAGAGTTGATATGTGAAATGAGTGTGTGTATTTACAGGAAACTGCGAGCCACCCTGGATGAGTACACCACCAGAGTGGGCCAGCAGGCCATAGTGCTGTGTATCTCTCCCTCCAAACCCAACCCTGTGTTCAAGGTGTTTGGTGCTGCTCCTCTGGAGAACGTGGTGAGTGTTACAGGCAGCAGTTATCAGCAATTATTAAGTCTTCATTTCCTGTTGATTTAGCTTTAGAGCATCTCAGCAATGGACCACAGTACCACGATCAACTAGGGAGTCCCAATCATATCATTCATTTAAGTGTAATGTGAGGAAATATGGTTTATTGAAAACCAACAATGTCAGCACTAATTTAAGTAAATAACTGCGCTCATGCTGTGCCTGCATCATCCGCTACTTGGATATCCAATCATATTATTAAATTGGGTTGTGCATTCTTAACTTGTGCATGTTTAACTATATTGTGTGGCATTGTATATACTGTATCTTCATATTGTATTTTTTAAATTATCATTATTATTTTAGGACGCCCCTTAATATCAGGCAAGGGACAATTGATGAAAATTAGCTCCCAAGCTATTTGCTATTTCCCAAGCTTTTGTTTCTATGACAACAATATCTTGACATTAATGTTAGATAGGTAGCTGATGTAATGCTGCATTAACAGATGGTTTACTATACAGTTAACAGCTACCTTACACAGTGCAAATCTGGTTATAAAAGCACAAAGCTCACCAGCAACATTCAGTGTTTGGCCGATCTGCTCCCCCAAATGAGCTTCTCTGTCCATGCTGCAATAGTTTCTATCTGACATATAAAGCTCGGGATAGAAATAAGCCAAAGGAGCGGCAGTAATGACACCAGAGCCTTTTTTAAAAGTTCAACAACAAGCACACAGAAAAGCCGAGGAGCTCTTAAAGAAGACTCTGAGTGCACATGCAGTCAAATACACCCTCTCCTCATCGGGAACAAATCAAAAAAGATGCTTCTCTGAAAAATACACTATGTGGACACAGGTCCTCAATGAAATACCTTCTGTACGGACTGTCTTTCTGTCCCCCAGGTGAGGAAGTACAAAAGCATGATGCTGGAGGATCTGGAGAACGCTCTGGCTGAACACGCCCCTGCTGGTGGAGAGCTGGCCTCAGAGCTGCCCCCCCTCACCATCGATGGCATCCCGGTCTCTGTGGACAAGATGACCCAGGTCAGGCTCAACGCTCTGTGCTCACCTATGAACAAACCTCCTCTCATACAAGTATGAAAACCTTGTATATCCAGTACAAACAACAGTGTCGATGGTCCCAGCAGAGGGCACCAGTTGGCAACAAATCAGAACCATAGATTTTGTTTTGCGTCTGTTTTGAGCTACTGTGTATGTATCAAGGTCAACCAATCAATTTTATCTTTTTTTGCACATCCATTGGTGTCATTTGATGAGTTTGATTCATGCATATTTACCCACAAAACAGTTCTAAAATACTTGCATCACATTCATGGTAAAGAGCGACTTCCACACTGTCATTCAGGCAGACATTATGCCTGATGCATACAGTGCCTGCATCCAAACACAAGCAAAGCCTCCTCCCTTTGCTAGACAGGATGTGGTACTAGTTAGTGCGTGTGCCGAGTCGGCTGCTCTTTCTTTCTTTTATTACCAAAAATACTCCATTATAGCTGTTATTTACAACATACAAAAAAAATTAAACAACCCAAATAAGTGCAGTTACCATGAAAATATATTTCAGAACAAAACAAATGAAAATATTCTCACAGTTAAATCAAATCAAGTTTCTCAAAGCAAAATATCAATAAAGCTTAAAGCTTTACCTCGGAATAAAACATGTTAACCAAAACCTAAAATCTAATTAAAATTGCATAATGTGTACCTTAAACTCAAAATTAGCCACAACCGATTAAAAAAAAAAGGATAAATTAATTTTAAAAATGAACAAGATTTAAAGAGTCGGTCTTTCACTGCAACATTAGCGCCACTGGCTGCTTAGGTAGCTCATTTGACCCGAGGGAACCCGGCTTGTTTACACTGCCATCCCAGTGCTGCTGACGCAGTCTCTGGATCATCGTCAGAGCAGCCGGCATGACAGTGGCCCTCAGAGACGGCGCTCAGCCCCGGGAGCAGCGGTAGCCAATCCCAGCGAGCAGTGTGTCCTCGGAGGGCAGGTGTTAGTCGGTGCTTGTTTTTCTTGGAGGTTGTAGGATGAGATTATCGTGAGTAACCTGTTGCCTCACTCAGCTCGGGCCAAGCCAGATGGAAAGGTGTAGGTGTTTATAAAGGTGTGTGTGCAAAGTGTTGGAGATGGGATGGTTAGAAATGGCCAGTATGAGAACTGCAACAAAAGGGAGCCAATTGAAACCTGGTGCTCCTGATGGACATCAAAAAGGCTTTATTGTCTTCTATGACAGCGTTTCCCAACCTGCGGGTCCATGGGTTTGGAAAGCATGTTTTTTTTCTTTTGGGGCTATTAGGTTATTTTTCTTTCTTCATTTTCTTTTAAAATTTGTTTATTTTTAAAGAAAACATGCCTTCCAAACCCAGAGGCCTGCCAAAATAAAAATCACCAAAAATGACCCCATTTATCACAGCCAGAAACATCTCTCTCACTCTACATCAGGAAACCATACTACAAAATAAAAGCTCTGTGCTGCAGATTCACTGTTCTTCAAATAAAGTGTGTTTTTACACACATTTGGCCACGAGTATCTTGCGGTCCATTCAGAAAGGACCCACGATCCACTTTCGGACAGTGACCCACAAGTTCGGACCCACTGTTCTATTAGATATCTGCAGTGAGTTTCATGAAGCTGAAGAAATCCCAAGTGAGCATTAGTGACACAGACAGCGGCCCTGGCCAGCCCGATATACGAAGCATCTGTAGCAGGTGATCCCGGGTCCAGCCCTGAGCCCATAATTACCCCCTAGCCTTGACAAGGCCAAGGACCCGGCAACATCGCCGCCTCCCTAAATGCTGATTGGAGCATTGCCCGGAGGATTAGGATTTGGGGGGTTGGGGTAGTGGGTGCGGGCACAACATGCCACTTAACTCACTCGCCACTGTAATTAGGCCATCTGGCCTCACACACATGCATCCACATACATCCACACATGGATGAGCCACAGGTGGAAATGCAAGCATCTTTTTGCTACTAAGTCCGTCTTTCTTGGGCTAATCCCAAATTGTTTTGTCAGTATTCCAAGAGATCACTGCAGCCACCGTTTTTTTCCAAAGCTGGTCTGATAGAGACCATCCATTTTCTATCGTTTTGTCATATCTCTACGTGCTGCGCTGCAGGACTGCATATAGGTAGTCTGTGAGTCAGAAAAGGGGGTCTAAGTGGGGGAGGAGAGATGGATTTATTTCTCCCGCAACCAAATTTAGCCCGTGATGTCAAGGCAGGCAGACGCTGCAGTGCCTCATTGTGCAATATAATCCCCCGGTGATGCTTGCATATTACCAGGACACTGAGGACATTGGCACTAAACCCCACCCCGGCCTGTCAGCAAGTGTGAGTGCACTCTTGTTCTGGAAAGTGTTGATGGTGATGGCGAGCGGATAGGCATGCTGCTCTCTGCCACACATGAAGTACGAATGCTGGCGAGTGATCAATAGCAAACAAATCAGATTAGATTCCTGTCCTTGATTTGGGGCACAGTGCGAACCTCTGGAGGACTCTCAGGCAACAACGCAGACAAAGCAGTCAGAGAAGAGAAAGAAGCAGATGTGACTCAAATGCTGTTATCTTATCTGTGTGGTAATACTGGGTGGGAATCAAGAACTGGTTTCAAATTGTCCGATCCATCAGAATCATATTCCTCCAATCTTACCAATGCTGGTATGTATTTCTGATGTCAGACTCATTGCATCTATGCTGCTGGAAACTTGCAACAAGAAGGAGTCACGGCAGAGAGGAAGAAACAGTCCAAAGTGAGGTTTCACTTCATGAAGAAAGAAAACAAAAGTGCTGCTTGTTATGTCTGTAAAACGATCTTTTCAAGCAAGCAAACATCTCTTTACTCATCAATTCCCATCCTTGGTGTTAATTTAGGACCACAAAACAGTGGCCAACTTGTTTGTGTTGTAGGATTTTCTACAATCTCTAAAAAGTGCTAACAGTGCAAAAAAAAAAAATCCAATAGCTTCCTCTTTTGAAATTAGTGGCAATTACAACCCTAAGCTCTGAAGAATGGACTACTATTATACTATTTGAGTGCTGGTCTCTTAACTCCAGGACAAAGCAATCAGCCCACGATTACAGTGGCTTTTTTAGTTCTAAGGACCTGCTCTAAAGACGTTTGGCTCCAGCGTCTGTGAATGGTACACTCAAATATAGTGAACAAGCCCTCATTGATACAGTCAGTGTACAATAATAATAACAGAGTCTCAACACAAGTCCATAAAGTAGTGCTTATCAAAGTAAATGTAATGTTTTTGTCATTGATTTTCTTTTTTACAATATTGACCGGCTTGTCCTTGTTAATACGTGCACTGAGCGGAGTGGAGCCTTTGTGAGGACGGGTTGACTGTCGGATCTGATGCTCCCATGGTGTCTGTCTGACACATCAGGCTGGAGCCACAGCCATAGATTGGTCTGTTAATAAACATGATCACATTGTTCTCCTTTTGGAAAGCCTGTTTCTATTTGCAGGCCTTCCTCGACCACCTCAGCACCCTGCAGCGGGTGCCCGATCAATACGTGCCTCCCGCTGCCTGCTCAAGGGCGTGTGCGCTTACGTGTGTCTGAGAGAGACACTGCGGCTTTTCCTTTTTGGAATTTTTGGTATCTGTATCATATTTTTTCTTCGTGGGTCTCTCCTGTGCTCTAGGCCCAGCTGCGAGCGTTCATCCCAGAGATGCTGAAGTACTCGACGGGCCGAGGGAAGCCCGGCTGGGGTAAAGAGAGCTGCAAGCCAGTGTGGTGGCCTGAGGACATCCCTTGGGCCAACGTTCGCAGTGACGTCCGCACAGAGGAGCAGAAACAGAGGGTGAGAGGAATACTAGCAGAATGATGTCATGCGTTTCCTTTACTGCCTACTTTAAATGACGTTTGTTCTCGGTAAGCCCCAATTTCTGCACAATACAGAAGGGGAAAAAAATTAACAGTTTATTCCAAAAGATGCCATTTCCCTCGTTGTACATTAGTTCCCAAAGTGGCTCTTAACTACACAAAGCAGTAATGGTACTCAAGTTTTTGATCTGACTTTTCGTCAGTCATTAATGATGTTTGATAATGAGAACTGTGGGACTATAATCTGTAAAGTGGCATTTAATGTCAGTAGTCCTTAAAGGGACAGTTCACTCCAGAATCAAAAATACATATTTTTAATCTTCACTGTCGTGCTATTTGTCAAGGTGTAGTTTGGTAGAAAGAAAATCGTTCCTGGAGAAACTTCTCACAGCAAGGTCTGTGGATTATCTTGAGTTAGCAGGTTATGATTTCTGAAAAGAGGCATTGCTGTTGAGTTTTTTTTAAATGTTTTGGGGGTTTTTGTGGCGCTTTGAGCACAACAAGCCGAGTGCTATGTAGCTCCATTACACTGTAGAGAAGACAGACATCTCTCCAAAACTCTGCAACTCACACCAAAACAATCTAGACCCATCAATAGCTCTATAGACAAGACAAAAAATATGTATTTTTGTTATGTAGTGAAGTGTTCTTTTAAACCAGTCTGAACTATTTGCCTTACATTGTTTTTATGTTTCCCAAGGTTTCGTGGACGCAGGCGTTGCGGACCATCGTTAAGAACTGCTACAAGCAGCACGGCCGTGAGGATCTGTTGTATGCTTTTGAAGACCAGGTAACCACGACAACCACCACCCAGCACCACCTGACTGCAGCGCAGAGCATCGCTCACCTTGTGCCCTCACAAACTGTGGTACAGACCATCAACAACCCTGATGGAACAGTCTCGCTCATCCAGGTACATTATCATACCAGCGAGGAGCGCACTTCAAATTAAAATCTCATTCACTTAATCTGAAGTTTGTCTCTTCACTTTGTCCTCTCAGGTTGGCACAGGACACACAGTTGCCACCCTGGCAGATGCGTCAGAGCTGCCTGGTGTGACTGTGGCTCAGGTCAACTACTCCACTGTGACTGACGGAGAGGTAACACTCATATTAATACTACAATATGAACACACATTCTGATCAGTGTAGACATAAATGTTTCCTAAAACACTTAATTGATCTAACAAACTTAATTCCTGAGTCACAGAAACAAACACTACGCAGAAAATTCAGTAAAGTGTGTAAAGCGCTCCTAACGGGAGCTGTCCATTCAACACCAAACAGTCATTGTCATGCAATCTTTGTAAATTCACTGCAGATCCTAATTTGCTTTCTGTTTGAAATTATATATTGTTCCGATCCAGGTGGAGCAGAACTGGGCCACCCTGCAGGGCGGCGAGATGACGATCCAGACCACTCAGGCCTCAGAGGCCACACAGGCAGTCGCATCCCTGGCAGAAGCCGCCGTCGCCGCAAGTCACGAAATGCAGCCCGGAGCCACCGTCACAATGGCTCTTAACAGGTGAGGATGGTAAAAGAAATTATTTTACAAGGCCTTGACGGAAACAAGGCTTTTAAAGTCGCAAGCGAATAGCATTTTGGTGTTGTTTAGGTGGCTTTAACTTTGAAGGGGATGATGTCAAAATGAGAAGGGAATGTTAAATTATAGATATACAGTAAACTTGCAAACAAGCAGCAACCTCCAGTGTTGGAAAATGAAGCCGATGCTGAAATGTTAAAATCTGCAGTTCCGCTAACAGCCACTTGAGTCTAACACCAAAAAGCAAGTAAATCGCTAAACGCTTAATGGTAAAATGCCCAATTTTACAGGAGAAATAAACATGTTTACAGCCTGGTACAAAAAAAAGTTGTGGTTTCCAAAGCTAATTTCTCTTTCCATGACAACCGTATGTGGGATGAATTTCTGCATAACTCTACAGCTCCACCCTCTAGTCCAAATATAGTCACCACGGCTCACTTCTAGCTCCAAAGAGCCAAGATGGCAACAGCCAAAATGCCAATTTTACTTATGCCCTAGGCTCCGTGTAAATGCTTACCCTACACCAAAGCGGGGAAATGTGTCAAGTAAATAGCAATTATTTTGTCTGTGGACACTGAATGTTATAACTCTCATCAACAAAACAATCAAGCCAAACTTTGTACACTTGTTTAATATTTTTTAAGACATTTCTTTATGTGTAGTATGGCTAGTATCCTCAGGTCACAAATTTTACCTCCTCACACTTGAAAATGTGTAATAGAGGGGAAACAGAGGATGGATTTTTGGCGACAGAAAAGCAGTGACAGCCCCAAAACTGTCACTGTAAAATCGTACACAAGGTTTTAATATCCAGACATGTACACATACTGAAGGATTCGGTGCTCAGCTTTCACTGACACAGTCCTCAAGGGTCGTCGTTTACTGGCGGTGGAGTCATCCAGGCCATAATTAGTCGGGCAGCTCTAACAACTGGATGAGAACGGGACAACTGCCAGGGCAGGTCACCGGGGTCCCCTGGAGATGAGTCAACTACCTCTCATCCAGGTTTAGCATTTAATTAATTAGCCCGTAGCTTTTATAGAGTCAAGGCGCACAACCATTACATCGGTCGTTAACCACACATTTCCACGTGCTAAAAGCGCAGTAAAATTATGTTTACTTAAAAAAAACATGTAGAACTTGCACTTGATCCTATAATTAAAAGACAGAATTGAGGATAGAGACTTTTAGCAATAGACTGTCTGATTCTGGTAATAGTACTGTTTTCAGTCATATTACTAACAGTGACAAATGTCTCAGCTGCAGCCACTCTAAAAATAAAAGACATACAAGGGTTGTTGTTGGCGGTATGTTTTTCTGGAGGGAAATTAGCCACACACAACTGTATTCAGATGGGATCTACAAACGGATCTTAAATCATGGTCCTCGGAGGGCAAGAGGTGGTATCAACTGGGCCCAGAGCTCAATCACTAAAGACTGTACTTTGATAAGCTCAAACATTTCTTCTCTTGGTCGTGCAGATATAAGAAAATAGATTTATTTAGGCTTCTGCCTCTATCATACACAAACACACACACAGATCCTGCTCAGAGAGACAGTGACACAGAACTAAATGCCCCAAAGTCTGGTTAAGGCCCAGATGCACTAAAGAATCAAAGAACGAGCAGCCAGCAAGGCTGTGTCGCCTTACATCACCTGTCTTGGCCAAAAAGTTGCACTTGAGCACACCGCATAGACTACAACCAACAGCTAACCAGCTAGTACGGTCTGCATCTGTGTGAGAGGAAATAACTTTGCATAGCAGGAGGCGGCTGTAGTCTCTATTCATCATTCAAAAAGAAAACTGGAGGACCGACAGGATGAATTTAGGATGTTAGATAGCCAGTTAGCATATTAACAACACAACCTGATGTTGAAAGAGCAAAGGATATTTGATGAGCGCTAGTGATTAATAAAAACACCCAATTATGAACCGTTTCAAAAGAACTCAGTCTCTTTCTTTCCTTACTTGCATTTCTCCTATCATGCACTGAACTGAACTAGAGTGACATCATGTCAGCTGTTTCAGCGTGCTGAATCGGCTGACAGAAGGCTGACAAGGGCTGACAATTGCCAACACACCGCTAAAAAATAGGCCGACAGACGCTCACCAGCTGTCCAACACTGACCAAAGGCCGACTGTCGGCTTGGTGTGTCAGGGCACTAAGAGTAATGTTTGGGTACAGCATCAAAAAGCAGCATCTCTAAGAGTAGTAGTACCATTACAATCTTAACACCCATCCGTATCTGATTATACTGCAAGAACAGAGCAGGTTTAGCGTGGTCATGAATAAAAGTAGTTAGTTTTGGGGAGTTTTTTTCATGATCTTTCACATCATCATCAAAGGTCCAATTTAGTTTAGTTTTGTTTGCTTGTACACATGTATTGAAAAGACAGAAAAAGCAAATTAAAAAAGTTAAAACACTGTGCAGGAGAGGTTAGAGGCCAAAAAAAATGGCTTTTTAGATACCTTCCCGATTTAATAATTATAATTATCAGAAAAAGAAAATGATTTTTTTTTAAAGATTGCATAATATATCAACATTTCAAGACTCAGCAGAATATAAAATTGATATGCAACTGAAATCCATTACAAATGAATCAATGGAGAGCTATGAGTCTTTGCAAATTAGAGACCTTTTCAGATGTTTTTTTGAACAATGATAATGTAGATGTTCTGTGTAGTGATGGCACAAGGTTGTTCCACAGAAATGGTCCTCTGTATTTCAGTGAATATTATATAAAGAGAAGTCTGACAATACAAAAGATAAAAGTCCTTATTTATCAACTTGCCAAATTCACCAGTCAGACTTGCTGAGATGCTAATGTGGTAGCTGGTTTTTCACTGCAGGAGTGTCGAGGCAGTAATTTCAGGTGTGTATGGGTATGTCCCACTGGGGCTTGTTACCTGCACCCACCTGAGTCCTCCCTCCCCTCCCCTCTCCTGTTTACCTGAGCCAAGCCAACCTGGGCTCTCTGCTCCACAGGCTCTGGAACATTATGTCTCTGTTTTCCAGCTCCAGAGGGAGAAAAGAGCCTCTTTCTCCCACTGTCTTTTCCGCTGTGTGGAAATTTTGACCAAAAATTACACCAAACTGTATTCCAAAATGTATCAAATGAGACACATTATTAAATCAGTGTTGCTACACTTTACTGCAATAGTCTTGCTAAGCAGCATCACACATTGTTACTGCTTACTGCACTCAGCTCCTCCTCCTCCTCCTCCTCCTCCTTAACTGACCGTCTGCACTTCTATCTAACATGTGATTATCAACCAAGCTGTGAACAGTTCCATTAGTTCATAACGAAGCTGGTGCCGTAATAGGCTCGTGGTAATTCCACTGGATAGATCTGGTTAATAAAACTGCTTTGTTAGACCCGTAGCACCTGGCCTTTAGGGAGATGTGACAGATTCTCCATAAGTCCAGACTAGAAAAGCCTCTTACAGCTCATACACTCCTACTTCTTCACCTCACATCTCTGTAATAACCCTGCCTTTGTGAGCAGACTGTGTGTGCATGTACTGAGTGTGTATGTGTGCTTCAGTTTTGTGCCAATGATTGTGTCTTGGAAGCTTAAAATATAAGTCCATCTCATGTGTTGCTTTTTTAAAATTCTAAATAATATGCACAGAAAAGCATTGTGTTTTTACATATTGTACACTTTATCTGATGTGTGTGTTTGTGTGTGTTGCAGTGAGGCAGCAGCCCACGCTGTAGCGACGCTGGCAGAGGCCACTCTACAAGGCGGAGGGCAGATTGTCCTGGCAGAGACAGCAGCTGCTGTTGGAGCACTGGCAGGGGTTCAAGATGCCACAGGTACTGAAAGTTATCATCAACATGCAAAATAAAATGACAGAATTTACATAAAGTCATTTACAGTATAAGATCACTTTTGTTATGGTCTATGGCACCAGATGATCATTTAGTGACACTCTGGTAAAGTTTGATATCTTGTGTCAAACTACACTCAGTGGCCAGTTTATTGGGTACAGCTAACTGAAACTAATGCAAAATCTTGCCTACATGGTTAGATTGTTACATTTTTATGCTGCACACTTTGACACGTAGACGTGTAGTGGTATCAAGCAGCAAGCTCAGAGGCTGAGAAATGAAACCAATGCAGAAGCGCCAAAAACAGTAGCCAATCAAATGGCCACTTGAGGCTGGCTCCAACAGTGAGTCAGCTCCCATAGAAACTCATGTTAAAATGGTCAATTTTATAGCAGAAATAAGCCTGGTACAAAAAGCGGTTTGGGTCTCTCATGACAAGCGTATGTATCTTGCTCCAGTAAACCAAATGCTGCAAAAATTAAACTTATAGGTGACGTCACCGTAGCTACGTCCATTTTTAATACAGTCAATGCGTGGTACTCAGAAGTCAAGGTTTGTTTCGGGTTTAGGAGTCACGGTACGGTGCGAGGTCCATACAACAGGGAAAAAACAAAAGCGTAAGTGTGCATTTGTTTTCTTTTGTTTTGAACAAAAAGTAGTGCAAGACAGAAACAATCCCCTGCTGAGGACCGAGGTAATATTTTGCCTTCTGGAAACTTAAGCAAACTATTTTTATCATAAAAATTAGGAACATCTCAAACACTTTTGTATCACACCATTCGAAAGGCAACAAGTAGTAATAAGCTATAAAACTGAATAGCATCTTTTATCCTACATTCAAAGCACCGACGCAGTTACTATCGGCACATCTCTTTGATGACATCATACGTCATCACGTTTGCTGCCTTTCCATTCACGTTCTCACCACTCACACTTGTAGACTCCCCATCCACGTCGCTCTTCAATCTGCATACTGTGCTTTCTGCGTGCAGCTGTGTGTCTGTGACTCCCGTACCACGACAGTTTGGCACGAATGCAACAACCATTACAGGCCTACCTTTATTTATTTATCCTGTTTTGGGCGGTTGTAGACTGCAGTGGTTAGGAATATATTGTAAGCGATTTTTTTTATCGTGACAAATCTGGAAACATACTAACAGAAAGCTGAATTTTTTTATCAACAAATTTTTGACATCACATCTTTTACTAATTGGCCCTTGTGTGTGTCCCCCAGCCAATGGCATGTCTAATTAGTCTCACTAAGTGTAAGCTTCCCTGCAGCAGCACTGCGGCCTCTGAGCTCCTTCACCCTAATCTACTCTGTGCTGATGTGACAGATGGTGTGTTTTGTGTGTGTGTGTGTGTGTGTGTGTGTGTGTGTGTGTGTGTGTGTGTGTGTGTGTGTGTGTGTGTATTCTGAAGCACTACTCCCTTCTTCTAATGATACGTTTACTGTGTGACCCCATCGTCGACTTCCTTACATGCACACTCCGTGCGCTGCTGTGACACCGCGTCTCTGCTGGGATTGGACCAGTATGTAATGACATCGTCACGTCCTTGTTGGGAAGCATTAACAGCCTTTTCTAGCATATGTTCAGTCAATATCCTGAGGATGGAGCGTAAAGCTACTGCTTGTCAATGATTAACATCAGAGGGCTGCTAATCTGATGTCATTTGCTAAAAGCAATCTGGAAATAGGGCTGGACAATATATCAATATTATATCAATAATATGATATGAGACCAGATATCGGACCAGATAAGCTGCTCCATAGTCTGGTGTTCACTTAATGTGAAATACAGAACAAATTGAGTCATATTTGTAGCCTGTAGCTTTCTCATAGTCACACGTTAAATAAGATTTAGTGACTTTGTAATTTGGCGTATCAAGTGCTGGCTTAAAAGTAATTTGATTGCTCAAGGTTCATGTTCATTTTAAAAGTTTTCTCTTTTCAGTTTTTGAAACCATGAATTGATGCATTATCGTTTCTTTTTTTCATTTCTTTTCTTTAATGATTATTTGTTATTAGTAGTCGTATTTTCCTATTATATTTATTATTGTTTGTGCCGACACAATTCAATCCAATCATCTCTTTTAGCAGATTGGGTTTTAATTTATTATTAATACAGTAACAAATTACATCCCAGGTCATAATGCTGAGAGATGTAAACATCAAAGTCTATCTCTATCACAGGAAGTTCTAAGTCACACACGTCTTGTCCAGCTGACAATCTTTTTAACCCGAACATCACCAAAAAGTAATGTTTTATGTTACAAAATTTATTTGAAGAATAAGATGAATTTCTCCCTGACCTTAAGAAACTGATGTCAGTTCATGCTTTTTCTTGTGAACATTGGCTACTGAAAAATTGGTCTTAAATTTTATTCCAAGTGGCATTTAAAACAATTTTTAGGAAGTCTTAAATCCCTCTTGCCCTAAGTAGCAGGAACCATGGTAAATGTAATATTGAATTTCATGGGAGAAAAGTGTCACAGAATATTTAATAAAAGATTTAAAGCCAAATAATTGTCACATCAGAAAGGTAAACATTGTGCAAATCCAAAAATATGCACAGTGTGCTAATGTGTATTTGCACATTTGTACACTAACCTAAAGTCAAGCTATTCAAATCTAACATCTGAGCCTTTGCTGTTCGGCATCTCACTTCCTAAACCATAAGGAGTCATTTGGCAACAATAGCTCACTTAAACAACTAATGGAGCTGCCAAAGCCAGTCCTTCTCCCGACTATTGACCTTAGCTAATCAGTCAAGTACTGCAGCGGAGTGGAGAGCACCTTTTGAAGTGCACCGGCCCAGACCCCGCTGATTGGCTTTTGTAGCCACCCTCTACTGACACAGGCATGCATACACACACTAACATACACACGGCCACACCAAACTCGACCCTTAAAGAAACAATGTTTGAGAGGCTGAATGAGGCCCTTCACTCAGTCGCTGTGCTGCCTGTACATTACCATACCAGGCCCAGTGCCCTCTTGCCTAAGCCCTCTTCCGTAATCACCGCCAGCACAATTACCTGCATCAGCAGAACTTAACCCTGTCGCAAATCACTGGCGAGTGGGCTTAGAAAGGGCCCACATTAGTGGATCAACAATAACAAGCTAACCTGACAAAAGGGGCCTGATTTTATTTCCTATGAATCCTTAAATATTACAGGCAGGATTCATGGGTAGTGTGTATATGGTGCAACTGAAGGGGAACTATTATGCTTTTTCTTGTGGTTTGTTATTCGCTCTAATGCCAGCTTAGAGAAGTATATGAGTGGAAGTAGGTACAAGCAAAAGTACATAAATACAGTATGTAAATGTAAACATAAATAATTAGTACAATATGAAAGAATTTTAAACCAATAAAAAAATAATAATGTATAATATGCTGAGTATGTAAGTGTGTAAAAATAGAAATGTAAAGAAATACAGTAACAGACAATTACCACTAACGTGAATATTTAAATTACAATATGGATGATATGGAGAGTGTAAAATGTGTAAAAAAAAAAAAAAAAGTGTGCTTCATGCTACAATACAATAAAAACGTTTGGATTCAGACGTTTGAGGGATCATGTGCCGAATGAAGTCAAGCCAACTTGCTCAGGTTTATGACTTTAATACCCCAAGAAATTCCCTAATTTCTGTATTCAGGGAAACACGAAATCTTGGCTGCTAATGTGGTTGATTCCCCCTGATTTCAGATAATATTCCTGCTGGAACATTTGCTGTTGTGTTCAAAAGATAAGTGCCCTTAAAGTTATTCACCGACTTTAAGTAAATTCCCCAAAAAAACGTGTTTACAAGCTTTAATGGGAGATTTTTCGTGGTAGAAAGTGTCGCTATTCTCTGCTACTGTCATTCCCCGGCTGCAATGATGGTGCAGAGATGCTGAGATACAGACACCAAGAAACACCGACCAACCAGAGCAGACTGGGTTTCTTCAGGCTTAAAGAGACAGTCACTAAAAACGGAGCATTTCAGACACAAGGTGAATACAGGTGTTCCAGCAGAGACAGTATGAGGAAAATCAATTGTTTTTTGAACATTAAAGCATGTAAACATGTTCAAATAGAATCCCCAAACACAAGTATGAACCTAAAAATGAACATAATATTTTATCTTTAATGTTCAACTGTCTTAGTCACAGTAATGGAAGTGGGCATGATCCACTGCCATCCCCTACACTGACCTTCTTGCCTGCCTGTGACACTGTGACAGCTTGCAGGGTGGGGCAGAGGTCCACGTGACTGCAGCAGTAATCCCTACAGGCAGACACACACACACTCACACACACAGCTGGGCATGGGGGAAGCGAGCTGAGAATGTTCAATCGGACCATTGTTCAGAAATGCCGTCTCTGTAACATGGCTGCCTTCTGTCACAGACAACTACCTGGACTTGACTGCCTCCCAAGCACCATGTCAGACATAAACTCCAGTGAAAAGATTAGCTCAGGCCAAAGGCCCAACAAGCAGTATTTGGTAGCATCAGGGCTGCAGTTAAGGTTTTTTTTTTTAATGATTAATATGTTTTTATCATACAATGTACTGCTCAGTCTACAAAATGTCAAAAAACAAAGTATGGCCATTTCCAAAGCCCAAAAGGATGTGTTTAAACAGTCCAAAATCACCTTACAATTATATAAAACAAAAAGCTGCAAATCCTCTTATTTAGGAAATCTCAAACTAGTAAACATGCTACACATTTTCCTGATAAATGGCTTCAATGATTAATTGATTGTCAAAATTGTTAAGATATGCCTATCAGTTCTGCAAGCCCTCCAATTTCTTGTTGACATACAGTCCAATACTGAAAGATTAAGATCTTCATGTCTGACATTTTTGCACGAAACGCTCTCTGGTAACTTTATTTTAAAGGTCCTGTATGTAACTTTTTACATATTAATCATGTTTAATGCCAGTAGGTGAATGGATTTTAATGTAATATAACTGTGGGGCGCACTAGCTAATTATTGTCCCACTTGTAGTCTGATAACAGTTAATTCATCAAATACAATACCACATATTATGATTTCAGCATGCCTCTGTGCTAAAAAAAGATCCCAGAGGAAATACTAGCATGTGAAATATATTGTTAGCTGGCTGATGCTAGCTAACGTTAGCTTGCTTGTTAATGAGGACAAATTGCTCGCTAGTTAAAGTAGCAAAATAATGTACTGAGTACTAGATAACATCAGCAAATTCAACTACTTTCTCAATTATGGTTTTTAAATGACTTTATCAGCTAAAATAAAACAACCAATGCCAGGTCCATGCTGTATAGCTAAGTTACAGCTAGCTGGGCAGCCAACAAGCTAACTGTAACCTAAACTGAGGTCAGCCAGGTAGCTGTACAGCTACGCTGGACTTGGCGCAAACCCCCATGAATGGCATTGGCTTTGAGGTCGATTTTATATAGTAGGGAGAGGTGGAATTACACAAACTTGCATGAACTTGCACTGGGAAAGAGACATCTGTAAATCAGCATCAAATAACCCGCAAATCAACATTTCTAAAGTCTAGAGAAGCTGCAAGACTACATAATTTTATCCTCATTCAAGTTAGCAGAGTGCTAAACCTGAACTCAGCCATTACGCCCAGAGTGGGTCTCAAGTGTGCTTGCTCTATGGGTTTTATTATGTTAAAGATCCTGGTATTTTCATAATGCAGAAATAGAGGTTTTTTGGCTTCATGTTCCACTGACCAACTGTCATAAGAACGAACATGGCCCCGCTTCAAATGCTGTATCCTGTAATACATTAATTATTTGGCGTTGGTTACTTTGGAGTGTCCGCTTAGGCTAGGCTAACTATTATGGAGCCAATGGTCCAAATGAAATATAGGAACAATAGATAGTTACGTTATTCTAAATACGATTTATTTTATTTTACAGTATTCGATCAAAAGTCAATCAGTCTTATGAACTCACGTCACTATTTTGGCCAATGCCCAGTTGCTCGCTCGTGGCTGCTAAGTGCGAGCATCAGGATGCTGACTGCAGTTCGATTAACGGCCTCACAGAGAGGTTTCACTATTAACACGAATTTTCATCTCCTCCTCAGGTCTGGTCCAGATCCCGGTCAGCATGTACCAGACCGTAGTGACCAGCCTGGCCCAGGGCAACCGGCCCGTCCAGGTCGCCATGGCACCTGTCGCCACACGCATAGATAACACTGTCACGCTGGACGGCCAGGCAGTGGAGGTGGTGACCCTGGAGCAGTGACAGTTAAGATCCTGGAAGAAGTAGGAGGCACTGAATGGTCACCATGGAGATTGGTTTATCCTACTGTTTTCCAACACATCATGCTGTGTACAATGTCAAATATATTTTTAAATGTACATCTGCAGGGGAAGTGAAACTGAGTTATCAATGTGTTTACTATGTAAAGATATTGCTTTTGTTGGTGTAATTTTTCTCCCATTTAGCTTCATGTTTTTTTTTAGGTCTGTGATGTTGAGTATTTAGTATTTATTTCTATTCAATCAACCTTTACTTCAAACAAAGATGAACCAAAAAGCCCGGGAGGAAAGCCACCACTGCTTCACCCAGAGTGTGTAACGATCACTGGTCTGGATTTTCACTATCGTCGATGTGCTTGACTGTTTTGTTCCTAGGATGCATTTACAATTCAGTGCCATAGTCAGCGATCACTCCCCCTCTGTTTTCCGTATCTTCTGTCACTATTCTGAACTCTTTCCACCTCAACTCATCGAAAACTCCCCGACACATTCTCAAATTAGATAATGAAATATTACGTTGGAAAACCATCTTGTCGTGTGCTTTTCCCCTGTGCCGTTTTACTGTAGTCCACGCACATGCCAAGATTCGTGAAGACTCAGGATATACAACAAAGTGTTTTTTACTGCTGGATTGCTGAGCTGACTTCCTGAAGCAGCCGTTTTGTCTACCAAATCCATTTATTTACAGCGCATGGATAGGGGCACCCCTCGGTATGTTATTTTTTTAACATGAACTTCTTTGTATGTCACTAAGGACTGGGTGGTCTGCATCACTTTGTTTATCACAAGTTGTTAGTCATACTTGAACAAGAGCTGCAGTATTTGTGATGCAAATATCAAAAAGGCATTTCTCTTTAATCTTGCAACAAAAATAATCGCTTGCCAGAATCAACTTAGTTTGATGCAGCTGTAACAGTTGGTTCAACCCTCACCACTATTTAAAAATAAAGTCCAATAAAATGGCTGCTGCTCTCTATTCATTCAGCTTCTCTCTTCATTGTTAGTTCACTCTTCATCCAAAAGTGTAACCATCAGTGGATGCATAAATGCTATTCAGGCTGCCCTCATAAAGTTGATGAGGCAACTTTTGGTAACCACTCAATCAACTTGAAATTCTTTAAGTCCAGTCATCTTTTTTCTTGCCAAAAAAATTCATATTTCAACATGCACTGATGGCTGATGATCACTCGTGGAATGTAACTCAGTACTATGGTTGTATACAATTTTGATGCACTTGTACTTGAATATTTCCAATTTATGCTTTCTGCTTCTTTTCTACCACATTTTTGAGGCAAATATTGTACTTTTTACTCTTTATTTGATGGCACTTGGCTTGTGGTGCTCAAAGTGCCAAAAAGAATACAACTGAAAAACTCAACAGCAATGTCTCTATCCAGAAATCATGATCCTGTTACTCTAAATAATCCAAAGACCTTGTTATGAGCAGTAAGAACTATTGTCTTTCTGCAGAACTGCAACCAGTAGCTGTATCACTGTGCAGAAAAAATGAACAAGTGTTGAATTTTTGTATCAAACTGTAGACAGTGTATTTCATATTAACACAGAATATAATGACTACATGCAATATGTGCAGCTCTGCAGCTTATTAAGAGCATATTTCAGCCTCTCCATAATGTCACAATGATGCAATCACAACAATTAATGCAAATTCAACCAATCCCTAGAACCTGGTACAATGTATCTCTCCTTGTTTTATATAAGGTTAAAGTTTTATTGTGCACGGTCCCTTTCTAAATGAAATGAAATAACATAACATAAATTCATTTCCTTGTGTGTGAGGATAAAGAGATGTGGAGCATGAACATCTCATGAAAGTTAATGATTGACAAACATTTTTCTACTGCAAAATACACAAGAAAAATGAAACGTGTGGGCAACAGACAAGATGTTGCAACTTTCTATTGCAATTGCTGAAAAAATCAAGGTCAAGGAGAATAAATAAATTATATAACTATTGCAACTATTTTTCAGTTTTCACCCACTCCTGCAATTTCATTGCAAAAATGGACTCAATCCCTGCAGGGAGATGCCTCTCAGCAAATAAACTGTTAAACCCACCATACAAAACCTGTCAAACAACAAAAAGCAATACAGTAAATAGAGTCACGTATCTAGCCATATTTACCCAGGTATTTTTTCAGGAGCTATGGAGACAAAAATTGCAAATATTTAGGCTTACATTTACCAGAAACATATCAATGCCAATTTTGCTTATCTTTTTACCAGTTTTGTTATTTATGATTGGGTTGCAGACTTGTTTGTCTTGACATGAAACTGCAGTAAAAACAGCGATTTCGTCCCACCTCTTCCTTTATAGAAAATGAGATATACACACACAGGAAGCTTTATGTTAGACTTTCAGGTATTCACAACTTTAAAACTAGATCTTCCCTTTTTTTAAACACATTTCTCTGTAATTTTTCCCAGAATGATATGGTTGCCACAAAACCCGATAACTTCCACGCTCTCCTCTACAGCACCCCCACCTTCCCTGCCGTGACAGACAGGGCCGTGATTACATCATAAGCTGCCTGAACCTCCTCTGCTTTAAAGCCTGGGATTTGCTTGCCGGGCCCTTCTGTTGCAGAGTAGAACAGAGAGAGAAGCGTTCGGGCCTTAATCTATCAGGCGTCAGTGCATATCCCGCTCTTCCTCCAGATTAAAGCTGAGGCAGGTTGCATTCACACAGATGAAAAGATCCTGTTTTCTTTCTTGTTTTATTTTTTATTCTCTCTCCTGTCATTTTTTAGATTGGACCCCCCTTGTGTGAACTGGAACACACACAAGCTTTTGTTGTGGGTCTTTGTAGGAAGTAGAAACTTTGTATAATGTTTGAGTCATTGTAGGTGCGTGACACGCATGCGCATCAAACTGTCACTGCAGATTAAGAAGGCCTTATTAGCGTTCTTTCTTAGAAAAAGGCCTACACCTCATGCTACCTAAGCCTCTCCCTCCTCCATCTCTCTCTCTCTCTCTCAGCACCATCCACTCAGCTACACTTACACAAAGTGCATCGAAAACCTTTCAGCTGTATCATTAAAGCTGAACATAACTGAGTTATGAAATGGCACAGGTTCAAGAAGGACAAAAAGTGATGCTGTCAACTCCAGCCAACTCCAGTCTTAAAATGCCTTCAAATGAGCTACTGCACATATTGAAATCCTTGGATCCTAATGTATTTAAGTACACACACACACACACACACACACATAATATAATATAATATAATATATATATATATATAGTACAAAATTACACTGCGTTTCAAGTGAACAATAAACATTTTTTGTTTTGTTTTATTTGATTCTAAAACATAATAAGAAAATATTTGTAACCTGAATTGACACCAGATTGCATCAGCAAAATCATTAACTCAATGAAAAAAAGATAACTGGTCTTTCAAAAGAGAAGTCAATGGCTGACAAAGAGATGTCTGTCTCTTGCATCTTTCCTGCCTGGTCTGCGGTATGGTATTTTAGGATCAGGCTGGATTCAAACCTACTTCCTAAGATCCAACACTCAAAAGACAATTTTCATAGCCCTGACACTCTCCGCCTACAATGAGGGAATGTGTCTTTAACAAAATAAAAGTCGCTGTTGTTTACAAAATCTGAGCTTTTCACAAGATCCACTAACAATATTGCACTAAAATCAACTTAAAGGGACAGTTCAGAGAAGCAGACAGGAGTACCGACGCAGAAGCA
Source organism: Plectropomus leopardus (assembly GCF_026936395.1). NCBI lineage: Eukaryota > Metazoa > Chordata > Actinopteri > Perciformes > Serranidae > Plectropomus > Plectropomus leopardus. The sequence continues at coordinate 12,023,525 of NC_142197.1, forward strand.
AATCAATGCACTGCTGTCGACGAGGGCAGCAGAGCTAAGCAACTATCCACAGACGACACTAACATCATCAACAACACACAACATTGAAGAGAGAAGAAGAAACATGTTCACTGAAGGAGGTAAATTTGTTATTATTCCTAGATAGTTATATTTTGTTTGTTTTAGATTTCCAAATACGCTGTAAACCTAACTATTTTAAAATCATAGTCTTAAAAATGCCATTATGAAATTCGAGGAATTTGCGTAAATGGATCCAAAAGCTCTGTGACATCATTGCAGAAGTTTTCTGAGAGAATACATATTTGTTGGCTGATTACTTTCATCTGCACAGGCCACTATCTGGACCTCGGAGTCTTGTTTTACAAGGAAAGAGTCTTTGCTGCATTGCGTGACACTGTTATAAGTTACATCATCGTGCACCTCACTGCAGTGCACTCTTCCAATCATCACATCCATCTGACTGACTTTGAACCTGATTGGATGTCATTAAAACCATCCAATCTAGGCAGTCAGGCTGCAGTGTGAGTGCTTGTGCTTCGTTCTGGGGGCAATATGTTTAGTGGTGGAAGATCACTGGGCAGAGGGAAGGCAGTGCTATTGATTCTCCACATCCTTTGGACAAGCCCCGAAGCCAGGGCCTCCGTGGCCCGGCTCCACAGGGGGCACTGCAGGGTGAGAAGGGAGGGGTTGGTCATTCTTGTTGCCTGGAGTCGTGCAGGCAGACTCTAGGGCAGAGCTTTAATCTCCACTAATCGTTTCTTAATACGTGCATCCCGGGCCCTACACCCCCACACACATGCACACACACACACTCCAACATGGGCAGGCATGCACAAACTGCTCGTGGTCCAAGCCCACGCTTGCTCTAACAAGAGATAATCCCCAACCCCTCATCCTGAGCATAGAGTTGGGTCATAACTAAAAAAAAACATCCTTCTCATACAAGGAAATGGACTCTGTAACCTGCAAGACTGATATGATGTTCCTTCACATGAATACTTGTATACCTGTTTACCATGATGGACCTGAAGTGCAAAATACAACAGGAAAACAGAAAATGCAACAGCAAATCACAAAACAAAACACCAGCTACATAATCAGCAATTCCAGGGCTCAGCAATAAAGACTTCCTAATTGCAGGGTCAAATTAAAGGTCACATCAAGCTAGTAAATCCCAGTAACTCACTTGACCTATCAGGCAAGTGGTGAAAACAGTGGAAGTGATGATGACAGTAACCAAGCCTTGAGTCATCTTACCTCCTTCTCATCTCTGTTCAGAGTTGCACATGAGCAGCACTGATCAGACACCCGCGAGAAAAAGATGGTGAGTAAAGACAAAGTGTGAGCTGGCGAGCAAGTGAGCATTTTAATTTTGTTGGTAAGCATTAGAGGATGTAGGTGAAACAATATATTGCACAGTTTGTGGTAAGTATGAGAGTTAGGCTTATAAAAAATGGGGTTTGTTTCTCAAAGGCATGTCAGGTTTCTGAAAAACCTGAACCTGAACATTGAATCCTCAATTAAAATAACACTAATTTTAACTAATAACTAATTTAACAGAACTGCAATTTGCAAAACACAACAGCAATTTAAAAAAAAATGCAACAACAGTTCAAAAACCGCAACAGTAATTCATGCAAAAACACAACTGCAATTTTCAAAACACAACAGCGATTCAAAAAACGCAGCAGTAGTTTTGTAGTCCAGGTCCCCTAAACTGAGACCAAGTCATGATCAACATCAGATTGTATCAAGACTGAGTCAAAACCAGAAAACTGAAATCAACATATCTTTCTTTTTTCAACACTTCTTTTTTCTTGCATAGGCCACAGTTGTGGTTTTGCAAGAAAATCCAGAGTCCTTTTTGTGTGAGACCGACACAAGAACAGGCCAAATTGCAGTCAAGTCAGAAGAAACTAAGACCTCAAAAAATGGTCTTGAGACTAGTTGTGAGACCAAGACCAAGGTTCACTGCACAACAGCAATTCACAAAAACAACACGGCAATTCACAAAAACACAACAGCAATTCACAAAAACAACACGGCAACTCACAAAAACACAACAGCAATTCACAAAAACAACAGCAATTCGCAAAAACAACAGCAATTCACAAAAACACAACAGTAATTCATAAAAACACAACAGCAATTCACAAAAACACCACAGCAATTCCCACATGGAGCACTAATTGACAAAACACAGCAGTAATGATGAGACTCAAACCTGAACAGGTGGACAGTGATTCCTTGTTGATTATTGGATGTTCCATTTTGCAGTCTGACACTAACGGAAATAGCTGCTTTTGCTGTTTTCTCTCAACATCCAACATGATGGCGTCACAAGGTTTACTTCCTATTTGGCAATTGTCCCGCCCCCATTTATGACATCACCTCAACAAAATCATGTGATTTCAAAGACAAGACACAAACTTGGATTCAACAAAAATCATGTTCACTTAACACAAGTGTCCCACGTTACACCACTCCACTCTACTCACAGTTTTTTCTAATTGCTTTGGCATCATTTCCATTCACAGTTTACTTTTTCAAAACACCCTTAAAAGAGGACGAAATGACAAAACAGCATGTTTGCAAAATGGTACCACCATAACCAGCCTCTTTTATAGGATGAGGATTAACTGATGAGTTGTGCACAGAGAGTTCACGCAGGTGTGACAATATTTAGAACCGAGAGCAGTTTTAATAGACCATTGAGTGGTTGCAGTGTGTTGACACTGGTTATTTAACCCTATTGTTTCTTTCAGGGAGAAGGCAATCAGCAACTTAACAACACATGGCCAAAAAATTAACAAGACGTACATTTTAAAAATAATTTTAAAAAAAAAGGTTTTTGGAAATTACCTGGAAATTAGAAAAAAATTAAAAAACAACAACAAAAACAATCATGAAAAATGACCTGAAAAAAGTGCAGAATTTTTTTAAATATATGTATGCTTCTTTCTTGTAACATAATTTTAGATATATAGTAATTATAAATATATTTTTCCAGACATTTTCCTATAGTTTTTGATTATTTTCTGGTAATTCTCCCCCCTTTTTAAAACTAATTTTCAGGCTCTATTTCTTTTTTCATCACTTGTGATGAATTTCTCGATATTTGCGATACATTTCTTACAAACTGGTCATTGCCTTCCCCCCTTTGAAAGGAACCAAACCAATTTGCTTAGGTTCTAGAGGGTTAATTCTCTTGTAAAAGGCATCAGGGCCTGTTTGGAGAGCAGTGGACGGAGCCATGGGGGACCTGATTGCCGCCGAGTTTCATCTACATCAGGTGGAGCTTGTCAGCTTGAGAGAGAGCCTTGAGTTTAGGATGGACCAGGATCTGAGAGAGAGAGAGAGAGCACAAGAACTGCACCTTTGAATATATTTCATACATTAATAATGAAAATGTCCATGTTTGTGGATTTTTGGATTAGTCATGTCTCTAATGCATCATATAGTTTTTTCACATCCTACCTGGGATCATCTCTTCTATGATGGTGTGTGACAGAGATCCACCATTGCTTGTGATTTAATGTCTTAATTCATAGTTTTTTCTGAACCTAGCCAAGTAGTTTTGTTGCCTAAAACTTACTGCAGCCTGTTCTGTTGACCCATCTCTCACCCACTGCTGGCGGGAAAACTAAAAAACAACAAAATTGATCTCATCACACTTCTGAGCCTAATGCAGTTTCCCTTGCAGCCTGAACATCAGCGGACATGTTGCTGATGAAGCGTATTCCCTCGTAATGTAGTCTGATAGTCTAATAATGGCATCCTCACCTTCCCAACTCACACCTCTGTCCACCTCCAGCCCAGACACTGCGTAAGAACGATGATAATCTCATTTCACTAATGCTCTGCAGCCTGCATTAGAACACAGACGAAGCACTGTCTCAACCCGACTCTACCCACCCAGGAAACTGTGTGTGTGTGTGTGTGTGTGTGTGTGTGTGTGTGTGTGAGAGAGAGAGAGAGATGGAGAAAGGGGCCAGGGGGGCTGTGGGATAGAAGGGGCACTGAAAAATGCAGTGTAACCTGAGCTGCTTGGCCCATCTGGAGAAGGCCTGCATTGACAAGGGTTATCCCACAATGCACTTTGCTGTAGAGAAGATCATTAGGGGGAGTCTGACACATGGATCGTTCTTTTGAAAGTATTTATTTGCATCACAGATACGGAAAAGTGTATGATAACCAACATTTTTTGAGAGATTAGTCAGCAGGTGCACATACAAAAAAAACCTGAACACTTGATACATTCATGTTGCATTATCAGAGCTCAGACTGTGTGGTTCCATGTACAAACTATACATGTCACATGTGTGTGATATGTTTTGGAACATGAGCTTTAACCCTTTGAAACCGGAAGAAATTGGCTTGATTTCTTTTTTTATAAACACAGAGAAGAATTCTATGAGCAACAAAAGAAGAACTGACCCAAATATTACCTGAAAAATATATTTTAAAATAATAAGAATAATAATAAAGGTTGAAAAACAACAGCAAATAAATTACCTGGGAGAAAAAATATAACAATTTTGTAACATGATTTTATGTATTGAATTATAACAATTATAAATATTTTCTCTAGCTTTTTTCCCCTATAAATTTTTCCCTAGCTTTTTAAATCTTTTTAAATTTTTTAAAGGTACTTATTTTTTGCTATTTGTGGATAATTTCCCACCAAGTTGCTTGCTCACTGACTTTTTTTCTTCATGTTTTCAAAAGAAATCGACCAATATGCTCAGTTTTCACAGGTTTACTGAATACATACATTTATTTTTTATCAATATTTAAATTTTTATTAGCAATAGCAAAGACAGGAATGACACACAGACAGTATAGCATGGTAAGGGTTGGGTACAGGTTAATTATATACACAAAATTGAAATAGAGAGATTAACTGTAGATGTACATGGAGAAGATGATACTGAATACATAAACAATGGAGGGCATATGAGCAGCAATAGAATAGTGATGTCTCTCTAGGTTTCAAAGGGTTAACCTGAATCAGTTGTCCAGTGAATAACAGCTTGAGCTTTTTTATGTCAACTAAACTGTGAATCACCACCACAATCTCACCCCTCTCTTTCTGTTTAATGGCCCACACACAAAAGCAAAAAAGCCCCCGCACAGGTCTGATGACGACGTCCACGTAGATCAAATATAGCTCGCCTGCAAGCAAACTGGTAACAATACAAATCATATTAGCCAAAGCTGAAGTGTAGGCTATAAAGCAGGATTTATGCAAAGGCAGATAAAGAGGTTTAAATCCCCAGATCCCCCTGTCACCTACATTAGCAGACCCTGACCCAGATATATGAAGCTCAGTATGTAGCAGCTTTTCGAGCCATACTGTCAATGGATTGTTACAAACCAACATCTGAGCAATACTCCCTTCCTCGCTCTCCACCCTTTTCGTTTGGGAAGGGAGGAGGAAAATGGGCCGCACTGAAAGAGAAGGGTAAGATGACACCGCATGGTTTGCCAATTATGCCACGGAGCTAAGAGAGGAACCCCCCTGATGGCTGGCTGAAGGCAGAACAGCCGAACCTCTGTACGTGGAGTCAAATCCATGTTTCAAATCCATTCCTATCGTAACATTTTCGGCATTGAAGAAACTACAAGCCATCAGGTCTTTCCATTAAAGAAGTTTTTCACCAATTTAAAGAGTCCTCACATAAAACTAGGCTGTGTCTGCAATAGAAAGATGCAAATACTTTTGAAATTTGTGCAACATGACCATTAAAAACAGAGACAGGATGCTTTTGCTTGGGAGGAAGTAAAACCTACAACTACCAAAATGCATTGCGCCTTACAAGATGCCCCCGCTGGTGGTGATGTCATGTGGACTGATATTACAGTTAAACAGTGAGCTAAGACCTGTTTCTGAAAACCTTTGGTGTGAGAAATATTCAACTCAGTAACAGAATCTTGGTTTATGTTCGATCAGCGCTGCTTATGTTTACAGTTTGATCTCCATGTTTTCTGCTTTCGTTTTCACTGTGCAGGAAATATTGTTTTTCCATAAAACTCAATGCAGTAGAGAGATGCAAATGCTTTTGAAGTAAGTGCTACTTGACCAGATAAAAACAGAGAAAAAGGGCTGCGGTATTTGCTTTTGCACAATTGCCAAAAAGCACTGCATTGCACCAGACCAAAAAATCTCTGATTTCAGCTTCTTGAATGTTAGTATTTTCTGGTTTCTTTACTCAGTAAACTGGATATCTTTGGGTTGAGGACAAAACATGACATTTGAGGACATCATCTTAGAGTTTTTTTCACCATTTTCTGACATTTCATAGACCAATCATCTAAGCAAGTAATCAAAAAAATAATAACCAATACATTAATCGACAACTGCAATAATCATTAGTTTCAGCTGTACATAACCTTAGTGTTCGGACCTCCTTTTTAAGACAAGCCCTACCTCAATATGGTACAGTGTTTATACTGATCAAACGAACTGGACTTTGGGGTCAAGTGCACTCGGATCCGGGTCCATGTCCCTGATGTAAAAGCCTTCTTAGATTCTTTTATAGTAGAGGCAAAAGCAAACAGCAAATGTTTTACATTTTGGTAAATGACTAAGAATTATTCAATGATCCAAGTAGTTGACAAGTTATTTTATGTTAACCAACTGTTTGACTGTTGCCTGGGTCCAGACCTCAGAATCTGCCCACTCGACTGATTTGTTCGGCATCGTTACATTGAGTTCTTGATTGAAATTTTAAAAAAGGCCAATAAGCCCCGCAAGTGGCATAACAATTAGCCAATCAGCACCACTAACGCTATTGCTAAGCTGTTGTCAAGCCAATGAGGAGTAATTGCATCAATGACAAGTAATTATATCAGTAGCTGAACTAAAGACAAGGCGGACACTGCTATAAAGCCTGCTCTAAATTGGAATTTCTTCTCAATATCACTCGACATTACGGTTCAACTTTGCTCAGGTCCACCCTTAAAACCCCGGCAAAACAAACCACATTAGATTCAGGCAGGTACACAGGCCTCTAATGATTAGTTAGGGAAAGTCAAAAATAGAGTAGGCGAAATGTCAGACGGAATATGGAAACAAAGTGTTCATAATTCTGTCTGATATCAAACAAGCTTCATTGATTCCTTATTGCAGCATAAAAAGATTAAACACCAATATGTTATATCTTGGTTTGGGGTAGAAGATAGTTAACAAGCGGTGATGTGTAAGGAAGTGATTTGGGGATGTGCTGATCTTTTTTTTTGTTGCACTGATTGCATTGTAAACTTGCTTCAAGAAACACATTGATTTTTAATTCCAGATCTCATTTCTTTCTTGTTTTTAAGGGCGTTACCCATCTTCGACAGTACTTTTAACAATACATTACAAACAAACAGCAGATATATCAGACTTACACAGAATTCACGAAATGTAAGTGACATATCTAGTTGTTTTGGAGTTGTAGATCTTCACAAAATCCACATTTCAGTAGTCTCGAAGCTTTAAAGTCCTTTGCTTACGTGTACTAATATACATTTCCCCTGCATCTTCTTTTTTGTAATCTTAGGAAGCCATGGTGCAGGTTTGTTTCAGCATTAGGAGGAACATATGCATGGCATTTAAGGGTCCTTTGCAAGAAAATTTGGAGCACCAAATACTTTTTTTTTGCAATCTTGTGAATTTTTATGCACCAATCCTTGCCTTTTCTGCATAAATTTATGGTGTAAATGTCACGAATTTTGCCAAAATGCATATACACATGTCCCCTGCAAACCCCCTGAAGACTGCACCTGTGTTAGGAAAACAAACAGTTTATGTTTTTCACCTGGACTCACCTCATCAGACTCAGATCTGGTACATTATACGCCCTGACCGCTACGCAGACTGTCCTTCAAAGAGTCACTGGAGCTTTGAGACCGGGGTGTGCAGGGGAGGAACAGAGTCTCACCCCACCCTTCATCACCATCAGCCACTCACTCACTCACTGACTCAAATGTCCTTAAGACATCTCTCCATTTGTCTGGAAGGCTGGAAGGCTGGTTTTGTCTCTGCTGGTGGACGCTCTCAAGCAGTAGTTGGCAAGTCTAGAACCACCGGATCCATCTACCTCACCAGTGTGAGTTCTACCATTGCCAAACACCACCAGAGAGCTGCTGGGCCTCTTCAGACCCAGGTGAGGCCCAAAATATGGATTCTTGGGATGCAGAGGGATTCAGATTGAGGAAAGCACTATGATGAGATGGCAGGAAACTGAAATGCTTAGCAAGCAAGGTTACCTTTAATAAACAGAGACACATCAAATCAACTGATTGTATGCTGTGCTGATAGCATGACTTCAAAATCTGCGTCCATCATCAGGTAACGAAGACGAAAATCACACGAAAGGACGGCTGGAAGGAGAAAATGCCACAAAGGGGACAGGGAGGAGAATTCAAACGTCAATCATGAGCAATTTTCAACTGAGGCACCAAAATACAGAGAAGATTACAATCCATGATTATGCAAAAAAAAGCGATGGAAGTCTGTCTTGTCCTATATTGGCACTACACATAATTGCTCAAAGTATATATACAGAAGCAAAAATGTGCTAGTGCCAAAATGGGCAAAGAAGAAGAGTGGCTGCGTCCGAATGCAAGCAGCTGTTGTTACAGAGGCACATCAGGACAGAGAGACGTCGAAGTACCCAGCGAGACAACTCATGCAACCGCACCAGAGTCATTACATCACATTCACCCCACCCACACAGCACAGGAGAAGAGCGCCACAGACAGTAAGCCGCTAAAGGACGGGCATCATCAAGTGGTTCTTTCTCTGCTCTGTTTATGGCCCTATGGTAATTCACTGATAGTGAGCTCTCACAGTGAATTCTACCAGTGCCATACACAGAACAGGAGTCATTATCACCCCCAACACCTAGGCCAGCCCGTGAGGAGAGTCAGCGCAGAGAAGCAAAGCTATGCAAACTACCAGCGACCCTCGAGAGCAGAACTGGAGAGAGAAAGGAGGGACAGAGACAGGAAGAGGAGCATCCACAGCCTTCAACATGTCCACAGTGTTGCAGTGACGCAGCAAGACGCGCTGCACTGCAGTGGATTGATCCACGCGTTGAGTAACAGGTCAAAGGCGTCTGTGTCTCAATGTGGGCGACTAAATATAAGTGCAGCCAATCCGAAGAGTGAGCAAACATCCTCATCTAATTGTTGACTGCTAATCACCTGCACTGCCGTCTTTAGATTTCTAGGAAAGAAGGTTGACTGCTGATGAAACTGTGAAGCATCCTGCTATTGCATGATAACGACTATTACCAATCAGACGCTTATGGCACAGCAAAAACTAATTTTTATGTGATTATTGTGCAGTACAAACCTTGACTGCCAAGATCTTGCCCATAAATCCAACATTAAAGTGCTACATGTTTGCTGTCTTTTAGATTTTGGGGATTTAAACAGCTTCATTTTCTTCTTTGCATTGCAACTGTCCTCAATTATGCTATTTTCATCCATACAGAAAGATTCAAATGGGATTCCACACTGAACGCAATATGAAAATTCATCTACTGTACGTTATCTATCAGTATTTCATCAGGATGCGATGCGGAAACAAACATTCTTAGACAACATAAGGTTGGTTGGAGAGGGCACTTACGGTTTATAGGTAATCTCTTTATGTCCTGGCTCTGCCCTTCCCCCTACATGCCCAACTTTACCTCAGGGTGACACCCTAAACTTGACCTCCTAATTCGCTCTGTAGATTAACATTGTCACATTCTTTGCTACTCCATGATGCCATCTCTTACACACAGCACATCATGCCATTTATAACATTAATATGCTGCACAAATGTACAGAAAAGGAAATAAATATTGAGAAAGAAATAGCTAGACATCCTAATTCTAACTTTTGATGTCAGTTACACCTTTTTAACTAGTACAGATAAAAATTCTTCTCTATTGTGGTCACACGAATCTGAGTTTAATCTCTAGCAAGCTTTTGGAAATAAATTCTCCCGGCAAAAGCCAAATTAACAGCCATAACAGTTTTTTGTCTGACCAACTAAATATACAAACTCCATTGAAGCTGGACTGTGATCTGGCATGATGTCTTCCAGCAAGCCGCAAATCCCAGAAAATGGCTGCCATTATAGCCAGACGTGGACACTGCAGCAAATCAACTACTTTCTTTCTCAATATATCATAAAAAGCTCAGAGTGAATATGAACGCCCACGAAATTATGACACGCAATACTGCAGCAGAGTGAGAACCTTCAGCCCGTCTCCTGACCTTGCTGTCAACAGCATCCCCACGCTGCAGATAATCCAAATCGGAGAGGCTGACCGCCCTCAGACGCCCCACCCTTACTTCAGCCATTAGCTCCCTCACCCCGGGCCCTGCAGTGCGCGGAGCTCCCATTGATCCCAGTGATCAAACCATGTACTAAGTGATTCCTCAGACGCCCAAATGGCTCCCCGAGCATGACTCCCATTGCCATTTCCTGGAGAAATCAATAGCACTAAAAAGCCAAGTCGAAAAGAACCTGTGTCCTTTAAAGGTTTGCTCATGTCTTGTTTTTCCATAAACCTTGATTAGTTAATAATGAGGCTTTATGGGATTTTCATCCTATTGTATTATTATATAAGAATCTCTATCATACCTGGCAGTAGTGGAGATGAAGATTTGTTTAATACCTAGGAACATAAGATATATATATTTTTAACTCTAAATGATAATATTAGTTTAAAGCATTTTTTGTAATCCCTCTGTAAATATTAATTTTGTTTGGATAGTTATGGTCAATAGATGACATACAAAATCAATTTGCTTTAATGTGTCATGAGGGCCAGCTGTTAAAATACACAGTCCATCTGCATTAGCTTGCATAAACAGAACCACCCTTTTTTTTTCATAAAGATTATTTACAAACTGACGTGAAAATTGTTGTAATTTTAATGTTTGTACATGTTCAGTAAGAGTTCCTATGTTACTTCTTAATGCACAACATTAAAGTTACAATAAATCTGAAAAGAATTCAGCACAAAAAAATAGAATTTTGAGATTAAAAAATAAACATAAATGTAAGATTAAAAGGCATTTAATAAATATTTTTCCTGCTCGTTTATAAGATTCGTGTGAATTTCTTCCACTAAAATGTCACTTGACCGCCTTTTGTCTCTGCCACCGTTAATTGAACCTCCGAGCAGCTCCAAAGCCCCTTCAGTTAATCGCATTTGTCTGAATCGGGAGTCTACAAGTCCTCAACTTCACGGTTATTTCAGGAGGATTTATCGCTCCTCTAAATCCTGCAGCGAGATTCAAATTCACCATCAGTCATGCAACCTACACTATTTGAACTCCTGTTTGAGGCCTTTACAAACAAAATCATTATTTTTCTTTTTTAAAACATTCACATTTCACAAACATACTTTTTTTTCACACACATTCACATATCTGCACGAATTGCAGTGAGTTTATAAAAATGTTCATTTTAAATCGGTCAATATTCTTATTATAGTTTTACGGGACCTAATAATGTAAAATATGGTATTTTATTATAATTATATATTCTACATACCACTCTGATTGTTTTCTATCGACTTGAATACAAATTTATAAAATTCCAAATTTAGTATAAATCCGCGGGATTAGGCTGGTATTTCGGTTTTTATTGCAGTTGGAAAAAAAACAGGTGTAACGTGATTAACATCCTCTGGCATTATTATTTAAAAAAACGTATAAAAATGCAAGATCATTTAATTTAAAAGCATTAATGGTAGACACTTTAATGATGTAAATAGTCCCACGCTGTGTTGGATTTTGTTTGCCATATTGCATTTACACTTGCTTTTAAATCCCAGAAACTACAGATATGTGGGACATTTTTTTTCAGGCATCGACTGTTAATCACAGCAACATCTCCTTTCTCTCAAAGGCCGCTTTTTATGAAATTTCATCGCACTTTTTCTTCTTTTAACGTGTAAACTCGTACCAACCAGAAGCTAAAAAGCCCATCATTATCAGTCTACGTGGAGTAAAATGTAAAATATAAAATGTAGTTCATACCTTCCTCCGCGTCCATCGTTGTGCGTCACACCTGAAGCTACAAACTGCTCTCAAACCGAGCCCATCAGACATTTTTAGTCCTTATTAACCTAATATTTATAATTTCAACCGCTCCACTATTAAAATCGTGTTGAGGCAACACAACAAGCCTCCGGTCGGTCCGTGTCGCCCGCAGCAGGACTGCAGAATTACAATGAAACAAAAGAAATCCAAGCGGTGTTGTGAACTTCCTGAGTATCAAATATCAATTTGAGCCCTGCTGCTGCTCCTCTCCTCTCCTCTCCCCTCTCTGCTCCTGTCGGCTCCCTCTCTCTCCAAACACAAGCCTCCTCCCTTTTTACCTGCGCGTCCAAACTGCACACTGTCTCAAACACGGGTGCTCCGTGCACCTTTTTAAAGGCGCAGGCACACAAAATAGCAAGCCGTGGAAATAAACATGTACAACTAGGTTAATAATCGGCGTTTAAAACCTTTAAAATACAGCTGTTTATATACTATGTAACTTCATATTTTACCTTTAAATCTTACGGATATGTTTGTTTTGACATTATGCCCAAAGTGACAGTCTGTCCTCCATATTTTTAAATGGAAGACACATCCTATCTTTTACATAAAAAACTAAACAAACTAAACGTTACCCCTTGAAACCTCGGAGAATTGGTTTCATTTCTTTTAAAAACACGATAGGAAGGCAATGAGCAGCTTTAGAAGAAATGAACATACATTTGCACAAAATTAGGGGTTTTTTTTAAGTAGAAGAAAATTACCTGAAAACCAGTAGAAATAAAGGAAATCAAAAACCAAATATGGCAAAAACAAAGTAAAAACAAGGCAGTTACATCAATAATAATTGTGTGACATAATTTATACTATTTAATTATAAATATTATAATTATAGTTTAAAAATAACTCTGTAAATCTACCGTTTTCTTGTATTTGCAGGTTGCTCAATGCCATTTCCCCTTGTTTTCAAAAGAGATCAAACTAATTTGCTCAGGATTCAAAGGGTTAAAAACTTGCACAACCTCCGAGGGTACAAATCGTACCGGTGTGTATTACCTGCGTTCACAATAGTGGACTTTTTTTTGTAGAAGCTGCAGCCAAGCAGATCCTATCCGCTCCCCCTCCTCCTGGTTCAGGCTGCAACTCCAGCGATTTGCCCGGTTATAAAAAAAAAAAAAAAAAAAGAGACAGACATTTTCAAGCACCAAAGCAATAATCCAAACTGGCCCGTGTCTCTGCGGTTGAACTGCGCTCAAAGTCTCTTTAAGGTGGATCTCTCTGGAGGCGAGGAGACCTTAAAAGTGGCGGAGTTTTCACCCGGGCTCTGGTGCAGTGTGCGCAGAGGAGGATTGGTTTTGTCTCTCTGGATTAAACGCTCTCTTGACGAATAATTTGGACCAACCCCCTGTTTTGAATGTCTCAACCCGAAAAAAGACGCCTTGGGACATCAAGACAATGCTATTTCTACGTTATTTCCTACTTTATTTAGACAAATTATATTTAGACAATTAAATAGGTATCAAAAAACGCGAATGTTGAAACAATTTAACATTAGGAAAAATGTCAATTTAAATGCATTTATTTTCCATTTGGTATCTGTGCTGTCTGTGACATGTTTTGATGTTTCTTTTAAAGAGGCACTTGTAAATAGGCCCACAGATAAAAAAGACAACCATGGATAGTTCATTTTCAGAGCTTGGCTTTTTCATTCTGTAATATTCCTATAATAATACACACATTTAATGTCCAGTGGATTTTGTGATTTCTCTCTTTTAAAAAATCCAAATATATTCTTCAGACATTTACTGCTGCAGTTCTAATTTTGTATATATTACAATGTCTCCCAGAGGCCTTTTTTTCCCAATCCTAAAAGGCCTTTCCAAGCAGACAGGCGATCTGCAGGCCTGTGGTTTATGTACTGGTCAAAAATTTACCTCAGCAGCCATAGGCGTAGTTTTTTTTTCATTTGTGAATAAAACAAATTGGTGAATAAAAGTCATCAGAGGAAATTAAATATTTGATGCTCAAATTTTTCTGGAGGAGGACATTCCCCCACCCCTCCTGCTTAACTGTCCCCCCCAAATATTAAAATAAAACCAACATACTTGTTAGCAGCACTTGCAGACCATGATGCTGCCTATATGGAGAGAGACAGAGTGTCAGAGGAGAAAAAAATGACTTAAATTACACATTAAACCTTTATTTATATTTATATCAGAATTCTATCCTTATTGGACCCCTCAATTCTGCTAGAAAATGTGGAGAACAAACAAGCTCCAGCATTCAGCTGATTATACTGTGCAACATGGCTTGCTGTTGCATTTTCAGATATTAAATTGAGCATACATCAGATAGACTATTTGGCGCAGCCACCCAGCCCCCCATCCTGGGATTAGTTTTAGTCGGCTGATGCTGTTGAGGCTGCAGTTCTTGGGTCGAGATGCTGCAGGATCAAATGACCACGTCCAGATGGCTAATGATTATCAAATACTGCATTTAAAGCCTGCACTAGTGGTTACTCTGTGCAGATTGCATAACATTTCCTGTGCAAGGAAAGCAGGAAAAATACCTCTGCTATAACAACAAAATGGAAATATTTGTTTTTTTGGTTTTTTTTTAATCTCATACCAGTTGAAGTCAGGTAATGTGAGATACTATTTGGTATATTACAAAGCCCTCCCCCCAGTACTCTGCAGACTACCTTAAGTGTTACTTTTTCAATTATAATGTAAGCTGTGCCAATTTATTAAAAGGATTTTCAAATTTTTTAGCCATGCTTCCAACTGGGGACTATTGTAGCCCACATGGACTCACACCATCATATTTAATTTTTTAAGTGACGAAAATAAAAAACATTTCTGAAATGTGACGGGGTAGCACAAAATAGCATGGGTTAAGTCATGATTTTGTGACATATGGTGGCCTAAAAACATACTCGTTTAACTTTAGAAAAATGTCCCATTTTACCTCAATGAATGAATTAAGAACTCATTTAAAAACCCTTTCCCATGAAAACTAAAGCGTTGTATGAAAACATTTTGATTTTGAGTTAAACAGTTAACAAAAAGCAACACGCTCCAACCAGTTGTATTGTTTTAGCTGCAGAACTCTTATTACCAGCATGAGAAAAGCAACACATCACATGGCTTCCTCTGCCAATAGCCTACAAGTTATCTAATACCAATAAAAAATTAGGCTACTGTTTCATGTAAAGTATTTTTGTAGCAACAACTCAAGAACATGTTTGGTGAAAGGCTGGTAATATTTTAAGAGCCCAAGATGTAAAACCTTATTTGTCCCGCTCTACCTGATGTCCCACATTACTTGCCTTCACCCTATATTATGGCTATTTATGGCCTGTCACCAAAACCCTACAAACCAAACTCATACAACCTGATGGAGGCCTGGTGTCCTGGAGGCAGCAGCTCTTCTGGGCCTTCAGGGGCCTCAGTGCAGCTCCTCATCCCCAGGTTTTACGCAGAGCTGTGAGGGGCCCCTGCTGAAGTGGCAGGTATGCCCCTTGTTCATATTTGGATGCCTAATATATGAGGGAGAGCTCCTCTCTGATGGCCAGTCAGAGTCCATTTACCTGCTGTTGATAATTAGGCAGATAAGTATGTGGACAAAACTCGTCTAATATTTAGAGGTGACGGGGCTGGCTTTGGTTACACTCCTTTCAGGCTGGATAGCGACAGTGAAATTAATCCGCGGTGACTCGCCGCTGCTGCTCGGCGTTGAGGAGCCGCAGCCCGAAGCCTCTCCTAAACCCTGACGTGGTTTCCACCTGGAAAACCTGAAACCGGAGCCGCGGATCATCTGTGCGAGAAGCCGGCGTGTATAGGAGATGAGTAGTCCTCGGATGAATATTTAAAACACTCATTTGGTTCTGCGCTTCGTGCCGGAGCCAAGATGAGACAGGTGCCAGCGGAAGGATCAGATGCGTCCGTGCCGCCACCCGTGAAGCGATCAGAGCCATACGATAGGTGGCTGGATGAAAAAATAATGCGGCGAGAATTAGTCTGCGGCTCCAAAAGAAAATGGCAACAATAGAGATTACTTTACTGGAGATGCAATGCAGTGCTATAAGAAAATAAGAAAGAGGAGTGCGTTAAATCCCCTAAAATCAAAGAAAAACTCCCCATACATTCACATTTGAGCAACTCAGGAAGAAATGACTCAAAAATTTGCATGAAAAAAAGTTAAAAAAAAAAATAAAAATAAAAATGCAAGAAAACAGCTAAAAACAAAAATAGAAGAAAAAAAAACAACAAAGAAAAAACACAAACACACAAACAAGGAAATGACTTCAAAGGTCCTTAAAAATAATTTTGGGAACACCCCCCCCCCCATTTTTTTCCCCCAAATCTATCTATTTCTTGCAATTTGTGAAACAGTTCAAGTATCTCTTTGCCCTTTCCCATGTTTTTAAAAGAAAACCAATTTGCTCAGATCTTGAAGGTTCAAATACTTAAAATATACACTTTATATTGGTCTGTATTCTCTTTTTGTCTCATTGTTTTAGATCTCTTTCTGGTCATTATGCATCTCTTTGTGGGGGTTTTTGGTCTCAACAGTGTCTTTGAATCTCTTTGTGGTCAATTTGGGTCTTTTTTTAGTCATTTTGTGTCTCTTTGTAGTTGTTTTGCCTGTTTTGTAGTTATCTTGTCTCCTTATCTTTACTATCTTGATGTGTTATCTACTTTATTATCATAGTGTCATTGCAGTTGAGGACTCAGGGGGCTTCCTGATACTTTGGGCCCCTGGGCCTGTGCCCAGTAGGCCCATTCAGTAACCACAAAGATATGCAGAGGATCTGCAAAAAGTTAAACTAAATAACTACTAAAACAGGGAAAACACCCACAAAGATGCACAATATGACCCCAAGGAAATGCAAAGAAACTGCAAAGAAACAAAAGAGACAGGCAAAACAAAGAGACCCAGAAATGACCACAAATAGACACAAAACAACCCCAAAGAAATGCACAGGAACTGCAAAGAGACAAAAAAACTACAAAAATACAGACAAAAACTATGTGCAAAATGGGCAAAACAACCACAAAGAGATGCAAATGAACTGCAAAGAGACACAAAATGACCAAAAAGGAAAGAAAGACAATTAAACAGAAAGATGCATCATGACTGCACACAAAACAACAACAACAACAAAAAAAAACTTTTACAAAGTCTGTGTGTCTTGCTCCTACGTAGGAGAGGTGGTGGGGCCTTTTGCAGATCTGTGCCCAGGGACCACTGTCTCATAATCTGACCCTTGTGGGGACTTAGAAAATGTTAATTCATAACTCTCTTGATATGAAATGATATTTCAGCTCCAACTGTTGTTACTTCTGCAGAGGATTACTGAAAGGGGGATTATTTACTGCCCTCAGCACGTGCAGCATCACTACTCAGGGAAATAAAGATGACAGCAGAAATAAGGTCATGAAATAAGGCCAGCATAATGCACATGTGACAACTGGCTGTGCTGTTGTAGGGATAGTTTTTGGAAAAGCAGCTGTGATTACAGTGATCAGAGACATTTTATTCGTATTAATGTTTTTTTTTCATGCTTTTTCTCTGTATAAAATAGCATAAAACCATACAAACCACCTTCAGCTTTCACCACCAGCACTGTCTCTCTGCTCGGCTCCTGCTGCAGCAGAGGAGTGGTAGTCGTGATGGTGGGTGGGGGCATGTTAATCAGTGGGTCATCTATTAGTAAAGACCCAGGGATCATTGTATTGCATGCTGCTGCTGCACCACCTCATCCACCCCCCACTGTGCCAGTGAAACAGAGCTTGTAACCTGAGAGAGCCCATCGCCTGCCACCCAACCCCGGCTTGAGAAACCCAACACAGCATGCTGGTGACAGTTCACCCAGATTGGTTGACGGGCTGTCAGTTAACCAGCAGCTGGACATAGTGAGGGGAGAGAGAAAAAAAAGGAATTAGGAGGGAAAAAAGGTTAAAACATTTTTTTAAATGCAATTAAATTAAAAGAGAAGAAACAAAATCAGCTTTTTTGTTTAAGGAATTGATCATATGAAACTTCAAATTATTTTTCTATGATTGCATCATGCAGAGTGGATTGGTCACTAGGCATGATGGAAAATTTTAAGTTATACAGACTCGTTTTCTAAACGTAGATGAGTATAACTTGAGCTGCTCAGGCCTTCATTAACCCTTTGAAGCCCTGGAGCAACATCACTTTTCTTCTGCTGCTTTCAGATGTCTTTCACATGTATTTAAACCTTTAAACCCAAAACAAATTGGTACAATTTATTGAAAAAAAAAAAACGGACAAAATGCAATGAGCAACTTGGTAAAATGTTCCACAAATTGAAAGAGTGAGTAATTTAGAAAAAATAATTTTTTTAAAGAGGGAAACATTTCTAGAGAAAAATTAAAATGTTAGGGAAAATCTATACTTATAATTATCATGCTTATATATTTAACATTATGTTAAAGAATTATTATATATTTAAAGCACATTTTCTAGGGCATTTGCTTGTTTTTTTTTGTTTTATTTTTTTTTTTTTTTTTACTAAGTTACAGGTATTTTCTTGTACTTTTTGCAAATTTCTTGCTAAATTTCAGATCATTTCTTTTGAAAGAAATCAAGCCAATTTGCTCACGTTTCACAGGGTTAAAGAATGTATGCATACTGCTAAAAGCTTTGCTGCAGAAAATACCGCAGCCAATAGTGATTGATAATAACTTGCAGCAGACAGCCTGTGAGCCTAATGTGGAGCCTCGGGGCATCGTAATGCCTTAAAAGGCCACAGCGGCACAGGTCACCTGACCACCCTGCTCAGTGAGGGCCAATCACACAGCTGGCATTACGTCATGGAGGCCCACAGTTTGTCTTGACCAACGCACTGCGGATAAAACTGAAGCTCTAAATATTTCATTGAGGAGCTCAGGTTGCTGGACTTCTGGAGGTCAGGGCTGTGAAGAGACAAATAGCCTCGTCCTCTCCTCCCTCCCTTCATCCTCCATCCTCCTCCGCCTCTTTTTGATGCAGGGCAGAGGGCTGGGTTTTTGCAGCTAAAAAAATAGCCCTTTTCAACATGCTGCTGCGACTTGTGCCTCCTCAGATGTTATTTATTCAACAGAAAACTCAGCGGATGGGATGCAAAATTGCTGCTGCAGTTGTCACAGGAACTGAATCTGACTTCAAGTTCTGCATTAAAAAATGGGGGTGCGGATATGTAAGATGAAGATTTTAAAAGAGCAGGCAGGGTCAAATGAAAGATGTTGCATCATGGGAATTGTAGGAACTGTCATTTCTGAAGCGTGATTAACACTAGGGACTAAAAGTCAGGATACTTCAGCGTCTGCTGCTTCCATTTCGACCAATCTGTCTCTCTCAGGACCCCTAACTTTATGGATGTGCACTACTAAATTGCTGGAGTATTCCTTTAATTTGTACTCACAGTATGGCCATACAATGTGAAGAGGTATTGAATATGGCTGCCTTTATGAAACCATCGCGTTTGCTGGAACACAGGCACGTGTCGATAACCTCACCGAGATTCCTGGCAGGGATGGGGACTTGTTTAATTTAATTTGTTTAATCTAGGTTGTGACGTCGGGTGACTGACATCAGTTTGATGTATAATACTGACAACAGATGACTGATATTTTGTTGGATTTATGTTGTGCTAACTGAACCGAAATCCAACGTCTTCCAAATGTCTCATGCATCTTAATGTAGAACAACGACATTTAATCACAAGGTATAGAGAACAAAACGCAACTTCTGTAAAATGTTAGGATGTTAATGTCAACACAGCATGAAATTCTAACTTCATCAAACTGATTCATCTTAATCAAATTTTAATGTCCGACGGTCATAAGAGTCTAATGTCTTCCTGATGTCATATTAACATCTGGTACCAATTGAGGAGGTCTGTGGATTATCTTGAGTGACCAAGTCATGTTTTCTGAAAAGAGACATTGCTGTTGAGTTTTTCAAATGTATTTTTTTGGCATTTTGAGCAACACAAGCTAGAGTGCCATCTAGTTCCATTATATTAGACAGAAGACAGAAATCTCTACAACTGATGAGAAAAAATAGGTAGTGTAGATTTGGGGGTTTAACTGTACCTTTAAACACAGATCTAACAGCATTCATTTAGGGCTTTTGAGGGTGTTTGTGGTACTTTGTCTCCCATTTTTGTGTTTACATGACAAAGAGAAGGGCAAATAATGACCAGGAGGACTTAACTTTAACTTCCAACAAAACAAAAAACATCTAAGATATATATCAGACTGGAGTGTAATTCACATCTCAGCACTGCGACGGAAATGAAGACAAGCAGGAAGAGAGAGCAGATTGCTGCGTGACAGAATACATTTTTCAGAGTAGAGGGGATTAAACAGCCTTATGTCACAGCATTTATTTTCCCCTGCTGTGATTATACAGAGGGGGGTTTCAGCATGGAGGACTGAGGACGAATAAATGAGACAGTGCCCTCATCTGGCTTCCTTGTAAACCTGCACCCACCGTTGCATGTGAAGGCTGCCCTCACAGCAAGGTTAATCTCACACAGTCCAATGTCCCCTTCAACATAAAACCCCAGTCAGAAGCTCAGATGCTTAGCAGATTTGGCACAGATCACCGCAGTATACAAGACTTATGCAATGCTATATAAACCCCACCAGCATTTTTTCAGGTTAACACACTGGTTACTCACTATTTAAGATAATAGAATTACTACCAAAAACAATTTTAATATTGAAGAAAAACTCAGAAACCAGTTGTGTTTGAATGGCTGTAGTCATTCTTCACTCTGATATCAGACTGGAAGTACTGGGGTACTAACCTCATTCTCCAGTTTCACAGGGATCATGCTGGACAGTGGCCCATCTTGTACAAGCTGACAGAGATGAGGAGTTGTTGAATCCTAACACAGGAGTATAGTGCCACACTGACACCTTGTGGAAAAGCTGCACTCACAGGCCAGTTTTCTGCAAAACAAAATATCCACACATTTGATACACAACATAATATACATCCAAAATGTAGAAACTGACTGAATATTAGCATTAAAAGTGTGTTATTTTCTTTATGTAAAATTTAAAATGAACATTTTGACACAGTTGTAAAGCAAACTATGAAATATTAGAATATTTCTACTATTAGCTCTAAATAATTATATATACTATAATACGTATAATATAAACTTTATAAAACTTAAATGTAGTCATCAGTTTTCACTCCAATATAATGTATGTTTGAGAGGATTGTACTCACATTCATGTCAAAGGAGCTGTACGCAACATTTAAAGCATATCTATGACTCGGAGTCTGAGGTGGGATTGTCTGCACACGGTTCTCAACATGGAAGGCTGGCAGCTAACAGTGCTAACTACTGTGATGTCGGGAGAGGTCACGGGCTTTTCTCTTTAAAGATTTGGAGATGTGGGTGCAGGAAATGAAGACAATCAAACATTGCTTTCCAACTGAATCTCAGTGTATTCAGTCTTCTTTAAACGGTCAACTTATTTCTTGGAGACAGAAGTGAAACAAGGCAAAAAGCAGGTAGTAAATCAAAACTCCAGTTCACTGTCCTCTGGGTAACATAACTAAGAATTGCTCTTCTCTGTTTCATGTCTTCTCTTCTACATGTACTGACTCCCCCTTACCCTTCAGTCTCCTCACCAGGGTAATCAGCTGATTTGTGGCAGCTGGGCAGCAATCAGTGTCCTGGCTGCCTGCCTGCTGGGTTATCATGGGTCTTGTAGTCTTTTACTGGATGCCAGTGATGGTTTGCAGTCTTTGCTGCAACCACCTGGAGGGCATGTAGTCACACGTAGCAAAGGATGAGAATCCACAGGCTCCAACTTGTTGAAAAGGAGAGAATTAAAATACATACAATTAAAATTCAGAGCGTTCAAATGATAAAATGATTTATCTTAGAAAGCAACTATGATGCATAAAAGAAAAAAAACTTACTTCGGTGTGTTTAGACATCATATATGAACATGCAACATATGCCGTTCACAGGCGAGAATCATCAGCCTCAGACAAAAACTTTTTATACACATTGAATGTTTTATTAAAAAAGAAGTTATAACAGTTTATTTTATACACAACTATTTATGAGGTTATAAGCCTATTAATAGAGAGCATTTGTCTTTTTGACAAGCATGCCCACTTCACAATGCAAAGAAAAAACAAGAGGAGGGCAAAGAGGGTGATAAAAATGAGACCAAGGATGGACTTTTCAAAACCAAAAAAAATAAACCTTTTGACTTTTTAACCCTCAAGTATCACACACTAGGTAACAAATACATAGTTTCTATTTTTTTATCTTAAAAAAACTGCCATTTTCCATGCTGTGTGTGCCTGCTAAATCCCCTGATGGCAGCAGTAGGCCGGCACGGGGCACAAATCCACACGAGCACAAGACAGAATGGGAGGTGTGCACCAAGCGAGCCTCGACCCCACACCAGAAGCATGCAAGTGCACAAGGAGACACAGTCAACACACGGAGGGGGAGGAGGTGATATTACAGGATCAGGGTGCTGGCTCTCTGCAGCTGTGCTGATAAAACGGAGGATGGGCCGCGGGCATCCTGTCTATGGAGTAAAGATAGTCCATTAACGGAGGCCCTTCATCCTTATTGTGTCCTGCGGGGTGTGGGGGAGTGTGACAGTGTGGGGCTATGGCTCTGGACTGGACCTTCTCTGCAGGTTTGCAGAATTTTGAGGCCCTGTCATAACATCTGGAGTTGCCGTTTAAGACTGTGGGTTGCAACGACAGTGTTATCTGTACACCTGTGGTCTGAGAGCAGAAGAGGAGGAGGGGAGAAAGCCAAAAGGAAATTAAATAAAAGCACAATAAACATGTTTTTCCATACTTGAAAAAAAAAAGATTTCAAGTTGCAATGGAAAGCATAATCATTCACTGGTTTGAGGACATTTTCTGTAGTTCTTGACTCGAGTTAAAGACAACCTGAAACACAAAGGCAGTAATTATCTCTCTTGACCTTGAATAAGTATTTGCAGAGAGTAAAAAAAAATAAGGGAGGCCACTGAAAATATCAGATGGTTGTCATGTTTACCAGAGCAACACCAGGCCACAGCTGAGTATATCATTAATTTATTGCCCAGCAGATGCAAATCATGCTGAAAACCAAACCTATGATTTTTACCCCAAAACAAAGTCTTGTTTTTAAAAAAGACAAAAAAAAGATATTAGTTCCCTGTTGCACCATTGCATCATTATGTGCTATTTTATTACAATTCTCAACTTGGATATACTGTATTTTCAGCATTCAAGTACAATACTGCACAAATGTAAAACAAGAATCTGAATTACTTAAAACAAAAAAACTCAAGATCAAGTTCTCATCAGTGATAATTTAGCTGAACCATAACTTACATCAGTGGTGCTTGATGACCAGGATTAAAAACAAAAAAAAGGAGGTCTCTTTAATGAATAAATAAACATTTATAGGCAGCTTGGGGAGACAGCACAAGCCAACGTGAGATCGGGTATCTGCACACAGGTTGCAGATTTGTTCTGTTTGAGTAAATGTGGATCATCATCACAAACTGAACACGTGTAAAACATTCACACAGCTTTATACTGCCTCGAACATGCTGAATGTCACAAAAGTTAGCTCTGCAACAGTTAAAATGGCTGCATCCTGCTGGAAGCTAACCCTGAGCTAACATTCAAATTTACAAAGGAGGATTTGGGCCACAACAAAGAAAAAAAAAAAGAGAATTAGAAAAGAGTAATTTTGAGAAAAAAGTTGTAATATCACAAGATTTAAGTTAGAATCCAATGAGCACAAGGTCATACTACATACAGTTTACTATGTCAGCAGACTTTCTGGCATTAACTTTCAAGCTTGTTCTTGTAATTTACAAATCCCTCAATATTACAACTCTTTTCTTAAAATAGTATGACTTTCTCATTAAACTACGGCTTCATTCTTGAATATTATGACGCTTTTTCCTAGAAATTACGACTAAATTCTAGTAATACACATTGAAGGAAAAAAGGAGTTAAATTTCAAGAAAAAAGTTGTAATATTACAAGAATAAAGTCGAAATTTAATGAGAATAAAGTTATACTATATCAGGAAAAATAGCCTAGTACACTATGCCTTCTCCCCTGTTGGGATTTTGTCGGTCTTTATGCAAAGTCACCTGATTCTCTGGCATTTTTTTTGCAAGTTTCTTCTATATCATAAGTTTAAGACAGTAATCATGTAATATTCTGTTTTCTTCCCGTAAAATTACAACTTGTTTTTAAATTGAAAAATATGACTTGAATCTCGAAAATAATGTCTTTTTATCTTATCTATTACGTCATTATTCTCGTAATATTAGGGCTTCATCGAAGAGAAAAAAAATTACAAATAAAGTTGTAATATTTTGAGATGTAAGTTTTACTTCAATTAGAATAAAAAGATTTTTTTGTTCTTGAACGTCCCCCTAATCCTCCTTTGTACAAAAACCTCCTTGGGCTGAATAATAGAATTTATTAGCCCGATATTATCCAAGGATAAATACTGGAAATTAAAAACAAATTAAGGTTCTGTTCTAAATTGCCATTCAAATGAGCTGATAATGACAAGCAAAGAATTGTGTTTTAAATCATGTTTTGTGGAGGAAATCCAATCTTTCGTAAAGGGCTGAACCACACTTTAGATTTCTGTACAGTTAGATCTATCAGGCTCACTACAGGTCAAACTTCTCCCTAGTTTGAAATCACTCATCTGTACAACTCTGAATCTGCGAGAAGACGACAAGCAGGCAAATCTATGGAGTATCTTACATTTAACCACACAACAGACACTAACTAAAAAAATCAGATGAGCAATGAATGCTTTACCAGGCAAGTTTACCAAACTAGCTAACTCTATCTGTATTACAGTCATATAGCATATGTTGTTTAATTGAAGTCAACACCAGGCAAAAAACTAGCTATCCTGTCAAAAACACAGTTCAACAAATATTAGCATGATTTCCATCCTTCCAACACGACCCGGGTGAAAATGTTCATCACTATGCGAGATACGACCAAACTGTATTTCAAACCTGAGCCAGAGAAGTCTAACAATCCTACATCAGCTCAAACAAACCCAATGCAACTCAGCCCTGGGCCGCTTATCTGCAACATTTAGATGTCGCACATTTGCAGAAAGAGGAGGATAAAAGTTCCATGAGCAAAAATAATGTGCTTTTCTATTCACTTTTGACTTTCATGGCTTTTTGGAAACATGGTTTTCGGGGGACTTCTTCGTACGGTCACCATTGCTTTTGTGATGAGGCACAGAAGAGGGAGTTGAGATCAGAAGGGGCAAAAAGAAGGTGACCTCCCGAGTTTCAGCTCAGGAATCCACAATCTGTCACAAAGCAACCAGTGATTCTTACTGCAATCTATGAAGTGAATACATTTCAAGGTTTTCTAGGTAGTTTGACTGCCGCGTTTGCCTCGACGAGTAACACTCGCTCAGTGCTTTTGGGTTTGACACTGAGTTTTTCATGAGGCTACAGAGAGGTGTCTTATCACTGTACAAGGTAGATGCTGTACACAAAAATAAAAATAAACAAAATCCAAATGTGTTGACCCCCCCATCGGGCAAAAAAAAAAGAAAAAAAAAAGTACAGGAAATAAAAGAAAGAAAAAAACAGCCAAAGGTCAAAGTTGCGATTGCATTTCTTTCCATGGATTTACATTTTAACCCGCCACATAGAATCAACGAGTAACATCAGAGAATTTCTTTTTAGGTAAGAAGTCAAATCTGTACAGATCAAATTAATTCCCCTCAAAGAAAATTGGGCTACATTGAGTTCTTATTTTGTAATCTTTTTCAAAATAGTGATCCAAATAGAGTGCGGGAGTCCAGTTGATGCAGTCGGGATACAAACCACAGGTTGGACCAATATGAAGGGCATGCATGGGAGCAAACTCCAGGTAACAGTGGAATGTGAGGAGGACCGATACGACACAAACTGGAATCTTCTATAAAATCACTTTATTTTTACTCTGATCCACTCTTTAACCATATGACCATTTTCTGTCGTTGTTTAAACTACATTTTAAATGAATTCTGGTGCTGATCCTCTAAATTTACCAGAATAGGCGATTCTTTCTCCACCTGAAAAGTTGATCTTGACCAATAACACTAATAGAAATTTGCTTTTAAAGCAGGTGACTGAGAGCCAGTGGCGTCCTGCACACTGAGAATGTTTGGTGCAGAAAACTAGTACAAACTGCATGAAAAATTATGGCTAGATGGTTAAAGGGTAGCTCCGTCTATTTTCAGTTCCCATCATACCAAATGAGTCTGACCAGGATCTCCACAAACGCCACTTTAGTCCTCACTGCCTTCATGCACATTCTTTTTATGCAGCTAGCTCCACAAATCAACTCCAAATAACCTAACGCATCTTTGTCACCACATCGTCACTCGCCCTGTAACAAGACATGTCTAATCAATTTGTTTTCCAAGATCTGACCTTGTTAAGCCTTTATTTTGCGCCGCACAGGGACACAGGCAGCTGCAATGAAGAGTAACAAAAAAGTTAAGTAACATGCCAAGGAAGCAACTGAACTGAACATCAAAGAAATGCATATTTTTTACTAAACTGTCTCAATAAATAGTTGAAAAACACGCTTAGGAAGCATTCAAGGTTGATTTATGAGTGTATAATGGCACTACACTTTTTGTACTTTTATAGAAGGTGTGCTGTGTCACCTTGTGTGCGCTTGTGTGCCTAAAAAACACTAATAATATTGTAGAGCTGTGCACCCAGGCAAGTAAGACCTAAGCAGCTCTGTTGTGGAGAAAAAAAACAAACGTTGGTCAGAATCAATTAGCACTGTGGAAAAACAAAGGAAATCAAGATTCTGGTCAAACTGCAAAGTTATATTTTCAAATTTGAGGAAAAAAAATGAGATGTCCATTGGGAGATTTCCTGCCTACATGACACACCTTAAAAATGCGGAGATGAGGAGGGGGGAGCGCGAGAGCAATCGCGACATCTGAGCAGGGGAGAAACAGCTACAGAACGGGAGGGGTGTCTGTCAAACACACCAAAGGCTAGATATCCATAAAAATCCTTGTTTAGTAGTAATAATAATAATAATAATAATAAAAAAATCAACTTGTTTAAATATGAATATTATAAGTCTGCTTTCTCATGGTTAGGAAATCAAATATAGTCTCTGTGGGGGTTAAAGGAGGAGGCGGGATGGGGGAGCCCTCCTATCACTACAACTCCATGTCCTGGGCCTCATCTTCTGAGAAATCCGACATGGAGCTTTCGGATGAAGAGTCGCCTGCTCCCTCTTCCTGCTCCTTCAGAGCCTCCTCTGTTGCATATTTCTGGATGTACTCTGTGGAGGGAAGAAGAGAAGAGAAAAGAGAGAAACGGAGCATAGTCAGAGCCAAAACTCGTTGAGAATAGTGATCAGAATTACTTAGATTATGTCACGTGATAAATTTGGGGGAAAGGGCTTTTTTTCCAGATGTGCAATAAAGTAAGGGTGTTTTGACGACTGCATTGTGGAGATTGGTCTAACCCTGGAGCTTTTATGTTTACTTGTGTTCTAATCTCCCACACATATTCATAGACACAATTTCAAAGCTTTTCCGTGACTTTTCAAGGAGCCATAATAAAATAATTTTGCCCAACTTGCCTGGCATTTTTTAATCACATCAGATTCTATTAAAAAATAATTTCAGCAAGCGGGCATAAATGAAGGAAGAGACTGGATATGGGGAGAAAATAAAGAAACATTCGTGATAAACAAAATGTTCTCACACATTGATGCATGTTAGAGCTATGTTACGTCAGCAGTGGCAGAAACTGAATGTGCCATTGTGATACAATAGATGGAGGGTTATCCACGTAAAATTACTGTAACAATTTCATTACACACAACAAAATTACAAAACCTTCCGTCCGTTTTCCGTTTTCCATGACTGTGGGAACCCTTTGTGTTTCATTTGTGTTCACAGCATTTACACTGGAGGTTGGGTTTTTGGATAAAATCAGCTTTAATAGCCTGCTGCACATTGCCTGTGTGTCTACTTCGGTTACAAAAGAGCCTTCGCTCTCTATTCACATCAGTCCACACAGGGACAGGCTGTGTTAAAGACCTCAGCCTTCCTACTGGATCTTTGGAAGTACTTTTGGCTGTTGTCACAGTTCAGGAGGATTATGGCACGCCTCCTCCTGAACTGTCTTGATCTGCGCCTTTGGCAACTTCAGTGCATCAACACATTATTTTCCAGCCACAGCTGTGCGTCTTTTTTTAATTGTATTGTTTGTCCAAAGTGCCAAACGCAAAGTACGTAATAAATAATGACAACCTGTGTAGCTGTCCCTCAGTTGTGAAACTGAAAAGTGCTGCATAAGGAGACTGATCTTTGTTTATTTTTTGTTTACTTCCAGGAGTTTTCCCACATGAAATTCTGACAATTTAAAGAGCCGTCTCCTTGCGCATGCACAGTTTCAGTCTGCTTGTAATGAAAACCCTTTAAGAATCTAAAGGATCTGGGATCTATGCCCATCAGATTTTGATTCGTTTGAACCTTTGATTTTCTGCTTGTACTCCTCTGGCCGGTGAAGGTACATGGCAGCTGCATCTCCATTCAGGGGGTCGATGGGGTTTGGGTAAGCCAGCAGCTGGGGCAGGAACGACTCAAAGATATTGGTCAGGTCTGCGGGAGAAAAGCAACAGATTAACACTTTGGCAACTGAGTGAATTAAGTGACAAGACAATTAAATAATCTGTTCATTTAATGGCAGTTACTGTCACAGGGTGTCTACATGTATCAGACAATTAAATGAATGTTGTTGAAGACCTTTTAAATATAATTCAACCAAATTAAAGACTAATTTGGACAAATCATATTTTTCTTATTCAAGCATCGTAGGTAAGTGTAAAGGTAGGAATGCTGTCCTTAGCAGATTTTTATGTAGGAATAATATTATATCATTATAGTGAGTTAGGTTAATCAACATTTTGCCAGCAGGTCAGTGCAAGTAAAATAGGGTTCAGCAGCTGAAAGACTTGCAACATCTGAAATGTGGACTTTTACGCCGAAAAGCTTGACACACTGACAAAAAGAAATTGAAAGATGGCAATTAAATATGTTTGTGGCAATTAAGACCTCTCAAATTCGAATGTAAGACTATTTAGTGACTTTTTAGGCCCAATATTTATAAAAGAAATGTAAGATTTTTTAAGGACCTGCACACAGGCATCTCTGAAATCCCACCATTAATCTGAAGGAACCTGATGGAGAAACGCTCACCCAGTATTCTGCCCATTATATGTCTGATATAAAACTACTGCTGCTTTGTCACAAGAAAGCTTGTAATCAATGTACACAATGACGGCTATACAAAAAAGATCAAAGATGGAAGATGTATATGCTAGCAACAAGACCACAAATGTAAAATCCTCCCCCTGACAGCCTCACAGAAGCTACAACAACACTAATCCCTTTCACTAGCTCTCTGCTAGCAGGCCTCAGCTTTCTCTCCGAGCTGAGGCCTAGCAGAAAAACCTGCAGTCCTGCTCTCATCTCCTAGGTGTCACTGTTCAGTCCATTCAAGTTGGGAAAAACAAATATTTACTTAGGGTCTATCTATTCAGAATGATCCTGTTTAGGTGATTTAATCAGCTGCTTTTGTTCCCTCTTGCTTTGTCGAGAATCCTCACAGCCGAGGCTCTGTTGATTGGTCTATTCTCTCCGTGTTTGTCCAGTCTGATTTTCTGTTTTCCAAACAACAAAATCTGCAGCGTTACATGTGGGAACAAACAACACAAATGAGATACTCGCCGAGGTTTGGCTTGATTCTAGAGAACAAAACAGGCAAAGCTTCGTCACTTGACACTTTCAAGCAAATCTTTTTCTCTTCATAACAAAACACTAGGATCAGAATTCATCCTAAAGCTGCTTAAATACCATTTAGGGAGGTAACATTTGAGTGATATCAGGATCACTGGTGAAAATAAATAGGGAGGGATGCTGGAACATCTGCTAGGGATATTACTGTAAAGTCATTTATATTGCTCAACAGCAATGTTAGCCCTGTGAAGGGTCTGTAATGAGAAATTAACGGGGAAATGGGGAGAAGGGCACAGGGACACACAGTGACAGCGAGAGGAGCAACTGGGTGACAAACAATATGTACAATCATGTGAGCGTGTCGCTGTCTCTCACAGCTGACGGACAGTAAATCATTCCTGTCGAAGGTGAATGTCTCCTGACCTTGCTGGGTGACGGTATTACCTCGTTAGTGTTCACTTCTCCCCTCACTAAGTAGATTAGGGGCCAATTGTGCACCACTGCCTAATGTGGCCATGCTTGCCAGCGAGGGGTGGGTGCGCTGCAGTCACCTTTTTGGTGTCGATGGCACTGTGTCAAGTTCTTCGCACATAATCACACAGACCCCAGTGGGGGAAACTTAATATGGACACGTACGCAGTTGGGCCACTCACCATAAAGGGCTGTCCATGTCTGGTTGATGACATCTAAGCACACTGTCCCTGACCTGGGACATGGAGAAGAAAACTGAGTTAGAAGAGCCAAAGGGAGGGGAGAGATGATCTGTGCGTCATGCGTGGCCCAGATCAGCGGCTGGATCCCCTCAAGTCTGCTTTTCCTCACCAAGTATGTCAACAAGTCAGTTAGGCTGTTTTTTTTTTTGTTTTGTAAAAGCAGCTGATTACAGGAGTGATGTGTCCCTTGCAGCCCTTAAAACTTATGTGAAAGTCAATTGTTTTAAAGAGAATTCAAGTGATTCTTGTCATGTGGAACATCATGTGACCGCGTCACATATATTTACAGTTTACCTCATACCTTATTTAACCTGTTGTCCATTGTGTGTTGTATTGAAATGTATATACTTGTACTGTAAACATGGAACTTGTCCCAGTTTACCTCTGGTATTTATACCTTGTCTTTTCATGGTGATGAATGAATGCACCTGTATTTTTTCGTGAGAAAGGTTTTATTGATATTAGACTATCCTATTTGGGGAGGAGGCACAGGTTCAGCCAGTCCATCAGGTCCTCCTAGAGATCAACCTTCACAGACCATGTTCGTCAGAGAATCTGGCCTCTCAGCGGTGGATTACAGGGCGGACCGGAAAACATCGAGCTTGGCCAGGTTCAATATTTGTGTCATTTGCTGCTGAAAGTTTAGTTCACAACATAAGCTTATTATCATTATTATTATTATGATGATGATGATGATGATGATGATGATTATTATTATTATTATTATTATTATTATTATTATTATTATTATTATTATTATTATTAAATATCATTATTATTACTATTTTAAGGCCTTCAAGCATGAAAAGAAATACAGAAAACTTTGAAAATACTGACGATTTCAACTTATATGAGAGGCCAGCAACATGATATGGCAACAAATGTCATTAGATAAGCTTTAATACCAATAATCCACTTAATTCTGACACTTAGAAAAACAGGACTAAAATCAACTTACGCTTCGTCAATGTTGGGATGAAAAATCTTGTTCATGAATCCTGAAAACGCAAGGAAGAAAAAAAGAAAAGTTTGAATAAAAAGTGAGTTGAACCTCCCAAAAAAGTGATCTTACAATCCTTCACGCGGTAGCAGCACTCCTACCTATTGATGGCGATTTGAAAGGATATTTGTCAGGAAGATCTACTCGCACCTTCCACACGCCTCCCTCGTACGGTGCTGTATGTGAGGAGGGGACACAAAAAAATAAGACTGTGGAGAGACTTTCATTCCACTGAACATCATATTTCATCCTTTTATGCATTCCGATGAATATAGACACTGTGGGGTTATATCAATTTTCTACACTCCTTTCTCCGCTCTCAGAAACACAACAGAGAGAGGGCCGTTTGAGAAATGAGCTACACACATTCCACTTCCCTTTGCCGTTTTCTTTTATCTTATGCAGTTATGTATTTCAGCCCAGGGGAATTCTTTACTTCCAAATCACTTCATATAATACACTGACATCAAAGAGGGAGAGAATGAGATTGTGTGTGTGTGTGTGTGTGTGTGTGTGTGTGTGTGTGTGTGTGTGTGTGTGTGTGTGTGGTGCTCTCCCCCGTGTGTAACAGGACCCTTATGTGCGGCGCTGAAACTGAACAGCACGTCGAAGGCTGAAAACACACTTGTTGAGAATGAGTGGTGGTGGGCACGTGCATGCACACGCATGTGGGCAGACAACAGTGCCGTTTTATTTGTCATGGTTACGAGGCATCATAAACAGGGTCAAAAATCCACTTCCTCTCTCTACTGATGCATAAGTGCTGGTGGTTTTTTTAGTGTGACAGATGTTGTGAGCAGCGCACGAAAGAAGTATTTCCTGCTGATGAGGCCACTCTCCTCATCCAAATTCCCCTCAAGCCTGGCTCCTCTGTTCTACGCTCTGTGGCCTCAGGCCTGGTTTCAATCTGTTTTACGTTCCTGGCCTGCTGTGACAAACCTCTCTTTACACCACAAACTGGCAGTATGTGGTGACATGGGATGGCAGCCACTGGACTAATATTATCACACCACCTCAGCATTTAGTGAAATATGGTGGGTAATTTGCAGCGGAAATTTTATGGGCATGGCATATTCACATGGGACTAAGATCACAGACGACCTCCACAATAATTACAAATTACCACAGGTCCCCAGGTGGTACTAGCCCCATGTTTATAAGGCTTAAGTTATGCTTTATGGCTGTAAAATGTCTGAGTAACAAGACTGTGTAAATGTTTGCTTTGACATTGTTTGACTTACATGCACGGAGGTGTATAATATTTGTTCTTTCGCTCTCATAATGGTCTTGCACTTATTTGCTATGCTTGTAGCGTTGTGTAAGCCCATGAGGCCTGGGCACATTTTGCTGCATGACACTATGACAAATAAATCTGTGTTCCACACAGGAGAATGACTGATTCCTGTGCTGGCTGACCTCAGGATAGCATTCATTATCACCTCATGCTCTGTTTAGAGTTTAAGTAAACATCAGATGTGGTCAGATTATCAGTTTCACAGCAATGTGATTGTGGACATATAAACAGTTTGATTTATGTTACATGTTTCATAAGTACGACAGAGTTTTTTTCAGAGGGAAAAAAATGTAGAGACTTTGGGAATAAAGTCATAATTTTATGAGAATAAACTTGTAATATTACAAGAATAAAGTCATAATTTTATGAAAAAAATGGAAAAAAAAAATTCTCATAAAATTATGACTTTTTTTCTTGTAAAATTACAACTTTTTGTCGTAATATTACAAGTTTATTCTCATAAAATTACGGCTTTTTTCTCATAAAAGTATGACTTTATTCTTGTAATATTATGATTTTAATATTTCCACTTTATTCTTGAAATTACAATTTTATTCTTGTAATATTTTGACTTTTTTTCTCAAAATCTAAGTTTCTTTTTGTCTTTAACATGGCCCTAATCCTCCATCATACATAAGAGAGGAGGCATTAACGCGAGTGTTTCAAGAACCCAAATTTAGGACACACAAATAAATGTTCCTTAATCTGTTTCATATTTCTTGGAATCCACATGAAAATACACTCTAAATACTACAGCCACTTTCTGGAGCACATTAATTAGCCAGAGTGTGGATTCAGAAGAGAATTAGGAAACTTGTTTAAAGTGTCAGGACAAAAAAAAAAAGTGTTAAATCAGAAAAGAGAGCACTTACTTCCTTGTGGTCCGAAAAACTTCACTACAAATTCATTGAGTCCACTGAGGATGGTGACTTCATGTTTGCTCTCGATGCTGTAAAAGCTGTTAAGGACAACATTTTCATGTGGCTGCATACACAAAAACAAACACAACCGGAGGGACTACAATAATGAACCATTCTTGAATAATATTCAGGATCACTAACAATTTGGCCTCTCTGAAATGGTAATTCAGCTGCAGTTGTTTGCAGTATAACACATCATCACATACTCTGTTGCAGGGGAGACAAAGACACGAGCAGAGTCTGACCTTTTTCCTCTCCCCTAACCAACATCATTCTCTCATATCATACAGAGTTATGAAAACTAAAGAGAGAATTGATAGCTTTAGACAGATAATGAAAACAAATCAATGCGGGAAAATTACACTTGGATTCTGTTCTGACCCCGAGTCCTGAAGCCTCACTTTCAATGACAATCGATAGCTTCACGCCAATTTGTTATCCTGCACGTTGAAGTAATATCCTCAGACTAGAGTATGCAGGGCCACTGAATCCCAAAAAAAAAAATAATGCACACTCACATCAGCCAGCAGATTGTATTATCCGTGCCTCAGAGCTGTGCTCGGCCTCCTCCACCTGTCACTCCCTTATAACTGCCGTGGACAAAAAACACAAGTCCCCTCCGAGAAATGCAGTCCATCTCCTCACAAAGAGAGCCAGAGATTAAGTTCATGTTACCACCTAAATTACTGCAGAATCCAATGTTTCTCGCTTTGTTAGCCCCATCTCTACCATAGACTGTTTAAAAGTAATTAACGTAGCTACTTTGATGTGACCCACTGGTTTTGAAGATTCAAGGTTGGTATTTTGGGTAGGGGTCGACCAACAGATTCTAAGTACTTTAGTTTCACATTTATGAAATATCCAAAAATGACCACTTTAAAAGTGCTGCCTAACCAAATTAATTGAACAGCGCATGGTTTTAATAGGTTTTGTGGTTTGGGGTCGGGCTGTGCATCTTGTGTTGACAGGTCAGGTTACAGAACTAACTGGTTATATGTGAGGGTGGCAGGGTGGGTGCAATAATGCATGTTGCAGCTCCTGTTCAGGAGCAGGTCTTTGAAATTCAGATCAATGCAGGACACTGATCTATACTAAGGCAGAAGCTCTCAAACTGCGTTAAAATATCACCCTCCCCACGTAGCAAACTGCAGATAACGTAGATTCTGTAAACATTTGGGTGTACAGATGCTTAGAGGACAACTACAGTGTGAGAGATTAATAGTAACACCAGATTTGCTCATGTTTTACATTCAAATAAGATGCAAGAATCTTGGTACTGACAAAAAAGTTAAGAAAAAAGGTTTAACTTATGATTGTGACTACGTTTCTGTTTTAATGTTATTCAACTCTGAACCTATTATAAGGCTGAAGTTTAGGAAACCTGTATTTACCCACATCATCTACCACAGGAGAAGTTTATACTCTAGTTACAGGCATATTTACAATAATAACAATCCCTTAAGAATGATTTTATTCAGTGTATTATTTGGCAAATCCAGCATCACAGCTATGAGCATATAATGTTGGCTCGCTGTGATTATATTTGATCTCCACTCAAACACAAAATCATCACAGGGAAATTATTTCCCTTTCATGTGAGCACAGGGAAGCAGCACAGGAAATCAAATTGAAGCAGAAAGAGACTTAAAGAGAAAATAAACAAGAGGAAAATAGAGGGAGGGAAATTATCACAAAATGAAAGACTGGCAGAACACATTAGAGACAGGAGGTGCAGGACATGGGCTAAAACTCTTATTTTCCATGCTACACGTTAGCAGCTGGCTTGTCAATCCTGATTGAGTGCGAATCCCATTAGCAGAAGCACTGACCCCCCAAAGGGTTAAATCATACTGGAGGTTATTTTAAGCTCTCGTTGAGTCTGCAAAGAGCAGACTGAATCAGTGGCTTCTGCAAGGAAATGTGTCATTGTCAGACAGAAGAGGAAGCTCTCTGTTCAGACGCGTGTTGGAGTTGAAGAGACATTCGGAGGCTCTTTGATGTAATGTCCGAAGCAGAACAAATAACTGAAAACACCAGGAGGACAATAAGTATCTGAAGCATGCTAACAAAATAGACAATTAGTCATATGCAAGAGGGAGACTCCAATCAGACACATCCAACTACATGCATTATGTTAACATTCTGCAGCTTATTACATTCTGTCCTTCATGTAAGGGCATCTAATGCACCTAACAGTTATAGTAGTGACTTTACTGGTGTGTGAGTGAATGTGTGTATGGACACAGGAGAGAGGGAAGCAACACCGAGGAGGGGGGATGGTATGGACTGTGTATGTTATTATGGAGGAAGGCAGTGAGGCATGATGGGGGATAAGCTATTAATGGGGTTGAATCAACACTGATTATGCTGCAGGCTAATTGACATTGGCCAAACTGACTAAGAAGCCAGAGATAACCTGTTCTACCTGTGCACAATGACATTATTTCCTTACCCCTTAAGAGATTTGGTTGATGTTTTAGAGTATGTGTTTGCAGGATACTTTACAGCATGAGTTCACAGCAAAATCACAAGCATGCAGTAATGCAAAGGTCGGGGTCCTCATGATCTGTAAATATTCGTGTAGCCATAGTGAGATCATGTGAGCGAAGGAGGAGGTAGGGAAAGGGAGTAGCTCAAATTGCACCGACTGACTTCTCACATACTGTTACACTCGCATGATATGTGAACACAAGTTAAACACAAAACTAGAATCTGAAGTTGATGATGTAACAATCAAACTGACCTTTGACCCTTTGGTTATAAAATATGATCACTTGATTATGAAATCCGATTAGAAGCTTGTATGAAATATTTTATACGTAGCATGTGAATTCTTGAGTTATGGCCAAAAACATGTTTTATGAGGTCACAGTGACCTTTGACCACCAAATCCAAATCAGTTCATTTTTAAGTCCAAGAGGATGTTTGTACCAAATTTGAGGAAACTCACTCATGGCCTTCTTGAGACTTTGCATTCAAAAGAATGAGACATATGCATAGTCACAGTGACCCTGACCTTTGCCCACCATAATCTAATCAGTTTACTGTTAAGTCTGAGTGGATGTTTGTGTCAAATTTTTAAAAAAATCCCTTGAGTTGTTCTCGAGATATCAAGTTCACAAGAACTGGACAGACAGACATCCCGAAAACATAATGCCTTCACGTTGGCTTGAAGCATTAATATCACTTGTAAGCTCTAAATACAGCCAATACTCACAATTACAAGTCATTCTCTAACTGCAAGGTTGACCGTTGCTCCTCCATTCAACATGTCGAGTGTCCTTGGGCAAGATACTAAACCCCACATTGCTCCTTATTGCTGTTTTAAGTGCGTGTGAATGGTTGAGCAGCAGGTGGCACCTTGCACAGTAGCCTTGTCCACCAGTACATGAATGTGTGCGTAAATGGGTGAATGTGACTCGTCATGCGAAAGAGTGGTCAAAATATGGCTAGAAAAGATGATTTAATTTACCAAATGACCACGTTCAGTTTCAACCTTACATCTATTCCTGTCATCACAAATACAATCACCTACCAACACCAACCTCCTTACAAACCCCCTCTGTTATTAATATTAATAAGAGTGTGGTTTTGTTGATTTTCTTGGATGAAAAACCTTAGCAGCAACATGCACACACATCACCCCCAATCTTTATCTTATGGAACAATCTCTGGCGTTTACCTTCTCTTCTCATCCGTATCTTCAGAAAGGCCAATCCCAAAACTATAAATTCAGCCTGACAGGACTCTGGCCATCTGCCATGCCATCATGAGCCAACAGTCTAATCTACCAGTCTTGTGTTTAATACCGGGAGACCAAAACTTCCAAGCACTCACCCCCTCAAACCACTGAAACAACAACAAATCACTTTCAACAGCAGCTCCCTCCCCTCATGAGGGAGTTTGGCATTTCTCTTAAAACAGAAGGGAGTTCCTGGTAGAGCCTGTAAATTCTATAGAGTTTGATGGAGTGAAAGATGCATTGAGAGTGTAGCTGACGAACAGGCGCTCAGCCGGTCGAACAGGGAGAAAAAGATTTTCACAAAACCGGGCGGGCAGGACTTTCAGTATATACCAATTAAGTATGCTGCATTGTCTTTTTGTTTGGGGTTTTGAAACAAAGATGACACATTGCATTTCAACATGAGGGCAAATTGGTTTCATCCAAACAGCTGACAAGAAAGCAAGACAGAAACGCGGTTGTGCAGTGTGATTAAATTAACATCAATCAAATATTTCTATTTGAGACATTAAAATATTTTATGTAAGCGCTGCAGGGTCTAAATTCTAGTCAAGTGAAGTCAAACAAACCCAGTAACAATGACCTTTTCACCCCTTGTAACAGCTGGTATATGCTGGTATTTACTACTATAACGGCTTTTTTTCTGGCATGTGAACATCCCATATCAATTATAGTGTGGTTTCGAAAAATCAAATCCAAAGTATCTGTCACTAACTAACAAAATAAATGTCTTCTATTCAGTACATTAATGGACATTTAACCTCGCCCACTCCCCCTTGGACACTGGTGTCCTCAGCCGACTTTACTGTCTTTCAGCTGCTGTAGCAGGCTGTTCTAGAGCTAGAGTGAATAGGTTGCTGGTATCATATGCAACACGAAGGCCTGGAGAATCCACTGGCTCGCTTGCTGGAAAGGGGGTTCAATAAAGCTCCTAAGTTAGGCCAAATTTTGGCAAGTGATAAACTGGTATGGCCTTTTTCATGGGCGTCCCCTGAACTTTTAACTCAAGATTTCTGAAAATGAAAACAGGTTTTTATGGGTACCCATGGGAGTCCCCTTTCTAGACATGCTCGCTTTTTGCAAATCTCATGAAATTTTTCGGCAAAAAATCAAGATGTTTTTCTCAGGCAGTAAAAACGTGTTCTTTTCACCAACTGTATCGGAATATTTCTGCATACAAGGGTCCTTAAACCTCACTGTAAAAGAAGACTTATTATGACCTCTAGGATAATCACAGCCTTATGAAACTTTACAACCACAAACTAGATAACTGGAGCATTTAGATGATGCATGGCTTTTATAGGTACACTGACAATAAGGGGGATTCTCAGCAGTTTCCAGAAGAGAAGCGCCCGTCATCCAATTGCTATACAATGCAATTCTTGGAAAAATCTAAAGTAAAAGTCAAAAGTATTACTTAACCAAATCACAGCACAGATTTCTCTAAAATATTCTTTAGGCTTCTTTAGTTGACAAACAGTGCTGTGCTGTGCATTTCAAAGTTATCTTCAGTTTTCCAACTTTCAGATAATGTATACCACTTGCATTTGGCATAAAGTATTGACCTACCATCTCCCCCTCAAGATCACCTGCTCCCTCAGAAAAAAAAGATAAAGATAAAAAAGGGTCTATGTTAGGGAGGGGGGTGGGAGAGGTTAAACACACTAATTATCACCTCACCAAGATGGTTTCAACACATTCTGATCAAGGTAATGCATTTGCTTGTAACCCATTCCCTTTATAATGACTACCTGTCCATCCCCCCACCTTGGATTAGTATAGATAAGTCATAATCTGTGGATAGCCCCAGGTCAATATCCTTATAAACACATTTATAATCTGATACACAGAGTCCAATCAATCCAGAGGAACATACACACATCCTCGTCGCTTTGTGTCAGACAACCCTGAACTGCAACACCAATATGGCCTCCTGTGTTTTAACAACATTTCACTGCAAGTCTTTTTCTATATAATGACATACTGGCTTTGACAACACTCACACTTAAAAACATTGCGTAGAAAGAAAAGGTACCAATTAGTCGAAATTTATCCAAGCACTAAGGCCAATGTTATCCTGATTTTGGATTTTATAAAGCACATTTAAAGGCTTATGTGTAAAAATATGCAGTAAATAGCATTTACGGTTGTGGTCTAGACATGTCTTGTTTTCCTTCTGGTCCATTTGGGCCTCTATCCCTGCCTGACCCTGGATCAAAATATCCCAACCTCACCAGCCCCTTTCTAAGTATAGAAAACAAACATGATGGGGAATCATAAACAGCACTATGTCAAACAATGTGGTGTCGACCATGCTTAAACATTTCCCCTTTGGAGACAGAAATTGTTGATTTGGTAAATGGGAGGCAAAGGCTTTTTCCAAAGCAGTTCTTTATCTGAGATGTCTTTGAGCAAAGGAAGGGATAGAAAAGCCCACAATATCCCTTTATCAACAAGTAATGCAGTAAATTTAAAGCATCCAGTATTGACAGGCTTTACACTTTGTGTCATCCGCATGCACAATCAAATTCAACACGACCACAACTGTCCACGTAGGCCAGTTTAGACTATTTACATCCGAGAATACAATACTCTGACCACCTGATGACACCTCCAGCTTCAAGTAATCCTTTTAAAGGGAAGGTACTGAGCTTCTGGTTGGACTAGGCTGAAATAACAGAAAAGGCAGCAAATCAAATAATCCCAGAGGCACTGGGAGAGGGTTTGGTTATTGACACCATGCAGAATTTTCAGTTATCAATGACACTAACCAGAGAAGAAGACTATCAAAGACTGAACATAAGAAGCAAAGTAAAGCCAAGACATCTGCCTGAAAGACACTAATAGTCTGTAACCCCCCAAAAAGCCAGCGGGGAAGAGGAACATAAAACGTGCGGGTAGAATAAGGTCAGCTAACAGAGCACAGGGATGAAGCACAGAGAGAAAATGAGCACGAGAAGATGATACACAGAGTGGTTAA
Source organism: Plectropomus leopardus (assembly GCF_026936395.1). Classification (NCBI taxonomy): domain Eukaryota; kingdom Metazoa; phylum Chordata; class Actinopteri; order Perciformes; family Serranidae; genus Plectropomus; species Plectropomus leopardus. Next base: position 12,064,040 of record NC_142197.1, read on the forward strand.
GGAATAGAGCAAAAAAGAAACATGGAAAGAGTAATTCCAAATGAGAGGCAGAGAGACAGTGATGTAGAGATAATGAGAGAAAAGAGTTCAGCCTGGTGAATGCTGATCTAGCCTTGCAGGCAGATCTGTGGATGTGAATGACATCATTGCTGTGGACTGCAGGCCGATGATGATGATGAGGATGAGGATGATTGGGCCTGAGTGTGTGCAGACACATAAACGGGCAAAACCTGTTTCTGGCTTTGACTTCTCTGAGAAAATGTTTGCTTATATAGTAAACCATTAAGAGTCAATCCAGATTTCCATGTGACTGACAGGTCAATATAAGCAAGAGATTTTTCATTGGAAAATTCCACAAACGTATTCTTAGGCCCCGATCAGACAGAGCACATTTTGGGCTGCTTTTTGCAATTGTTTTTAATGAGAATGAAGCGTTTTGCTTGTGGCTTTTGTCTTGCTGAGCTCCTCATTAGCTCTATGTGCTTTGGGTTTGTGCAGCAGCGCCCTGAACACCTCTTGTTAAAAAAAAACTTCAGACCTCAGAGTAGAAAAGTGTCTGACGTCATTGATGTTTTTGTTCAGTCAAACAGCAGGGTTGTGGTGACCATGACAACAAGTAGTAGCATACGTGGTTTGTGTTAAACTGGCGTAAGCTTGCTTTTAATGTCACCCTAAGCAAGCTGCAAGACATATCTGAACAAATTGTAGCCTCAGCAACTTTTGGAGATTTTATGAACCGTAATCAGGCTTGACGATTCACAGCAGATTGTCAAACTGTCTCTGACTCATCCTAAAATAAGCCTTGAAACAGCTGCATCTAGACGAAGCTCCAGGACTAGCTCATGGCACTTCCTGTGATTTCTCCTCTTTCTGAGGGTCTCATGTTCCTACATGAATCTCTACTATCCTGTTTTCAACGCAATATATGGAAACAGCCTCCTATCGTCAATGGATAATCTGTACATTTTTCATCCAGATTTTAGTGTACAGATCTGTGAGTTTACTTTACAGCAAAATAGAGGTTAAGCTAAGGAGAGGTAATTATATATAAAAAGATGCAGCAAGCTGCAAAAAGTGCTCTGTCTGATCAAGGCAGGTTTCAACAACAAAGGCAGTGTGATGCACCTTGCATTTCACAACTTGCAAAACACACTGTCTTATTGGGGCCTTATGCAGTTTTGTTCTTAAGAGCTCTTTCTTTGTAAAATGGTAAAAATTAGACTGAAGAGTTGACAGAAAAGCAACCGAATTAGATGCAGCATTATATAAAACTGTGTCATCAGTATAAAGATGCATCAACATGTCAGAAATATGACAGGGGACATTATCAACATAAATAAAAACAGGAGCCAAGTAAACAGCCGTGTGGAGCACCTTTGTTGATAAGATGCGACTTATAAGACAGCACCTCATGTTAAGGTTTCCACAATGCAAACCTTCTGAACTGAAAAGCCTTGCTGCATATCTACATAAAGTGAGGTTCTTGCTTTCTGCACAGAATTATTTTTTTGCATTGGACGGTATTGTGGCCTTGGATAGACAGATACCATGGTATGAGAAGGGTCTTTTTTTAGGGGTGGATGATGTTAATTTATCAAAATTAGCTGTTTTAAATGGCAGAAGAAACACTATAACCTTCACAGAAAGTAACCCGTTCAAGATCACATCTTTTTTTAGTGATAAAGAACTCTAAGGCAGTGATCTCTCTTTCGTTTTCTCTCCCTTACACACAGATTGTAGCGACAATGTACAATCAAAGGCCTTGCAGATGAAAGGCAGGAAATATAGCAGCTGTTCTCAGAGTGTGAGCAATGGGTAGACTTCCTCCGTAAAAAGAGATTCAAGTGTAGAAAAGACAGCAAATATTCTTTACCTACAAAAGATGGAAAGAAAAAAGGCTTACTAACTCAAGACAGTGGGCTAGATTTTGTAACAAGGACAACAGAAAGCAGCCTTGTACATTTAAAAAACAATAATGAAAGAGACAACAAAGTCAATACTAACATTACACCAACAACAAAGCTGTTCCTTCTTCTGCCTCCTAAAATGGGCTCAATGCCCACTCTCTGGTTTTCAAAGACAGCCTGAGGAAAAATTAATTTTGCATGTCTAAGTGTGACTATGAGTGGTCTGTTCATTTGCTGTCTCTGCCAGCATACACCTCTATCAATACATGTGGACTGTTTCTTTTAAAGTCCTCGTCTTTATGTAAATGTGGCCTGTGTTTCTGCATTAAACTTTTTATGCATTAGTGCACTGCACTGAGCCAAGCAGGATTACCGTGTGACCTCTGCTACACTCAGCGGGCTGAAAACAGAGGCAGCCAGTGTAGCACAGCAACCATCCCAACACAGCAGGCAGAGCGAGTGATAGGCACTGTGTTGCTGTGAGAGTGTGATTTAATGAGTTCAACACCAAACAAACACCGTCACTGCAGCCGTCACCAGCCAACCCCACTGACCCACTCTTCTACGCTCTCCATCTCCAACACTCGCTCTCATACTGAGGCATTAACGTCTTCCCCAGGCTGTTTACTTTCTGTTATTGCTCATTAAGTCCAAGTCTCTCTGCTCAATTTTAATGCAGATTTGGAGCCTGACTGAGCCATTTCAGCCATCAGAAACCTCCTCACACCCCAGCTCATTGACTCAGTACTTAGATAATCCTGTGAACACATGGTGAGCTAAAAGGGGACGAAAAATGAGAATGAATCAGTCAAGAAGCCAAGTTTAATGACAGCTCCCTTTCATCCAGACTATAGATGGCTCAATACAACTTTTTAATTTACAATGATGATAGTACGACTATAATTATCTTCCATATTTCAGATGTTTCTTTCTTTTTTTTTTACATCTACTGAGCTGTTACTAATCAACATGCAGCTTGCTTGTTGCTCGAGTTCTCTAATAAAATGAGATGCACTGTCGATATGAGTTAAGCAAGAAGTCCCTTAGGGCTACATCAAAGTGAAAACAAACAACATAAGTCAATCACTTCGATAAAATTAGCTAACTATATTTGACAAAATTCTGAAAAGGAGCACTGTGGCAGAAAAATATTATAGCAACAGCAGCCTAGATACAGGGTTCCCACACATTTTTACCAATGACTTTCAAAACTTTTCCATAATATTTCACATTTCTGCCAGTAGAGCAGACCAGCACATATAAGCACTTTGCAAATGTGAAGGGCGTGCCTCTTTTTGGGGGATAGAAAACCAAAGATCAATCAGTGGTCACACAGCACAGCACTAGATTTTAAATACAACATACTACATGTAATGTTAGAGATGTTTTGGGAATTTTATGAATATCATTTAAACTGCCAGAACAATGTTTATTCAAAACTATTCCAAAACATTCTGTTAATTCCAAACTATTTCCAGGCCTGAAAAACAGTTTTTCGAATGTTGTAACTTTTCTAGAAATTTCATGTTTGTGGGAACCCTGTAGATACTACTTTTCACAAGTTTATCATAAATGAGGACGTTTAATTTTGGACATGGCTGAGAGGTAGCTAATAATCAAGCCAGCTTGACAGAACTCAAAGGTCACAGATGTTGGTTTAGGGTGCTTTACATGTGCGGTAGAACAGAGGTGCAACAGTGATAAGGAGTTTAAATGTGTTTGCTTGACTAATTTGGAAACTGCGGCCTCCTCCACTGTGCAGGGTGTACGCTAATGAAATGCATACAGCCAGTTATTCAAGCTCCCAAATCTGATTTAGACAAGCTGTGCAAGGACCGTGACTCCTCAGCCTTGTTCCTTCCTTGTCAGTGTTTGGCCTGGCTGTTCTCAGCTCCAGCGTGAGGTGGCGAGGGCATCCTGGCTGGTTTAGACTGCCTTGGCTGTCTCTGATCACTGAAAATAGGTATATTTGTATCATACTAACATAGCTTGTGGTGATACCAGCTGCTCTCACTTTCTATTTTTCCTGGCATGATCTCACCAGAGATAGGAGAGATCTACCCTTTACTAAGTACATCTGGGGAACTAAGGGCTTAATAACCAGTACTACAGTATACTTGTAAACAGATTAAGCACATGTTATTATTCCATCTCATAGCAAAACAAATGAATTTGCCACAGAATGTGATGTAATCCCCCGGCCAGAAAAGTCGTGATAAAGCTCACTTTTACTAGGACTTACAGGTCCAGTGTATAAGATTTAGGGGGATTTAGTAGCATCTAGCAGTGAGGATTGCAGATTGCAACCAGCTGAAATATCTCCCAATAAGATTTCCTTCAGCGTTCATTGTTCACGAGGTTTTTTTTAGTGGGAGCTGAATTATCCACAGAGATCTCTTCCTTTCCAAAACAAATGGAACAGGTATTTTAAACTGGTAAAAACACTTAATAAAGCAGTTTCACATTGCAAATGAGGGTTTTACCAACGCTATTTGGCTTGTCAGAGATGCGCCACTAGCTCAGCACCTGTGATACTGCTAACATACGTGACAAACTTTAACTCTGAACAAAACAGCCCTGTTCCTCTGTCATCATGTTTGTTCTTCTGCCAGCCACTGCTGCCTCACGAGTTATCTTGGGGAATGAAGTAAAGCAGTTAAATTAACTGAAAGATTTAGATCAGATGGTCAAATTTTGAATTACTTATGATCATAGTCATAAAGCTTTGGCCAATATTGAAAACTGCACCACAGCACACGTTATGCACTTGAGCTCAGTTTGTTAACAATTACCCCAAAACTAATAGGGCATAAAGGCCTACAGCATGAGTAAAAAGGCTGCCATTCTGCTGATACAATTTTCTCCCAACCACTTTGACAGGTTATAGTATGTTTTGTTGCTGTTCTGTTTATGGGGTAACTAACACTTCTGTGAGCAATATGGAAAAAAAGCAGGTCAGCTCACAGCCCGCTTGCTCTGACGCTGTAAAGGTTTAAATTCTGATGGAGCACTTGACGCCAGCGTGTGCGGTCTGTGCAAAAGAAAACCTTCCAGCATGTTTTACATATCAATGGACGCATGGCCCCAAAGGCCTGACTCACAGAAATCCACATGTAAATGTCTGGTAGCTGTTAAGTGCTGCACTCGCTGCATGGTGGTTAGAAGTAAATTAACTCAGAATACCTCAGTTTCATTTCTGCTTTGAAAATCAAAAGGTTAGCATCTAGAATTTAAACACATTTCCCATAAAATAAGCCAAAGGATTACATCTACTACTGTAATTATAAGTTACTTTGCAGTAAACAAAAAAGCCCACATAAAACAAGTAGTCTCGTATGTATGTTCAACATACTGTACTCACTTTCACAAGTGTGAATAATAGCATGTATTCTCAGATAGAGATGTGTAAACAGAGGCATACAATCTAGCCTGAAGCTTAAACACCTTGCGATAAACATTTTCAACTAAAATTAAAGTAACAGCTTTGAAAATATACATAAATGTAAAAGCTGCCTTTGCAATCCACAATTTGCATGTTCAGTGGAAAAAATACAAAGACCTACTTTTTATAAAATGTACGTTGAAAAAAACCCAGAATCAAACAAAAAAACAAAACTCGATGCTCAACACTTAACCCAAAATATTGCAATTTAGTTTCCATTAAATACAGGTCTGACTATACTGTTAGCTGATGGTTACCTCCCTGTGTGAGAGCTGGAGCAGCACAGTACTGCACAGGCTAAGTTCTTTGTCTTCTCTGGTGAGAGATGAGAGCCCACCCACTGCAATCAAACGTGAATCCCTCAGCTGCTCCTCCTCTCAGCCCTTCACTAAATCAACAGTCTATTTACAGCAATAGCACAGAGACTCTATGTGCATGCACGCGCCTGAGCCTGCGTGCATGCACACACAAACGAAATTATCATTAATGATCACAAAACTGAGCCAGGGCAGGAGAAACAATGGCCTGAATCTGAAGCAACCATCTAATGAGCAAAATCTACTGAGAGACAAGATCTGCTGTCTGTTGTAAAGATAAAAAACCCTGAATTTCAACACTGACATGTTGAGAAAGCTGCCAACAAACCTGAATTTCAGTGTAGTGAGAGACAGACACGCTGACTAATTTTATCAACTTGATACAGACAAGATGCACAGAAGGAGATTACAAGCTAGAGTCAAGTGTGGGGTGTGGACATTGTAGGTTGCACTTTTTTGATGAGGCATCTTTTCATTCGACATTTTTAGACAACTGGGCTCAGTGTCACAGGCCCATATGCCAATGTATGAACAAACATGTCACTTTCCTATCGTCACTACTTCAATTTTCCCCATTAAAGCAGCAGTGCACGTGAGCAGCAGAGGCAGAGGCAGGCTGAGCTCCCCAGCGCCAGAGAAAAAAAAATCATGTGAAACAAAGAGAGGAACTTCAGTCCATCTGTTTTTCTAAGGGAACTCAGCCATGCGTGCAGGAAGCGTCACTGTTTGCACTGCGGGATTAACAGTGAGGGCCTCAAATCTCTTAACTGTCAGAGATGCCTTGCTCCTGGACCCCCAAAAAGGGACTGTCAATCAAGCCCCCCCCCACCCAAATAGAGGGGGCCTCACATACAATTTACTAAGTTACCTTATGTTCACTCAAGAAGAAATAAAGAGCAGGAGCATAGTTGGGGCTGGATGATGTACCATGATTATACCTGCATGGATGCAGAGAAAGGCGTATGTACACTCAATCACAAAAAGGGAGATGTAGAAATAGAAAAGTATAAAAAGAAAGAAAGAGATAACTAGGACAAAGAGGAGGAGAAGAATGCTTTTATCCTGCAATTACACTGTTTTTTTAAATGAATTTCCACATGAACAAAGCCCAAGAGCCGCAACACATAAATATTAAGGCATGCACTATATTTGACTGTAAACAAGACAAAACTATTTGAATCTAGGGATTATATTATCAGCCTTCCCAGGAGCACGAATATCTCAGTTAAGCCCTCCTACAGGGTTCCTACACATTTTCATGGACAAAAATTCAAAAATGTTTTCATTCCTTTTCAAGGACCCATGATAAAACTTCCATGACCACTCACAACATATATCACTAACAGAACTACATAGTACTCTACTCTAAATGTTAAGTATCTTTTGACAGTTAAACAGCAACATTCTCTAATATCTACAAGTAACACTGGCTTTCCCACAAATTCATTTACTTGTGGCGGCCTGCCACAATTATAACATCTGCCGCCATAAACACATTTTCTGTTTTTGGACCTGGGCTGTCCATTAGGAGCACCGTGGACATATAATTGCAATTATTATTTATCGCACCACACTGTCGGAGCACAGAGCACACTCTGGGCACAGACGGAGCAGCAGAAAATCAGACGCATGGAAAGTGAAACTTAGCCGTTCATTGTGCTGGGTCTTAAAGTCTGCAATCAATCGCAGCAGCGGCTCATCTCGTCTATCAATCTAAACAGTTCTGAATGGATCAAGGGATCAATTATTCACCCTGGGACTCACAAACTGTTGCAGAGGAAAAACAAAACTCATGGAGCGCCACACCTGTGCTGTACTCACACACCCACATAAACCTTAACATTTAGAGAGTGGACACAGAATGATACAAAGCAAACACATCATTAGCTACTGCCACACATACACTCTAATTCTGTGGGAAACACTGCAGTAGCTGGTTATATTCACTTCAAATACTTCAATACTTTAAATACTTAATTCTTCAAACTATGGAAAAGGTCAAGAGCTAGACTGCATACATCAATGGAGAGACAAAATGCAGGAAGAAAAAGTAGAAACTTGAGTAATGCAAAAACCTCCCGCATCAACAAATATTAGAGCTCCTTTAGGTCAACAACCACAGAAAATGAATTCTGCGTTATATTATGTATACATTAGGTTATATATAGAAGATTACTGTAACAATTCATTTTATTACATGCAATAAAATATAATTGCTTATCCAAAACTTTTGAGAATTTTACTGATTCCATGACATTCCAGGTCTGGAATATGTGACTGTGAAATTCGTTTTTTTCCAGCTCATAATTCTCATAATTCAATACCAAGCCACAACCTCTGAGGTTGAAAAATGAAGCCAATGCAGAAGTGCAAAAATTGCAGTCCACTGAATGCTCACTTGAGGCTGGCTCCAAAACAGAGTAGATCCCCACTGACACCCACATGTTTAATATTGGGGCCAGTTGAGTGGCAGGCTGTCTGCCGATATTGTCCTTGGCTTCCAGTCAGGTCCTTCCCTCCAACCTCTTGTCCAAATAAGGTCACTTCTGGCTCTAAAATACCAAGATGGCGACAGCCAAATTGCCAAACTCAACACTTCCAAACAGCAGTTTACAAACCAGTGGGTAACATCACAGTAGCTATGTCCATTATTTGCACAGTCTACGTTCCATATCATCACTGGCTGATCATGTAAAGCAGGTGGCCTAGTCAGTGTTTGAGCTTCTTACTACAGATTATATATTAACCTGGAGCCACAATAAACATGCTACAAAGTGATAACAGGGCTTTAGGGTTAACTGTGTGGCTAACACCTACTAAGGCAGGGCAAAGTAGAGGAAAAAACATGGCCCATCATCAGACATACTCTCAGTTCCCTTTAAAACACTGTGTTATTTGATTGTGAATAAATTGCCACATCTGTTTTGTATTGTTCCTGTGCTTTTAACCCAACAGTGTATGCCATTTTTGGATGGTACTGTGGCTTGCAAGGTTTCTGTAAACCCCTTAGCTTCTTTGTATCTACTGCTGTTAAGTTATTTCTATTACATCATAACAACAAAGCATTCTGTTCATTTATGCAACTCTATCACCAGACCAGAGCTTTCCTCATTCTCTTCCCATCATGCTCCTATTCATTCAATCAACCTCTCAGTCAGGAACAGGCAGAAAAAAACTGCTGGCTCCTTTGCTACAGTAAACTGCGTCTAGTTGGTTCAGCCCCGCAATAATAGTGCTGGGTGCAGATTAGCTGCCTGTGACTGTGTGACATGGTCTGACACAGCAGCGGGAGGTGGAGGTCACAGGGGCTTCTGTAAACGGGAAACACAAAAGACTTCACTGCTGATGCTGTCCGGATGTCATGTTGCAAGGGCACAATGGGGCCGAAACACCAAGCGGAGTGCGGATAAAGCTCAGGATTGGTGTTTCACTTGGGGAGGATGGAGGGATGTGGTGGGGTAGGGAGTGGGGGGCATTAAAATATAAAAAAAAAAAGGGAGGAGGTGGTCACTACCCCTAGAAGCCTACCCCCTGATTGTGGACAACTGAATAAATCAGGATTACTGAAAGCCAAGTTCTGCCTTTCCAAAGAAAAATGGATTCTTGAAGAAACATGAAGCACAAACACAACAATCAACATACCTGGATCATACAGCTAATTTGGGTTAAAATAATGAGGCCCATATAAACTTGTAAATACACCAGGCATCATGATGGATGCTGGGGCCGATGAAACGTGCAGCATCCCTCCCAACAACTCTCCACAGTCGCTGATACAATTCATCAGTGGCCATGCTTCACCGAACTGCTATCCAATCACTTTTAGACCTTCCGGCAGCAATTGAAAGGTTGAAAAGTACAGCTGAGACACAGTTTTGTTTTCATAAAAATGTCTGATGTAATGAGATTTTGCATATGAACATATATACACCTCAAGGCTTTGGACACATGTCATTGTAGAGATAAACACTTCATCAGGACCAAGTGCAGTTTCAAACAGCGGGACAGAGCAACGTTTACTGATCTGAGGAAAAAGTCTCAAACAGCTACTTGACGCTACAAGCACATTTTTTTTGCAGGGTACTTATAGATTTTTACTTATTAAATTTCATGTCAAACAAATTGTGCAGTGTGATTGTTTAACTATGTAAAACACATACAGAATCCAGAAGTCCGTTTTCCACTGCCTGTTCAAGGTGGGAATATTGCGTCGTTACGCCACTTCGCTGTTCTGCATGTTAGGTGCAATCGCAGAATGGGGGGGACAGCGTTGTCTCGCTTTTAAGCTGCCACTGGCAGTAGTAACAGTGTCCAAATGGTGTTTGTGTAAACAGGACAGTCAGCAGGACAGGATCACCGGCAGGACAGGTGTGATGTTTTGACAATGCTATGCATGCAACCCAACGCAGGAAATTTAAAAAGCAACTAGTAGCAGTTAGCGGCTTACATAAAGAAGAGCAGTGGCCGAAAAAAAAGCAATGAGAGGGTTAGCTCTTAAACCTCCAGGCAGAAGACAAGATCAACCAGCATATAACAGGGATGGTATACTATTTTTATTGCCATTGTTATTGTTTATAAAGCACTGCCGACATGTATGTTATACGTCACACGAGAGGCCGACACTGTTAAACATCACACCCCGCGCCTCTTTGATTCCACAATGCCGAAATGCTATTTAAAAATCACACACTGGAGTGGCATGATGTTTGTTTGTGTATAAAAGGAGGCATAAAGAGGGGATTTATAAAGGACTTAGTGGCAGCCCTATGGTGTGATCTCTGTGTAAACAGGGCTACATTTTTTTTAACCAGTCTAAATTAAAATTAACTTCAGTTGAATATAAAATATTTGTATTTAATTATCAAGTTCTGTTAGATGACAAGTATGAGGTGCTTCATGATAAATAACTGCCTTTTGATTAAAAACACACATTTGTACAAACATGTCTTCTTCCTCTTCAGGTCATTCTCGACTATTATAAACAGTTGCAAAGACAATTCCACACATTTCCTTTCCTGTCCCATTCTCTACATTAAAATCCATAGGCCAGACATAACAAGAGCTTGTATTCAAAATAGGCTTTAGTCCTTTGTAATCTACCTGCGCTCAAATTCCAGCAGCTTACTGCTTGAAAGCATTTGTAAAGCGAGTCAAACGATGAATACGTGCAAATAATAGCACAACTACCTACAAAGCGTGTGCAGTCAACCCCGCACAACAAGCTGAATGTAAAGCTCTTTGAAATGACAAACTCTTAGGGTCTTGTTCAAGAACACCGTGTTCCAGAGTCAAAGCAACATGTCCCGAAGCAAAACAGAAGAGCCGGTGGGCAAAAGTTATGCAGGTCATTGGAAGTAACTCTTATTCGAGGTTTGGGACTACAGTCAGGCCAATAAATATGTTGTCTTTTGCCACTCAGGGCTATATGTTTGTAAAGGAGGGGTGTGAAAGAGTAAAGGATACACAGAAAAATCCAGTTTAAAGTCAGTGTAAACCAACACTTAATGCCTTCTCCGTGACTATATGTCATTAGATAGTACAAAGAGTTCAAGCTACTGGCATGCAAACACAAAGACCGAATGCTTGGTGCTGAAAGCAGGCTGCCATCCATCGGCCTGGCTTAGGACAAAGCTTAAACCCAGTGATACGGCATGCTGAGGTCATTCTGACATTCATTTTCATGAATTCCCTAATGGCCCACGCTCTAGATTCTCAGCTCTCCGGTGGCTGCAGCAAATTAATGCGCGAGGGCTCTCAGTGTCAGCCCATAAGAAAGAAGCTGCTCCTGTCTAAAAGGCGGTGTGAGTTTCGGGTTTTGGTTACACCAGGGGGAGACGCAGGCATAGGGAGCACAGAGAGGAGGTTGTTACTGCTAGTTTTGCTCTGGGGACACGAACAGAAGGAAGGAACTGTTTCCCATACCAGTAACCTGGAGCCCTCCCTACTTTAACCCAGAATGTGCTATGTGAGACAGTAATTCTCAGTTCTGCAGATCTGCATTTAAACACACACGACTGTCTTCCGCAACATTTGCTGACCACTCTCTCACCCCCCCATAAAAACATAAGTCATTGTATGGAATTGAGCAGGTGGTCGTTGATACAGCAAGCCTGCTCTTGCCTGTCAGTCAAGTTGCTCAAGAAGGACAGGGTGGGGGGTGGGAGGGTTGCTGATATCCCCCAAACTCCTGGTCTGCCTGCTTCACCAGTCTGTCATGGCTGCCACAGCCTAGACATTAGTCGAGTGGGGGGGGGGGGGGCTAAACTTGCTCAAACAGGCACTGTTGCTTGCTAGCAGATGTAATAAAATGCCTTAGGCAACAGGCCAAAACAACAAGAAAAATGTATCTATCTCAGTTTGAAATGTATAGGCCACTGATATTTTTATATTTTAATGTGATGGTACGAGCAGGGCTCGTACAGACAGGGTCAAGTTAAATTCAAGGAGTTTCAAGCACGTTTTCAAGCACTCATTGTTATTTAAGTATGTCATTGTTTTCTCCACAAACATTGGTTACAAGAGAATTTGTATAAATTTGCTCCACCATCCAGTTAAGCACACATGGCTGGTTATTTATTGCTAAATTACTGCTGCGTAGTGAGTGTTTTGCAGGCTAACGAAACATCCTGGTGCAGATTATTTACTGGTGTTTACCAACCCTTTGCCTCTCTGAGCTAACCCCTGCTTACTGGAAAACAATTGCAAGCATGACCTTTATTGGCGATCTAGTTTGAAACATTTATCTAATACATTTCATAAAATAATGTATTTTTCTGTTCTCCTAAATTATATTCAAGTACTGTTTCAAGTTTAAAAATTACCGATTCTCAAGGTATTCCAGTACTTTAATTTCTGAGTGTCACATTCAAGTACTTCAAGCACTTAAAGCACCTTGTATGCGTCCTGTATGAGGCAGGATGTCTTGTGAAATATAGAATCAGTATTGCATAAGTCAGATATGTTAACAATTCTAGCAATTTTTCAATGTACTCAAAAGAATCAAGCTGCTGAAACTATCAAACTTTTCATTTTTCGTCCCCATAGACAATGCAAACTATAATATGCGGTATAGAGTATAAATTTTTGCAAGAATATAGCACGAACAGCGGAGCGGTCAAAAACACGTCTTGTTACATGGCCGCCTTAACCGGAAGTTCAAACTTTTCATTTTTAAACATTTTGTTCACCCTGTTGGGACAACTTTCCCTTGTTTTTGGTTCATCTTGACCAGCTCTGCTCTAACCCCATATTTGACTAAGCTCTACAGCCATCCCATCAGCTGTTGTAAGTCCCTCCCTCTTGTGGTTTCCGGCTAGTAACAGGCTACCCAATCATTAAGCTGGTTTCCACTGTGCTGGGACAAAAACAAACTACTTGTTCATACAGTTCTTCTAGAACATTGCATGGACTGGAAATGTATTGTTCTGGGTTATTTTGGAGCTCCCTCGGTAAGCCCCTGAGTGAACAAATAAATCAGCAGCACAAAAGTAAACATGGTGACTTGAAAAGCAGAACACACTAGATGTTGCCTAAAAGTTCAAGCATTAGTCAGTGAAAATGACACCTGCTGTAGCACTTAACAAACAGCTGTCTCCTTCACTTCCAAAAAAAACAACAAATTGCAACCACTCCAAAATGATACAAGTTCAATATATTTGCCTGCAGACACTCAAGTACAGTGAGACACACAGATCAGGTGGCCATTTTGATGTTGAAATTAACCAGCAGACTAGCTAGCCAGCTCAGCAGCGTTACAAGGTAACATCTGAAGTGGCAGGAGCAATAACACAACCACAAAACCCTCAGTAAGGTTTCAAGCTGATAATAAGACCATGAATGCTGCAATAACGCCAACGTTTTCACGAGAGAACAAAAGACAGCAGCATTTTCAGTTAGCTTTACGTTATGTAAACAAGCTCCGTGTCAACGTGTAAAAAAGAGGCAGTTTGACAACAACAGGCTTGACAAAAACAACATATTGCCATAAGGTGTTTGAATAGTCTACCGCTGCCAGGTCTATTGGTGGTGCAACAAGATGTCACACATTCCTGGAAAATGAGAATAACGTTAACGTCTTTTCTGCAGTCGTTTTCAAACATACACAACAAGCTACACAGCTAACGCTAACGTTACAAATATGCAAGAGTTGGAAAAACGGCTTTCATAGAAAAATTAGCTAACACAGCTGTCCCGATACGCGACTGAAGCCTCGCAGGACAGAAATAGCTAACACTTGGCTTTGCTAGCAAAATGTTGTTTACACAAAAACATCAGTCATTCACAATGAAAGCTCCTTCTGCTTTGGGTTACCCACATAAACAAGCAGCATCAACAAATAGCTCATATCACATTTACACATACACGGGGACATAGCTGAGTAGACAGCGAATGAGACACTGTTGTTTATGTTCAGAAAGGATACAGTTTCACCACATCGGTATCCATTCGCCTTTTACCCGGACTTGGAGACGACATTTTTCCTATTTCCACCGCAGAACACCAGTAAGTAAACCGAAAGCTAGCCTCCGAAACGCTAGACAGTCTAGCAAACGGTACTATCCGAAAGTTAACATTTGCTTTCGGAAATGTTAACAGCAAAACGTCTTCACAGTCCAATGTCTCTCTGTCCTAATATGAGCTAACGTTAGACCTCTGCTGTTCACTGCCTCTCATCGGTCTGACCATGGTTCTGACAAGCTGGGATCCCTCCGCGGATCGCGTCATATATCTGCGACAAACGTCACCATTAATGGCAGTATTTGTAGTTTTTTTTTAGAACACCTTTGGTTTTGTGTGCAGGGGATTATTGTATAATTATTGAATAATTATTGTACTATTTTGTATTATTTCCTTATTCTGTCTCTTTTTCTGTAAACAACAATGTAAATAGGTTTACATATATTTATATGGTATGTATAGTTTATATATAGCTCTTGTTTTTATTTCAAGAAAATTCAGTTTATTTTAAACTGGGAGAGAGTCAATTATTTTTCAATATCTGATGAAGGGGCGGGATTTCATAAGTTTGCACCTGGTGCCACTCCTTTTTAGACTTATCTGTATGTTTGTAGATGATAACATGTTCATTCTTTCCTTTTTTTTTACATGTTCAAAATAAATTTCAAATCAAATTGCTTGTAAACATGCAATTTGACATGCAGTACAGAACTGTGCAAAAGTCATAGGCTGCCATATAAGTTGTTTTGTTTCAGTCCCACAAAAAAAGAATACAGATGTTGGAAGTATTCAGCTTCTTTACTTCACAAAAAGTACTAATACCACCCTGTGAAAATACTGTGTTACAAGTAAATGTCCTGCACCAAAAATGTTCCTTATGTATAAGTAAGAAAGTATAATTAAGAAAATGTACTCAAAGTATGAAAAGTAAAAGTACCTAATGCAATTTTTTAAAAAAAAAACAAAACAAAAAAGAACACAACCAAAACATTTAAAATTATTTAGAAAAATAGACAAAAACACCCCAAAACCCCACAATTAAAAAATAAAATAAAATAGAAAAAACACCTTAAACCTCAAAATTATTTAAAAAAGAAAAAACACCCCGAAACTGGATTTTTTTTTAAAGAAAAGCATCTAAAATTAAAAAAAACCCAACATTATAAAAAATATAAGAAACACCCAAAACCTAAACAAATAGAAAAGTTAGAATACCCCAAAAAAATATGGAAAAAAAGAAGCAAAAACATCCATAAAAAATAAATATATAAAAACAAACCTCATGATAGTAACAGTAGCAGAAATGTTGATCGATGAATCTTTCTGGGGACTTAAATCAGCTTATTTCTTTCTTCTTTCTGTTCAATTGCTAAATCAGAATTAAGTGAGGTTGAAATGCACATTAAACAAATAAGACCCAAGGAAGAGAATGTTTACAAGAGCACAGTAATGGCTATAATTATATCACTGCTCTAACGCCAGCCTCATACCTGCTTTGATAACAGCTATGTTTTTTTCCTAATGCATGATTAATAGACAAGACCGCCCTTCAATATAGTAAATATATAATAGTAATTTGTATAAAATGAATATTCTCGGGAACACAGTGTTTGTGTAACTGTCATCCCTCTAGACCAGCAAGTTATGTTTACAGGGACTTCTTTTGCAAAATCACAGTTGGCCAGGGGCCAGACGCAAAAGCCCTGCACAGGTCACGGTACACAGGGGCGCATAAGATTTCAGGACATTCAGGGCTTAGCATAAACCACTGGCAAGAATCTTCCTTTGCGCTTTTGATAAACAAGCTCTCTTTTGATCCTTTTTGTGCACCCTGGAACCTGATGTTCAAAGTGCAAAAATATTTCTCATTGTGAATTAAGCTAATTTTGAAAGTGGCTGGGGGGCCCACCCAGCACCCTGTGGTGGGCCAAATTAGGCCCCTGGCCAGTCCATTGCTACTGCTCTAAACCAGAGTTAAGATTTTGTGCAAGCAATGGGTAAAAAAAATATTTGCAATGCTGTATATAAATGCATTTTCCTTAAATTTACAATATTTTAATCTTATTCAATCTAATTAATCTTTTATCTTAAAAAATCAGGGGCCAACATGCAAAATGACACAAACTTTCAGAACAGCATTTTATTAAACCCTTGTAGGAAACTACGAAGATAAAAGCACATGCAAGATAGAGAGGACTGCATTCGCAGTGAGATGTCAAAGGAAGGCAAAAGGAAGTACAGGCATCCTGAAAACTAATTCCAAACAGGTTTGACGTTCATGGCACATGGTTCTACCTGCCTGCAGTGATCAGGATTGACAAAATGATAAACATTTTACTACTCCAAAAAAAAAACGATTGTTCTTTTCAAAGAGAACTCATGTCCATGTTGATTTTCAAGCACAACAGTACACACAGAAAATGACTTCCTCACAGTTTTTTTTCTTGCTAATCTGAGGTTAAAAATCGACCACTCCCTCATATGACTCAACATACATTGAAGGTAAACATTGCCTTTCCAGTGTCAAGCCATTTGGCCCGTTCCCATGGACTTCTCGTCTCTTGTATTCGACTGAAATTCAGACTACCATTATGTCATGTAGGACTACCGAAGCAGACTTCACATGAGGTTAGTAAATGCCTTTCTGTGGCCAATTAATACACCAAGATGTGTTCTATTACTTTTGACTACTTACGTATACACATGATACAAGGCCTACAGAGGCCCAAATATCTGCACACCCCAATTTTCATGAATCAGAATTCAAAGGTTTTAAAGCCACACTGGCATCCTTCACATATTTCACTGTTCACGGAAAAGACACTCATTCATTTGTCGAAAGACACACTCAGCTTCCTTTCCCTCCTGAAACACTTTGACTGTAAACACGACTTTTAGGGATGGCATACATTGATATGATATGACACTCCTGTCACTGGTACTGCGGACTCTGTACCACAGAAAAAAGAGGGCAGGTCAGTTCATCATTCAGTGTTGCGATGCTGTTTGGATGGAAACAGTCTACTGAGACGGAGAGGAGGATACCTGCCACTGACGGAATATAGCAAACACCCTTTTGGATTTGTCCCGGGGGCCCTGCAAAAAGAAGAAAGGTAAGATTTTTGTTTAAATTAAAAGCTCCATAACTAATTAGTAATAAAAAACAGAGTTCATAAGTGTTAACTTGCCTGTCCTGGGCTGCCTCCTGCTGCACTGGAGTTCTTCTTCATGGGCATGAGGAGGTCGAGGGCAGCCTTCCAGCCCTGCTGATGAAGCGCAGAGTCTCCATCCAAAAAGGGGGCTGTCCCTGGATCCACATTCTCCTTTCCGACAGAGATCCAGGGACACCACTCTCTGTGCTGAGCGAGGGGGTCAAATACATTCCTGTGCAGGAGCTCATCCTGAAAAAATAGACAGTATATATTATCATAACCAATCCAAAGTAAGCAAAGCAAACCCCTCTTTCAAATTTAACCAGGATTAGGATCTAGATTATCTTGCTTTAAACATGGTACGACATATTCGACCAAATACCTCCATATCATGATTGCAACAGCATTATGGACGTGACTATTGGTGCTTTCACAAAATATTTACACAATGAGATTTTTGACAAACAATCATCAGTAATGAGGGGATAGCGATTAAGTAAAGGCAAATAATAGAACTAGAACAGTCTGACCTCACTTCACTGCAATGCAGCCTGTAAAACAGGAAAATATTAAAAATCTAAGTGATATCTAGTCACAAATCACAATATCGATACAATACGGACACTTTGCTCAGCCCTAACAGAACAGTGACATTTAGGCTTTTGTATAAATGTTTAGTGTTAACCTCCAGTGGTATGACTTTTTGTTGGTAATCGTCACCTTAGAATCATTTTTGCCTCTTCTACCTGTGTATAATCATCATCATCATCATTTGTTGATGCCACCTATACCCCTTTCACACCGAGGGCTTTTCAGCGTTCCTGCAGCTTAAAGTAAGTCAATTTTGAGGCTTTTTAAGACTTTTTAATGCCACTCAAACTAAATTTGAGACCAAATTTCTCATAACCAAAATTGAAGAACTGTTTTATTTTGCCAAAATGTTTAGTGTAACCTACAACCTGACGTTTTTTGCCCAGTGAAAAAGTGATTATAGTATTATAGATAAGTTATGGATCGCTGAGTATAATAAAATTCAAAAAACAACGTGAACGATGAGCAATAACGTTAGTTCTTACAGGACCACCAACTGATGAGAGGCACAGGCGTTTGGGAGGGTGATACAGGCTGGCAGCTCCATCACCCCCGGCGTTGTCCCCCTGTCCTTTACCACGAGTTGCAGCCCTTTTGCCCCTGGGCAAAGGACTCTGCAGCTCTTCACTGGGGCTTGGTGAGTCTCTGCTACGGGCACGCAAAGACGCAGGAGAGGCTCCTTCACCCTGTAACACACCAGACCATGGTAAGAAAGAAGTTTGGTAAATTTGCCATTTTATCAGAAGATTTGAGTAATCGTGCTTAAAATGTATGCGCATAGATAGTGCCTAGATATTAAATGATCTGCCTTTGTTTGCTTAAATCTTGCCTGGTCAGAGCGGGTGGAGTCCTGGCTCCTCAGCTTCATGCGACATGGAGTTGCGGGGGTGGATGAGGCAGAAGCAGGCTGGTCCCCCTGGCCCTCATGTGTGGCTGCTGAGGCAGGAGCTGTTGTTTGAGCAGGGGTGCCTGCTGGGTTTGGTGAGACGTCTCCATCACCTCCTGTTCCCTCCATCTGGTGGAAGTTCCACAAGCCCACCTTGCGCATACAGTACGAGCAGGTGAGGATGGGCAGGTTGATGGCGTGCAGAGCTGGGCTAAGAGAGAGAAATCCATGGCTCAGACATCTCCATCAGGTGGAGGAGTGCTAACAATGTTTGTCATTTGTCTGTCAATGACCTCGCCTGGACTTTTATTGTATTTGCTTCCATGCAGCTGGAGGATTTGTTTGACATCGGAAATTAGCTTTGATGTGCGCTTACTCAAATTTATGGAAATATATATAGATGTAATGTACTGTGTGAGTGTGATGTGTCTTAAAAAGTTATACACAGCTTAAGGGGAGTTTCACCTTACCTTGCAGCCCAGCCACAGAGAGAAACAATGCATGCAGCCACCTGCACAGCCAAAGGTTCAGAGCACGGAGAAGTTCCCTTTCTTTTTTGTTCGTCCTCGATCAGCTGCAGAATAACACTGATAACATCCTCAGTCAAAGACTGCAAAGAAACAAAGGACAGTAATTACACTCTATGTATTGTCTAATGAATACATTGACAGGTAAAGCGCACATTTTTCCGCAATTAATTTGACTGCCCTTGCCATAATCTCCTGCAAGCATTCTTCTAGACCCTTTCTGTAATATTAACAGTGTTTTAAATGCTTAAGAGTGTAATCTGTCAGGATCCAAAAGACTCTTCTTCTGCCTCACCATGGACTTCAGCTGCTCCGGCTTCATGGCGGGCAGCTGCTGTGCAAGTAGACAGGTGCGCTGGAAACGCTCTAAGAAGGCAGCGAGGAGTGTTGATGGTTCAGAGGCTGGAACCAGCCAGAACCGCTCTGAAATGACATCAACATTTACCTTGACCATCATGTGGATAACTCAAGGTTAACTCAGCTGAAATTACACGGTCATGTTAGAGATCATTTTTTATTAATGCGTGCATGAAGTGCAGAGTGCTCGCTCCTACCGGGGCATGGAAAGTCAGGCCAGGGGCAAAACTTCTCATGCTGCGTCTGAAGCTGCCTTGAAATCTCTGCAATGCGGGTTCCATCTATTAGAGAAAGAAAGGAAAGTTGCTTGACCTTTAATTTTTTGCAGACTGGAATCATCATCCTAACTTTGCCAAAATACAGTGTGCCCTTGTCTTTTTTTGTAATGTAACTTAAAGTTTTTCTCACATTTTTCAAAGTCTAAAGTTGGTTGTAGTGATGCACAGAGGAAAGCCTGGCAGCTGGAGCACTTGAGCATATCGCGGCCGATGTTGATCCAGCCATATCGGGCGCACATCAGAGGGGACAGCGTGCGGGGTTTGCCTGCCCATTTCAAACAGTGCGCTGCTAAGGAAAATTTCACTTGGACGCAAAACAAGTGTTCTCACATTCGTTATTACTCAGTAGATAGCTGCACATTTTTCACATGGATCATAAAAGTTTCATCGTATGTGACATTAGGCTTCGGTGGTATCTATTTTTTCAAACCTTCCTGATATTTTACCAGGTATATCAAAGCATTATACCTTCTGGATTTCTGAACACCTAATACCTTAATTTCACCCAAGTCTATACGAAATATTAAAAACATCAGAAAAAAAGCTAAACAAGCGCTGTCTTTATTGGTGATCACACGGTTGCATAATGCAAGAAAAACACTGGATGCCTCATACTGGGTGAAAAGGTCAAACTGTCAAAAGGATATTGAATAAGATTCCACTCTAGAGAAAAAGGCTTCTTTGTTCGTTGCTTCACAAGGTGCTTGAATGTCGCTTTTTACTTCCAGAACTTTAAAATTTCCTTGTCCGCTGAAATCAATAGAGGTTAAAACAGATCTTCAATTTCCACATGCTTGCTTTTTATCTGAATGATTTTTTAAAAAAAACACGCAATTTCTTGAATGTATGTGTACTTTTCATTGCATGATTTATATTTCGCCTATTGCAGTGCTAGAGTGCGCTTATTACACTCAACCAACATCAAGAAAGGCAGTATGCAATAAATGCAAAGTGTCAGTATGGGAGAAACTTTTACTTTGTAAAACCTCACAGAGTGATTTTTAATCATTAATTTCCTTATTTAAACTTTCACCGAACTTTATCTTAAAAGAAAGGTTGCAAGGAATTTGCTGTATATGATGTTGGAAGTTTAAATTTTGATTAAATATTTACGAGAGGCATTTAGACGAAGTTTTGTGTTGGAGTTTGTTATATCCCTAATTCTAAATTTCTAAAGAAATATTTTCATTTTTAATGTATATGCAAATTGGTTCAAATATCAGATATCGGTCTCATTAACTACTTATAATCGATATCGGCATTGGCCCAGAAAAAAAGTAAAATCTGTCACCCTGTTACTATTATTATTATTATTATTATTATTATTATTATTATTATTATTATTACTGTTGTTATTGAGGAGTTAACTGGTAAAAATATTAAGAAATTGGGCAGCAAACTAGCAGTAACATGCAACATTTCGTCTGAATGAAACTTACGATATTATTATTATTATTATAATTGTTGTTGTAGTTTTTAAGGTAGTAATTGGTAGGGATAGAAATATTGAGAAATTAGGCCGTAAACTCGCAGTAACACGCAACATTTCATCTGAATAGGACTTGCGTAACAAGGACAAAAAAAGAAAAGCAGCTCCATTCATATTTTCTGTTTCCTATGTTATTGCACAGTATAAAATCAAACCTCATATATTAAACCTGATCTTGATGTTCAATACTCCAGCAATGAATAGCAAACTAATAGAGCACCATATCACAGTAAAACTTTGGGTCCCCACCCCCCTTATCTGTCGCGTGCACGACAGCGATAGCAAAGTAGCTACCACAACAGACCTGCTCGAGAGATGGACAAATCAACAAAGCAACAATAACTATGCTGTGAAAATACTGCTTCCTGGCATACAAGCTCCCAAATCTGCGGAGACTTGTCTCTTGTCAAATTACGCTGAGTAAAGGCGGCTAAAGTAGCAGAGCTCCCAAAGCTAAGTGGCTAACCAAATTAGCTAATGTCAACTTGCTCTTCGGCCCCTTTAACTCAAACAAAGAGCGCGCGATTGTTCAAAAACTGCACCTGCTGGATCCTGTGTCTGCTGGTGACACTCCAGCATTGAGGAGCTCACGGACTTTCTCTGGAGATGCAAAAGAAGACTTTTGTTGATTAGTGTTGCCGAGACGATCCCCACGACTGCCGCCGAGAGTCGCCATGATCGGCTCTGTGGTCCCCTGGAAAATAAGACCTGAAAGCAATCGTTCCGCTTTGAAAGACCCCAACCACAGCACATGACTGACGTCTTTGAACCGGCCAGACTGCTTCACCACCGAGATATTTTGAATTTTGCAAATATGTGGCACGACATACATAGACACAACGATCAGAATGCCCTTTATAAGTATTTATGAAGAAGGCTATGAATGATTTATAACAACAGAAAAACAGACATGATATTAAACTTTAATAAGAGAAGGTTCAATTATGACGTTTTTGGCAGGGTTTTTATTTGGTGGGGGGTACCTTATTTTAAGCAGGATTCGGTTTAATACTTTTTTTCTTTCAAGCGGAATAAGTTACCTAATTTAACCCTTTGAAACCTGGGAAGACATCAGTTTTCTGGTGCTGCATTCAGGTGCCTCTCACATATATGTAAACATTTGAAACCCGAGTAATTTGGTTACTTTTTAGTTTGAAAACATTACTTAAAAGGCAATGAGCAACTTGGTGAGAGATGTCCCACGAACTGCAACAAGTTAGGAAAAGAAATTTAGTTTAGAATAGGAAAAGAAAAAAATAGGGAAAAACGAACGAAAACTACACTTGGTATTATTATTGTAATTATTAGCAAGTATTTTATCAATATAATTATAATTTTCCTGTAACTCGTGACTTCCTGACATGCTGTGGAAGAAATCATGCCAATTTGCTCAGGTTTCAAAGGGTTAAATTTCAAGCACATTCATATCTGCATACACACAGACACACATATATTTACACTCTTGTTATGCATAAACATTTCACTACAGCACACTCCTGTTACTTTCTGCCTATTCATGCAACAACTACTTTATATCACAACGTTATGTTTTATTCTGTATGTAAAATGTGCTCTGTCAATGCTGTTTGGTTATGGTAATGCCAATAAAGCCTCCTTGAATTCAATGGAATTGAATGGCCTTTCTATTCAACACATTAACCAACATTGTCCCAGGATCATGGTTTGAATTTGGAAAGAGATATAACCCATAGACTGTATATGAATATGTATATAAATCTTTATCTATGGTATAACCATAGACTGTATATGAAGGATCTACATAAATATTTATATACAATCTATCATATAACCATAGACTGTATATGAAGATTTATATATATTTATATAGTCTATAATATAACCATAGACTGTATATGAAGATTTATATATAATTTTAAAGTCTATGATATAACCATAGGCTGCATATGAAGATGTATATAAATATTTATAAACAATCTATGATATAACCATAGACTATATATGAAGATTTATATATATTTATACACAGCCCATGATATATATATATATATACATGATATATATGTGATATGTATGTGTATATATATTTATGTATGTATATATACATACACAAACACACACACACACACACACACACATACATATATATATATATATATATATATATATATATATATATATATATATATATATATATACAGACCATGATAACACATAGACTGTATATGAAGATTTTAATATATATATTATACAGTCTATGATAAAATAACCATAGACTGTAAGTTGTTGTTGTTTTGGAGGACAACCACACGCGCAGAGCCCCGCCCATCTTTAATGACGCAACGTTCTAATAACAAGCCCCCTGATTGGTCGAGTGTCTCAGCCGGGGGGTAAAAAAATGTGAATGGCTTCACACTACTGGGATGCGGAATGATTTATAATGTTTCATCCGCACTTTAGCAAATGTTGTTTTTATTTAATGTGACGTTATTGTTGTTCAAGTCTGGATTGTAACGGGGAAACGATGTCGGACGCTGAAGGTGCTCGCAGTCCAGACCAGCTGAACAGATTCGAGAGACTAACACACAGGCCGCCGCACGGTGGGACGTTAGCAGGTCGGTCAACAACATTAGCAAGACATGCTAACGACATGTTTTAACTCAACCGTGGCACATTTTAACAGTCAAATAAACACCGTGTGACTGAAATCAGCTGCTCCGCACATAATGTCCCCTTTGATTGTTAAGAATTTGTCCTTACTGGTGACATTGCTAAACCTAACGTTTAAGCTAGCAGCATCTAGCTCTTCTGCCAGTTTATCTTTAAATAGCATTTTAGCCACCATATCCAAAATAGTACATTTTGCTAAATGAATAAAAAAGTGGTTTGTCATAGTGTTTGACCTTTTGTAAAACCCTGTTTTACAGCTGTACTGTCAACCTGGTAACGACATGACTTGACACATAGTCATTGATTACTAGGTTGTACAGACCTGCAAATACGTTAATGCCATTTTAAGGCTGATCTGAGGAGATTTAAGGCCGTGCACTGGCTACTAAGTATTGACAATAATTATCCACAGATTTGTAAATGCACATATATGATAGAGGTGATCCATCATGTGTGAAAAAGCAAGAAAGGATTGGCTTTTTTAACATTCTCCTTTTGTTATGGGTCATCTTCAGTTTAGATGCTGGGCTGTTTAGTGTGTCACACAGACTCAATTTTAGGTCTGTCACATTTTGGGCTCAGCAATGTATGTATACAGTTCAACTCAGGTCCCTGTGACTGATATAGACATGCAGCTGCAAAAGATACCCAATGACCTATATGACCTAGAAAAAATGTTTAGCTTGTCTTTGATATCATTTACATTCAGAAATAACCATTTACTGTACTAAATACTTTAATTAGACTTAACTGGTCTCATTTTATTAGATGCACTGGCATTTCCAAAACATGCTATAAGACAACTGAGGCAAATTCTTCTAAATACCCAAAATGTTTTTACTTTTTTTTTTTTTAAATGACAGCCCAGAAATCCCATTTGTGGCC
Organism: Plectropomus leopardus; assembly: GCF_026936395.1. Lineage (NCBI taxonomy): Eukaryota > Metazoa > Chordata > Actinopteri > Perciformes > Serranidae > Plectropomus > Plectropomus leopardus. The sequence goes on from NC_142197.1 coordinate 12,088,977, forward strand.
TACAGAAAGAGCCATTTTCCCTTTTAAATGTGCATTCTTGTAACAATTTCAAGTACTTACAATTTGCAACCCTATTGTCTGATGTTTGCATATATTTCTTTATAAAGTGTGAGCCTCATAGATAATACTGTAAATATCTGATTCTGTATTTTAACTACAGCACTGTTAGATGATTAACTGATTTGTTATTTTTCCTGCCAGCTTTAGTGTCAGAGTGACATTTAATTTGCAGTGCTTTACACAGGCCGAATGAAAAAAAGTATATTGGTGAGGACGTGCCTGTTGCTTTACTGTCATTGGAGGTTTGAGCAATGAAACAGAGCAGATGTAGTTTCCAGCTCTCTGTCAGGGCATGTTGGGGTAACCTCCTGTATTGCTGTGAAAAGAAGAAGGAAAATGGAATATGTTTAGTTTTACAAAGCAATTCATTATCTTGAATACACAATTCAGTGAATCCATATCTATCAGTGCTGAAGGATTTCAGGATGTGTGGAAGTTTATCTTACCTGTCTGGTGCCTCTTTTAGCATGCTCCCCCTCTCTCATCCTATGACATTTTGTTCCTCCCTATTCAGGGCATCGTACTCCCCCTGCCCGCAGTGGGCATCGCTGCGTTGCTGACAACACTAACTTGTACGTGTTTGGAGGGTACAACCCTGACTATGATGAGTCAGGAGGCTCAGAGAATGAGGACTATCCACTGTTCAGGGAGCTTTGGAGGTACCACTTTGCCACCGGCTGCTGGCAGCAGATTCGAACAGAGGGCTATATGCCCACAGAGCTGGCATCTATGTCAGGTGAAACATTTTGAAACTTAATATCTGATGCACAAAACAAACGAAATCCAGTTTTGTTCATATATTATTGTATTAAAATTGAGTTTGCTGTGGTTCCTCAGCTGTTTTGCACGGCAACAACCTCCTGGTGTTTGGCGGCACTGGGATCCCCTTCGGTGAAAATAACGGCAATGACGTACATGTTTGTAACGTGAAATATAAGCGGTGGTCACTGCTCAACTGTCGGGGGAAGAAGCCCAACAGAATCTATGGACAGGTAACCTTATCAATCACCTTGTCCCTCAATGGCTCTAAGGGCTAAATTCAGCTCAGAGTTTTGAAGCATTGGAGGTTGTGATTTTGACTTTTTCAAAATTAAATGGGATCCAGCGCATACACAAATTTTTAAGCTTTTTCAATTTATCTTTCCTCCTTCAGGCAATGGTTATAATAAACGGCTTCCTATACGTGTTTGGAGGGACAACGGGTTACATCTATAGCACAGACCTGCACAGGCTGGACCTGACCACCAGGGAGTGGATCCACCTCAAGCCCAACAACCCTCCTGACGACCTGCCTGAGGAACGGTACGCCCCTATAACGCCTGAAAGTGCTGCAGGATCAAACCAAGATAGGTATCTTTTCAGTGCAGTAAAACACGGCGTGCTATCGTGTGTATTTGTCACAGGTACAGGCATGAAATAGCACATGACGGACAGAGGATCTACATCCTGGGAGGAGGAACTTCCTGGACATCTTACCCTCTGGACAAGGTACGACATCACATTAACTTTGTGCCAGCCACAACTTCGAATTTTCACTTCAGTTTCTTACAATTTTGTTTTGTACACGAGCCAAATCCGTCTTAATCACTGCACTAATCACTCACAGTAAACAATGTGTCTTTTTAACAGATACATGCCTACAATCTGGAGACCAACTCCTGGGAGGAGATTACAACTAAACCTCATGACAAAATAGGTCTTTATCCTGCATGCCATTATTCACTAAACCCATTTTGTTCTCTTCCCACCATTAAAACATGTCTGTGATTTGACAGGGTATCCTGCTCCTAGGAGGTGTCATAGCTGTGTACAAATACGAAATGGTGAGAACTTTTGCTGTGCAACTAATACCACCTGATTAAAAGAAAATAGTAATAATACTTTGTTATTCTGCTTCAGAGACGCACTGCTTCCCCTGACATTAAATACCACTTCCTCCTATGTTAAACATGCAGGTTGATTTGAAACTGTCTCCCTGTCAGCTAACGCACGTACAGCTACAATAAAAGTTTGTGACTATTCATTCGTCTCTGTTGTAGATGTATTTATCTGTGGAGGTTACAACGGGGAATTGATATTAGCTGATCTGTGGAAGATCAACCTGCAGACTTTCCAGTGGAGTAAACTACCAGCAGTGATGCCAGAGCCGGCCTACTTCCACTGTGCTGCTGTCACCCCAGTTAGTACAACACTATTCATCCAGTCAGTCTACACATATACACCAATCAGCCTCAATATTAAAGTAAATAACACTAATCATTAAATAACAATGATCATCTTGTTACAAATTAATGCTCTGCTTGGAAATTTTGGGTCCCAGCATTCATGTTTACGCCACTTGACACAAATCACGCACCCAAACACGATTATCCCTGGTGCCAGACACCACAGGACACCTTTAGAGGTCCCATGTCTATGCGTAGCCAAGACCGATCCAAGAAGGTCGCACCACAGATCAGATTTGGCTCTGAGGTCCCATTGATGCGCCATCAGATTGGGATTTGGGGAATTTGGAGGGAGGACACTTGGTCTGCAAATAATGTTTTGGTGGTTGTGGCACGTCTAGTGGCATCCACATAACTGCAAGGACAAAAGGTTTCCCAAAAGAACATTGCAGCTTAACAAGACGTCAGTCTGTGGTTTTAATCTTTTGGCTGATTGGTGTATGTTTTCTTAATGATCTGTAATTGGAATAGGTTTTGTCCCATTTAATATCTGTAGTAAACTCTATACTGTCCTTCACTCTGTCCCCAGGCGGGCTGTATGTACATCCACGGTGGCGTGGTGAACATCCACGAGAACAAGAGGACTGGCTCTCTGTTTAAGATCTGGCTGGCTGTGCCCAGTCTGCTGGAGCTCTGCTGGGAGAAGCTCCTCAAGGCCTTTCCACACCTAACTTCACTCCCCACCATGCAGCTGCTCAACCTGGGCCTCACACAGGAACTCATTGAACGCTTGAAATAGGACGCACAACGGAGGACGGACGGACAAATGAATGGACGGGACGGGCCAGACTGAGAGGAGACGAGGTCTGACAGAGCACAGAGTTTAAATCATAGCAAAATTCTCGGGAAAATGCCCTCTCCCTCCCCTGCCTAACGTAGCCCCGCCTTAAAACCAAAAACAATGGGATGCCTTTTTTTGTTTGTCCCCTTTTTCGGCAGTTTCAGTGATAATAAAGAAATCAATGTGGAATGTTTTATGGATTTTACTCAACGCCCCCCCCACCCCCCGCCACCGCCACCACCATGGTTTCTTACACGATGCCTTTGTGTCAAGCTAAACATGAACCCCCGCTTCTCATCCTCAAAACTGACAGCTGGAAATACTTTATTTTGCCACACTATGTTTTCAAAGACACTATCATTTTTTTTTTTTTAATCTGCCTTCTTTAGTACTTTTAGGAATTCTGTGCAAAGGAAGAATGCATGTGTATTTATTTGAAGGACTAAATCAGATTTTCTTGGGGATATTCTTATCACCTGATATTGCTGTTTGCACACTTTGTCTTGCATAATTGTGAACGTTTACTTTTTTCTTTTAACAGATCTTACAAAAGCAGTCATCATCAGCGTGAAAAAGTGGCAGACATGCCAGTGTTTTTGCACATTTTAGCCAATTTAAGTCTCACGAATAATTTTCATTATTGTTGACACACTGTCTGGTTTTAGATTTTTGAAAATGTTATGCGACCTTCCAGGCAGCCTTTTTTATTTGTTATCTCCCTGTTGTATGAAAATCAACTTCCAGAAGCTTGCTTTACATCGTCACATTGATTTTCATGTTTTTATTGTTAAAGTTATGTTATTTTGCATAATTTTGACAAATAAAATCAGATATGGTGGTCACTGTGACAGATTTTTTAGTTTAGAAGTTTTTCTAAGTTGTTTTTAATAGCACCTAAATGGAAACCAGTGTTTGCCTGAAGGGAAGGAATAACATTAAGTTATGGTATAAAAACGGTCACGAGTAATATGTTAGTTGTGTTAATTTCGCTAAAACATGCAGAAACGCTGTATGCTCTTCAGCAGTGTGTTAAGAAAAGGTTCAATGCTGGGTTTGCCTGTTCAAGCCTTTCTATTTCCTGTATTTTCCATTATGCATTCTGTTGCTGCCTAGTCTGAAACCATCTGTGAAAAAAGGTTCAAGGGTGGGTATCTTCAAAACTGTTTAATTTCCATCCTGTTTGCAACAATTCTCATTTGTAAACCAAATCATTCAACACATCACTGTGAATCTGGTGCTCTTTCAAATTAATTTAAAAATGCTTTTACTCGAATAAAGACTTAACTCTGTTCAGACTTTCACTCCCTCTCTGTTGATGAGAAATGTTTTGCACAGGGAGTTGCTTTAGTAGCAGGCTTATACAAACATCTGTTAATACTGCAGTGCCTTTTTTTTCCAAACTTTTAACAAGGCTGAAACTTCACAAATATAGGCAGTATAAGATCTTTGCATGTTTAGACAACGAGTGTATGTAGAAACATTTTAAACCATTTTCAACAAGTTGTTGCATATAAATCACTCATGTTGTTGGTGAAAATAGCACCTTTCTATCCTGTTTGAAGATGCAGAAACCTTTTCTCTTCCTGTTAATGGCCAAAAAGAGTAGAACACAAGGACAGGATGCAGCATATTGGGCCTTTTGGGAAATTATCCTTACAGCACTTATTCAGTGTGTCAAAATAATGTGCTCAACACAGTTCCTATGTTTAATTAATGAATTTAAGATGCCAAATAATGTTGCAATCTGAACAAAGCAGTTGTACTGAGGGATGAGCGGTTAGGTGAGACCCAGGATGAGTTTGCGCGATGGTTTGACCTGCCTGCACTTCTTGACCTTGACCCTTTTTTTTTTGTTCAACATAACTGTGCATGATGTCATTACCTGCTTAACATCAAACCTTTAGTTTGGGACACAGTTTTTAAAGGTGACCACTACAATGTTGTACAGTAGGCTTGTGTGAATGTTGTGCTGGATTACTGTCAATAAAAGTGTTCTGTAAATAGCTCTCGGTCCCCCCTTTCCCTTTGCTTGACTGGTTATTAGAATGACAGAAATAAACTAAATTGTTTTCTTTTCTTTTTTTTTTTGCATGAACTGGTCTTGCCCTCGTTCCTATGAATGCACACCAGATCAATGTGATGACATGCATGCTATTTTTCCTGTTAGATCAGCATTAATGTGCTAAAATTGTTAATGAGCTTCAGGTGGTGTAAAGCCAGCATATCAAAATGTAACCAAAATGCTTTTTGTTTTTTGCAAAATGAATTTTAAAATAGGAAATGATGTAGGTTGTGAAGCAATGCTTAAAAAAGGGGTCTTATTCATACAATTCTTTAGAAATGTATACATTTATTATGACGTATCGGATCCAAATCAAATAGCAAATAGCAATTTACATTTGAATGCAAAAGCAAACAATCAAAGTCATAGCCCAAACTGGGAAAATGTTCAAGCTCACAAATGCAATTTCAGTATCAGATACTGAAAGAAACAGACAGATATTCACTTACATCTGTAAAATTTCAATCTAAATCTTTTTTTCATCTTTTCTACCATTGAACCCACACCACTTGAAGATCAAATATTCATGTTTCTTCTCTTTTCTTTTTTCTTTTTTTTTTTGAATAGTGGCCTTAGGATTTTTCTTGGCAAGCTGATCAACAGGAACGTGGAGAAGGAGCAAAGAAGTAAAGAGCCAAAAGGATGAGGTAGACCACCACTAATGCAGTGCCTGCAAACAAAACAGAGTTCATTATAATCTACTTGTTTATATAACCTTTAAAGGATCAATCAAACCCAAAATCCAAACTATATGTTTGCTCTTATCTGTAGTGCTATTTATCAGTTTTCATTGTGTTGGTGTAAGTTGCAGTTGGAACTAGATGGCTTGTGGTGGTCAAAGCGCCCAAAAAATGCATTTAAAAAAAACTCAACAGCTATGTCAGTTTCCAGAGATCATGACCCGATTACTCAAGGTAATCCACAGACCCTGTTGTGAGCAGTTTCATGTGGGAACTATTTTCTGTCTACCCAACTACAAACACTAACTGTATTTACTGCGCAGAGGGGGATACACCGAACCATAGAGCGAGAGGCTCATGCTCATGACCGCGTGAGACGTAAACATCAATGATGCCCCCTTCGCCTGCTGCGCTATAACGTTAGCTAACTCACTGATGCTAGGAGAGCTAGCAGTGGATTTGTTTATTTATCTGCACATACACATGTATAGAAAAGACAAAAAAAAAAGACAAAAGTTTAAAGGAAGAGGTTAGAAGCCAAAAATGGCTTATGGAGATACCCCCCTTTTTAAATACTTATAATCATTCACAAAAAGAAAAAAGAATTTTGTTGTAAAAATTGTATAATTGATCAAAATTTAAAGACTAAACAGTTATAAAAAATTGTTAAAATGTACAAGAGCATGCTTCCTTCTGTGCAGTGATTCGGTTGGTGTGTGTGGTCCATTATGTATGAGAGAAGGCAGACATTTCTACAGATGATATATACAACACTCAGCAACCCACACCAAAAAAAAAAAATCAAGATTGATAGATAGCACTACATATAAGAGGAAAAATATATATATTTGATTTTGGGGGGAACACTCCCCTTTAACCTTTTTTGTTTTCTTAAAAACAGGAAATAGGCACACATCCTCTTAAATTCTACCTCATTAATTGGCGTGATTTAGAAGTTACATATAACTTATTTCTAATTTGCTTACATCTAATGTTCTGTTGGTTTCTGTGAATTAATGTCCATTTCTGATGTGAAGGAATTTAACTTACCCTGAAAGTAGTCACATTTTCCATCCATGAAAATGTAGTTGACCAGAATGACACTGAAGATGCTGGCCCAGAGATGAATATCACTGAACACAAGCACGAAGCCAACATCCTGTGAGGGGTTAAAAAAAATGGCTATGTCACGACTGAAACCACAGCATTATGTAAAAATAAAACGTTTCCAAACTGGGCACTTACATAGAAGGCATTGAAGAGGATGAGCAATGGAATCTGAATCATGCAAACCTGCACAGCAATGCAACTGCCCACCTCAAGGCTGTAGACAAAAAAGTTAAAAAGTGCAAATTAGACATTCAACTGTTACACATATTTTTTAATTTTCAAATTTGTGCATTAGATAGGGCTTGTAATGTGAAAAATAAATCAGGTGGGAACTTAAAACCATGCCACACTGCTATGTGAAACACTGCCGTATACACAACACTGTCTGCAATATTAAATACATTATTATCATAACTGCTGCTACTGAGCCTGAGCTACTAATCCTGTCTGAATATATACAGACATTCTTACACAAATGCTCTTTTTCATATAAGTATATAGTGCTCGTTTCATCCTCTCATATCCCATATCTCATTTCCTTTTTTCACACATTTATGCAATAAAAATATAAACTTATCATACTTATACTAACACTCCCCATTTTTATGAATGTATATAGTGCTGTATTATATATATATATATATTTCTTTTTGTCATTCCATCTTATCTTTCTTGTTATTGTCAGTTTCTTATTTTCTCTTTATTCTTTCTAGTAATTTGCATTTTTATGGATTTATAAAGACAAGATTAGCATTCATCAACTATAAACACAAGCACATGAATAGAACCCTTCGAGTGTGAAAAACTACAACTAATAATAAATAATAAAATAACAAATATGAAAACAAGCAGATGAGTAAACAAATACATTTGTTATATAATTAAGATATTGGATAAAAGCATGCGCACACACACAGACAAATGTGGGGCGAATGGTTACACTTCAGTGTGTTTCTCATCCTTATTCACACACATTTACATCTAACATTTAAGACACACTTTTTTATCTTTATTTTTTTAATTATTTTAATATTTTCTGTTCATGTGCTTCGACTGCTGAGCCGTTTTCTTGTTCAGTATATTTCATTGCCTTGTTGACCCTGTGTTAACCTCCATGACTAATAAAGTAAACCTGAATACAATAGCACAGTGTTCTCGTACCTCAGGCTGATGTTGTTCTGCAGTGCAAACTGGATCCCGTTGACAATCTCAGGAAGCTCTGGCACCATGGCCAACACTGTGACCCCGATGAAGTACTGCATTGAAGTAGACAGTTAATTTCTTCTATAGCACTCTTTTTGCAAACCTCGAGTTGGATTTAGAGTATCAAAATGCAGTCCAGGCTGTGGATTTCAATTTAAACTGAAGGTTTCCATCTTTCTCTGTATGTGAGCTTGTCAAACATGATAAATGAAACTTTAAATCTAAAGTATTTTGAATACCTGGGAGATGGTGGAGTGGGTCAGCATGGGCTCGATGTTCTCCGTGCTGAGGTCGGCGCAGCAGGCCATTAATATTGTGGCAATTATCAGCACTGCCAGAGCCCTCCACCTGGACCAGTGGACTACATGATGACCTGTGGGTGATAGTCACACTATGAGCTTATTGAGGTTTATCATTTATGACTTACCTCACTGTTTGCAGGATGTTTTTCTCCGCTTTCACATCTATCTGACCATTTTCAAAGTCTTTAGGTATTAAGGTCCTTCACCCTTGCATGCTTTAGAGTCTTGGCATGCACAGGCAAAAATTTCCATACATGCACAAATATAGCAGCAAAAATCAGTGCTTTGAAATGTCACCCAAGAGATAAACATGCACACCAGACACACCTGCTCCAACGTGGGTGGTGGAAAAAATGCTGGCATTAATACACGTGTTGGCTGAGAAGAGATGGCCAGTGGTGACCTCACCAGAGGGGTGGTAGCTGCTGGTACCCTCTTGTGCGTACTGACCGTGTGCATGGCCCCCTTGACCATCACTGATATGGATATCGTAGATGTGGGAGTGGGTTTTCAGTGTGAAGATGAGGCCGATCAGGTACGCAGCAGGCAGCAGCACAGAAATTGTGTACACGAGGGGCCTGGAAACATTGTTTTCTAATCTTATTAATTAGTTAAAACCTTATTCAGTTGATTACAGTTGATAAACTGCTGTGTTATATACATATATATACATATATATATATACACCTGAACTTACTCAATCTGGGACAGGATGAACTGTGGGTCAGCTTGACTCTGTTTTAAGAAATAAATTAAGGCAAAAGGTAAAAATAAAACCATTTAAAAAGCGTTTTGATATCATCACGCTGTGGGGACTGGTAAATATTTAATCTTTTTAGTAGGGACATCGCCATTTCCAAGTTACAATATTCAAAACTGGATTCTGAAAAGCATTTTCAAATGTCTGCAGAAAAAAGCATGAAGTCATGTGAAGGTTAAGTGAAGCAGCTCACCGTGTCGTAGTGACAGTCCTTGCAGATGAAGGGAACGCTGCTGTTTCCTGGAATGTTGGTGCAGCTTTCACACACCATATTACCGAAGGTCTTTGAGAAGAGGGTCGGAGCAAACACACCTCGGGACAAAATTACAACACAAGTTTTATGACAGTTAGTGGATGAAATGTTGTTTTAATTTGACCAGTTTAATGTGAAGCTGCCATACATACCTCCAACCGATATGAAGAGCAGAGCCGAGCTCACGCCGGCTGAACGGCTGTTAAATCGCTGCTCTCTGTGTTTAATGCCTCCAATGATCATACAGATACCCTGTGCAGTCGACAAAACACACACAGCCAGCAAGAGGTTCAGAGGGTCATCATGCTACATGTTAGGGAAGCAGTGTTTAGGATTTAGGAGAATCTATATAGAAATGTAATATAACAACTTTGTTTTCTATATTGTAGTTCGAAAGGTTCTGTTTTTGGTTTCTTCATATCTGCATCTGAGGGGAGCTTACCTCCCTTGTTAACTCATTCTACAACATGCTTCATTCAAACTAGACAGAGGAAAATGAAACTCTTGGTTAGACTTAACTGTTCAAACAATCTCCATCTCAGGCTGAAATAACCCCTCAAATAATGGAGTTCGATGTTAGAATATTCTGGCTTGGATGCCGTTTTCCCTGCTGTCTTTCTCTCACACTATGCTTGTTGTGCAGTGGCTCTCACTCAGTCAGTCACACAGTTGATATATTCATCCAACTGCCTGACCATAGAGAGGGCCTTCTGCATTTTTTTTTAAATGATACCAGAAGGTCCCGCAGGTTCTCTGCACACTTGGAAAGGAGGGGTAATCAGTTAAGTTGCAATCTCAAATCTTTCTGCTAAATGCCACTAAATCATACAGACGGCACCTTAAAATCATAAATACGTACAATATTTAAGAAAGGGCAGACATCTCTATGTTAGATACCTCCAACACTCAGCAACTCACCAAAAAGATCTTGATTGATAAATAGCACTACAGGTAAGAGGAAGAATTATGTGATTCTGGGGTGACCTGTCCCTTTAACTGATATGTTTACAGCATGCGCTCATTTCTCAGGTACTCACAGGTACGAACAGTATACATCCGAGCAAGGTCCCGGTGAGTGCTGCTTTAACGATCTCTTCATAACATTTGGTGCCAGCGCTGTGTCCCCGCAGCAGCGCTGTGATGTAGAACGTCATCTCTGTGATGGAGCCGAACGTCGCGTTGACCACCGCTCCCACTGCGAAGTTACTCTGTGCAGAGAGGCTGTGGGAAAATGCACAGTTACTGACAAACCATCCGTTCAATATAATGTACGTCAGACTTCACAGAATTGGGGAACTGAAATGTGCAATAGGTTTTTTTTTTTTAAGGTGCAGTATATCACTGTCTTAACTAAATAATTAAAATATGAAATATTCTTTTAACTCTTGAATGAAGGCTCTATTTAACATATTACACATATTGTATATATTTTTATTGTTCTTCTTACTCGTATATATCTGGTGAGCATTGGAGCATCACACACATATTTAATATTTTTAACTTCAAATACTAGTTTTATACATTGCATTGTAGCATAAAGGACAAAGTTTTATATTTTTTACAAACTTAACACACTCAGCACATTACACATATTCATAATTTTAAACATTCACATACTAGAGCTAATTGTTTATTATTAATGCATTTATATTTTACACACTATACACACACTCAGTACATTATACATATTTCTGTATTTTTTGAATATTTACATACAGGTGCTAATTGTTTTTAGTATTACTTGTTTTTCTATTTTTCACAAACTTTGTGCATGTACTTATTTTAACGTCCTATAATCCTCTTTGCTTGGCAGCAAAAATGCAAAAAAACAACAACAACGACAACAACAAAAAAAAACACCCTGCGTACCTGGCTATACCCATGCCAATATAGTAGGACAGGGGGATGATGGAAGCGATGGCTGTGGTAAATTTGGTCTCCGTGCTGCAGAAATGGTGCTCTCGGTCAGTATAGCCGATAATGAGAGTGATGACGACCAGGGGAAGCAGGTCTGCAGGGAACATGGACTTAAGGAGAACAAATGGATGGACAGCAGACAGACCAGTACTGTATTGACCATTTACATCTACAGAACACAAGGTCACATTGCTAAAAATCAGGATTGAATCAGTATGATGCATATACATCACCTGAGAGAAACAGATGTCATTAAGTCTTAGCTTTTTTTTTAGACCAGAGGTGGCATTAAGACCACAAGTTTTTCCTGTCTCTTTACTGCACACGCAATGCACCATAAGTTTTGAGTACACAGAAGACCAGTATCTAATGGTGCCATAGCTGACCTCTAACAAGCCCCTTTCAACCATCAAGTTTGATCCAATGACCTAAAAAGGATACTGAGAGCGAAAATGTTGATTCCTTGGACAGTGTATTTGTAGTAATACATATTGAAGGCTCGATAACAGCATAAGACGACTTTGGTCTCGCACACAAATGTCTGCAAAAGAGAACATAAAACAAACCTTGAGTAACAAACAGTACACAAAAACAAAAAAACACGTCTCTGCTTCCCTCTCGTGGTATCTAAATAGAGAATTTCTAGAACTGTATCAGCAGCATGCAGCAATTTTCATATGGAGCTATTTTCTATTGTGGATTCGTAATTATAACTGTCCACAGTGTTAGAAGCAGATATCTCAAAAGATTTGAAACATGTCACATAACACTTAGGGAAACTAAGAAAAAGTAATAAAGATTGCACTAATTAGATTTGCCATTTTCGAGAGGTGGGATCAAGTCATAGTTTTGCAGGTTCTAAACTTTTGAGTCCTCAACAAGTCATATTGTTCCTTCACAAAATGTTATTTTATGCTTTTTAAAATGTATATTTATTTGAAAGAAAATAGTGCCGTCATTGTAATTTCCACGACAAAATGAATTTTGAATGTTTCTCTCCTGTCTTGTTGTATTTCAGATTTCTATAACTTCCTCTTGCTGAATTTGTAGGACATTTTCTGTGAGCCTTAAAGTGATAGTGTTTTCATGTTTTATCTCTTCATTTAGACATAAAAGTTAATTTAAGAAATTAAGGAAAATGAATTGATTCGTAGCACGCTTTTTTCAAGTCAAAAAGCTCAAGTCCAGTAAAAGTCACAAGTCAAGCTCAAGTCTTTCTTGCTTTTGTCAATCTGAGTCTAAAATCATAGAGTTTGTGATGTGATTCTGACCAGAGTCCAAGTCATGTGGCATTTTCACACTGTGAGCTAACATTCACATAAACATGTGTAGCAATTCAGTTAAATGCGACCATAGCATAAAAGGAGGTTATAAAAATCTTGTGGTTGGCGTTCTGACGGCCATGACCAGGACAGTGAAAGGAGGAAAATATCACACACATTCCTCGCCTCAACATATTTCTCTTGACGAACCACTGACACTTCAGGAAAAGATTGTGTACCTTTTCCAGTCTGTGAATCTGAACGTTGTCTGGTGCCATGAGGAGGACGATGGTCAGCGTGCGAGCGTTCATTTTGGCTACAGGTATAGTGAAGACCAGCAGCCAGGAGAGCACACAGGCAACAGAGTGGACCACAGCCAGGATGGGGTAACATAGCAACAACCAAATGTATGTGCTGATGTGACACTGCGGAGAAGCACAAGGATTCATTTATTCGTTATAAATAAAGTTTACTCATTTTTGACAGTGATGATGAAGGTGATTCTGACTTTCTTACCCAGTGATTTGAAGTCTTTCTGGCTGGTGGTTCTGGGACAGGGATCTCAACAGGGAGTGGGGAAGACACCAGAAGGGGTGCAGAGTCCTTGTCCCTGACAAGGTCCTTACTGTCTTCACTGTCCCTTTCTTCAGGAATGACCTCACACTTTGGAGGCTTTACAACGGATCTCTTAACTACGTCACTTGCCTGAAAACATGCAGAGATGACATTAAGAAATGATGAAAAATAATTACTTGCTGGTACCATTTAGAGCACTGGTTTCCAACTGGTCCAGTCACTGGGTCCAGATTTCTCAGTCATTATTTCGGGATCCACACATTATAAATTACCACATATTCACTTTTATTTCACGAAATATAAGCAAAACATTGGCTAAAACACAAAGAAATAAAAGATACTGCAAGAATAAAAAGAAAGAGCACTTCAAAATAAAGTGTGTTTTTACAAATTTGACTTGCGGTCCATTCAGAATGGACCTGCAACCCATGTTTGGACCACAACCCACCAGTTGGGAACCACTGGTCTTGAGAAAGGCTACTTTCATAATCACACTCAAATATTGGATTCCCAAGAGCAAAAAGTTGAGACGTTAGGATACAACACGTCATATTACCCTTGCTATCGACTTCCCAAATGGCCAAATAAAGTACCGCGCCATCTTTAAACAAAGTTTTCCTGAAAAGAAAAACAAAACGGCATGATGTTCCACAATTCAGGGGATACTACAATACTCTGGATGGTTTACGGGATACATACCATAAGGGGCACAGATGATAGTTAGAAACATGACAGGACTAATGAGGAGGTAGATTAAAGAAATCCACCATCCAAATAAAAACACGTAGACTATGTTCCCAATGGTGAGCACTGAGCCTGAAAGAAAGGAGAAATCACAGAAACACGTTACTGCTTTTTTTTTTAGATCCTGTTAAACATAAATGAGGTGCAAAGAAAGAAAAGAAGAAGAAAAAAGACCTCCTTGAGGCTTAACAATGCTAAGATCAGAGTGGAGCTCTTTGATGATGTCGGATCGGTCCTCGATGGGCTTCTCCGTTACATTGCCCTTCCATTTTCTGAAGCCAAACTGGGAAGAAAAAAAAAAGCATAATTTTGGATTAAAAATAAGTCCCACAAAGCAATGTATTGTTCCCACATGAATTAGATTCCAAATAAATTCAATGCTATAGTTGCCAACCCGCTGCCTCTATGCTAAAGAATGGCGTTTAAGTCATTACATAAATGACTAAATACATAAATATGCCTATGAAATAAATAAATACTGCTATAATAATAATTTAAATTAAAAAATGAGGCACTACATACATAAATAAATATGAATATATAATTGTTTCGCGGTAGTTCAAAAAATAAGTATTTTTTAAAATAAAAGTAATTATTTTATTTATTATATATCAGGAAACTTTTATTTTGTAATGCCACGTTTATTTCCAAGCTCTTTTTTCCCCATCTGTTATATTCTAATGAAAGAAAAAAGATTATTTTTACAGACAAGAGCAACAGCGTCAGAACGAGACCATTTCAATGTGACGAAAGCCTTGATGTACGATGGCGGAGGGATCACGGGGTTCACTAGTTCGCTAACTCTCGTACTGTTGCTTTGGTCTAAATCTTCAGTCTTAATCTGTCTGCTAACCTTGCATCAGTTTTGAAAACATAAAATGAAAATAAAAAGTGCCAAGGAATAAATGTAAACGTAGAAAACAGAAGTCCTCAGAAATACAAAAATGTGGAATTAGAAAAGCATCATGAAATAAAAGGTAGTCCTTGAAAAACATAATTTTAAAAATTAAAAACACATTTTTATCCATTTCTTGAACTATATAAACTATGTTTATATTTACATTTATTCATATATTTATTGCCTTATTTATTATTTTTCAGGAATGATTTAATTCCTCTATTTAGTTAGTTGATTTATTTAACATGAACTTAAATGGCATCCCACACTGTTCCCACATTTTGAGAAACCCTGAATATAATCAAACTAGGAAAGCAGTAACTTTCCCATACACATCTGCATTAATACATGCACCAAGCCTTTTTTTCATATTATGGATTGAATAAAACACAAAGAAATGTATATCCCAGTCGTGTCCCACCTTGTAGTTGTTGGCCTCCCTGTGTGCCTCCACCTCGTTCTCAGCTCTGATTGTTGTCTTTGTGGTGCCTTCATGCCAGCCCTCGTCTCCACAGCGAGACGGAGTTGATCGGGTGATGCCTTGTCCTCCTGTGCAGATCAAAACAGTGAGAAAACTTCCACAAGACAAAGAAACATCAACTGACTTCGCTTGTCTATACTGAAATATCAACAATATTCATGTCCAAAGTGTCATACAGAAACGTAGTTTTTCTTTTGTTTTTTTGCTACAGCCCAAAAATATGACTTTTGGGTCAGTCAGCAGCTCATTCACCTCTGTGGACCGCCAGGAAACATTTGGGTGTGTAGTGGCAGAAGTGGTGGTTAGAAGCATCAGGGGAGGGCGTCTCCGCAGCGCCTAGCTCTGGATGCTGGGGGCCAACACAGAGCCGTGGAAACCGGAGATGCTGTTCAGGATCTACAGAGTTCTCTGAAAGAGAAAATAAGAGTTATGGATTAAAGAAAGACACAGTACACCAAACAATAATTTGACATGACTTTTTTGCCAGTTCTGCTGAGAAAAGCTGATTTGTTTAAACACAAAGTCACCTCATTGATACCTGTTTTCCACCAAATTAGCTTTAGTTCTTGAACCAGTTTCATTCAGGACTTTTGAACCTTCATCCAGCAAACCAACCCACATTTCCACCAGTTTAAAGAGGAACCATTGCAATCAGTGTCATAAATGAAGGGCACTGCACAATAAACAATAGAAATAAAAGAAGTCAAGACTAGGGGTCAGTGATAAAATTAATCAATTAAAAAGTACTTTTACTTTTTTTTCATTCATTTTTTAAAAAATTTCCCTGACTTTAGAAAAGAGTCGCTGGGAACTTGCTGTATATGATATTGAGTGCTTCAATTTTGATTAAACATTTGCAAAAGGAAAGTTTTGTGTTGGAGTTTCTTATATTGTTCCTGCTGGGAACTAATTTTTTGGGTTCTACACCAATTTCTTTTTGGTCAAAATGCTCAGAACGGTTCAAAATTTGGTACCTGAAGTGGAACAGAACCTGCAGGGGTATGACTGCATTGAAGGTGTCGAGGCTGACGGGGAGGACAAACGCCCTCAAGCCATGGAAATGTGTGTGACTAACAAAAACCTCCTGAGAGTCATGCAGAGCGTCCACTCTGTCAACTGCCGCCTACCAAGACTAATCACATTATAAATGCATTGCAACGCATAGAGATAAGAAAGCTCTGTGGACTGTGCTTTGCTTTATAATTAAAATTTAAAAAGCATGCTGGTTATACTATATAGTCCATCTTATAATGCTCTGCTCCCTTCTTAACTCCTTGCACTGTCACTCTCCATGTTTAATAAAATATGTAAAGCAAAAGCTATTGATTTAATGGTGCAATTGATACATTTATGACTGACACATTTAGAAATAACATCTTTCAACTCCACAGAAAACTGATATCCACTTTCTGCTTGATGCAACTTTGGCAGAGAGCTAGAAAAACTTTATAACAACAGATTCAAGTTGTGGAAAGATGAGAAATGTAACTGTTGGCTGAGAAAAAGCTGCAAAGTTGTGACCACCACAAGGCAATCATAACTGAAGTAGAGGAAAGGTGTAGGCCTAAAAGGATGCTTCCAATATCGGACACAATCCTCTACCTGTTCAAAAAACGTGCACCAAAAGTGACCCCAGTGACGTTAAGCATTTTATAAAAGTACTCCAAACAATTCCTAGAAATATAAAACATTTCTATGGAGTTGACTGTCAAAAAAAAAAACTCCTACAGGAAGTGTTTATAGCTCCCACAAAGTTTCGCTCAGGTTGGAGTTTGGCAGCACAGGTGAAGCTGATGACCGCGTGAGTCAAACGTAAAAGAAGCAAAGAAATAAACACAAAATGCAAAGACAGCTCGTGAGAGCCAGAAGAAAAAGGGACAATGGAGGTGACAGAGAAAGCTCCAGCAGAAGCACATTAATTAGCTCTCACCTGCTGAATCAGTCGCGGATCTTCTCCGCAGGTTCTCCACATCTCCTGGCATCAGTGAAGACTTTTTGTTGGACATTTTGCCTGTTTACTCCCCACCTGTCGCTCCTGTGTGATTCACGCGCGCGTCGACAGTTCAACCTCTCTTTATGAAGTCGGCTGTGCGCGAGGGGCGGGGTGGAAGAGCAGGCAGGACTACAAAATCAAAGGAAAAAAAGGAAATCTTACTATTTTAATCAACTGATTTTTTTCTTAAGTGTTATTGTCTTTCTATGAATGCTTTTTAAAAAACAAACTTAAAAAAAATTTAATTAATTTTTTATCGTTAAAGCCACAACGTGAGGGAATTGAAAATCAGTAACTTAAGCGCCCCTAGTGGTAAAGTCAATAAAGGCAGCGTGTCACTGCAGACAGTGTCAGATGTATGTGTTTAGTGCATGGATACTCAACTTTCTTAACCTTTACAAAATAATTGGAGGCCAGGGGGCAGTTAATAAACAAATATTAATAATATTTATATTCACATATAAATGGTTAGCTCAGACTTCTATTGGGGGATTACAGGGACTCCTTCCCTTTCACTTCCATTTAATAAAAAAAAAGCTGTAATTTGATTTTGATGAATTTATTTATGCACTCTGGGACCCTTTTTGCATTTAAAGTATAATGGTCAGTGAGCCATCTGCCATCCTATCGTGAGCTAGATCTGGCCAGAGTGCCGTAATGTAGTATTACTGATTTAATGCACTGCATACTGTTACTAACAACATACCCGAAATATGAACAATGGCTTAATTTCATTCTGCATTTTCTTCTGAATCTATAGGATTATTATCTCAGACTAATGAGACATTGTTTGTTTTTTTTAAGATTATTTTCTTAGAATAATAAATAATCAGCTCTTTTTTTCTGAGTTAACAAGATAACGTCATCATTCGAGAAAAAACAAAAATGTACAAGATTATCATTTTATACATTCAGGAAAATAAGGCAAGTTTTTTTTCTCAAGGAAATACATTTTGCTGTTATGAGCTGTAAATGAATAAATAAATATGTATTTTTTTTAAAAAATCAGTTATTTATTTTTCCCTACAGTTAGACGCCTTGCTCTGTAACTCCAATGCAAACTGGGGTTAATGCAGCTGGAACAACATGGCAAACAATCACACAGAAAAGTTTAGGGTTACTTTTATTCACATATAAAAACAAAAATGATACAGCTGCACAGTCAAAGTGACAGTAATCTTTTTTTGACACAGTTGGGAGACTAAACACAGAAAGCAACACGAGGCCTGCTGGTGGGACCTAAATCTTCTTGACAGTTTACAAAAACAGAAATTATTATTTATCATTATTTTTAAGTCTCTTAATAATCTTTTAACATAAACTTTTTGGGTGGATATCAGCTATGCTCTATTTTTGTTGCCAAACTCTCTAAATTGTTGAATTTATTGCAGAATGGTAACTACTAAAAACATAAATAATTTCCTATCATACACGTCTCACATGAATAACTAGACACTTACATTAGACAAACTAATTAGCATCAGCTAAGCAGCGGCCTATCAGAGCATCTTTAATCCATATTGAGAGTAAAATGAAAACACTAGGTGAAATTTTGGTTACAGCACAAGTACAGTGACACCTTTTCATAGCATAGTTGACTCTTCCCTTTTTATTATCATATCAGCAGAGTAATCAAGTGATTTGATATATAAATCTGTACAAATAATACCCTTATTGAGAAATCTATAAACAACCTATATACAGTGCATACATGTAGAGAGACGATGAAAAATAAAAGCATTTAGGAAAAAAGTGACATCTATGTCCACTGCAGTCTAAAATACATCATACAAAGATTTTTAACTGGACTGAAGAAACACATATGAAGCTCAGTTTAGATTGAATATGTACAACGAAGTAACAAAAGTAGAAATACTGCTGTAAAAAAATAACACTTTCAAAGAGAAAAAAAATGTTCTGAAATACACAAGGAGAACTCACTGAGAAAAATGCATCTATTTTATTAATTTTAGGCTTTTTTTTCCAGGCAAAAAATAAGCTAATTGTTGGTTTATTGCATTGTATATACTTTAGCTTGGTAACTTTCTAACTAATAAAGGAGTAACTTAAAATACCCTCTGAAATCTTGTTTTTGCTGACCTCTAGTGGTTTAACTCTTCACCTTGCTGCAGTGATGTACAGGTGTACTTTAAGAGTCAGTGACATCACTGGTGGGTGTGGTTACAGGTTAATCCCCATAGACCAAAAATTCCCAACTTTACAGCAGAAATAAACATGTTTACCACCTGGTACAAAAAGAAACAAAAAAATAATACATGTTTTGGTCTCTATGGCTAATTTCAACATTAAGGACAACTGCATGGGGGTTAATTTTTATACTACTCATCAGTTTAAATGTAATTAAGGGTTAAAGGTGTACATAATTAAGGTTGTTTGTTTAATGGTTTTATGCATGTTTTCTGCTGGCAAAATATAGCATTAGTGTGTTTTTAGTTCATAAAATATAATCATCACATTTTGGCTGCCTAAAAAAAGTCTTGTTCTGCATTGCACTAAAAAAACTTCAAAGGAATCGGATGTTTAATTTTTTAGTTTTTCAACCATTGAGGGCAGAAAAATCAACATTCAGCCTGATTTTAAGTTGCTCTTTAACTAAATCATGTCAAAATCACTCAACTGGTGACAATGAAACGTAGAGCAGAGAGGGAAAGAACATATGGGTTATTCTGTTAAAATGTGAAGTAAATAAGTACACAAAACAAATCTTTTAAACCATTTCTTTTAGTACTTCCTGGCTTTTCTTTAAGTCCCAGTGTGTGTCACAAATTTTTGCAGAAACTTCTCAAAGTCCATCCACTGAGAAACATACAGTAATTTCTGTAAGAATAACATTATTGGGCGAGGGAGATAATGGTTAGTACCTCAAGTTAATTGTACATAAAAACAAGTTATTAATAGCTAAATAGCGAAAAAAGAAGAGTGAGACAGAGTCTTAACACATTTAAACAATAACACAAAAGAAGACCTGGGTTAAACAGAACTTGCAAGCAGATCAAAGTTTTTTTTTTATTTTAAACCTCTATGGTCCTCTGTATGGGTCAGGTGTTGCTGCCCTGGGGCAGTATAAAATAATTATGTAACAAACTGTCCATCAGAGATTAAGAAAATAATTGATTTTTAAAAGTTTTACTGACTGCCTTCATCTTCAAATGTCCTTATTGGTAATTCCAAAACAAGTCAACTGTGTCAATTAGCAATTCATCCTTGACTTCCACAGCAACATTAAGAGTTGAAGGTCGGGCTGATATTAGCTAATGAATGTATAGCGCTGTCAGAGTAAAGATATCTGCTTCAAGCCACATAAAGTTTAGCTGCCTCATTGTCTTATCATCATGGAGTTGCCTTTGAAATTTAATTGGACACAAAGTACAAAAATATTTTTTTCATTAACTTATTCACAACATATTTTTTTCCACTTTATCCCTTTGTTTTTCAAAAAAGAAAAAAAAGAAAAATGTAAGAAAAACTGACCAGCTTGGTTCCGTCTTGACCTCTGGGCACTGGGAAAAAGGCACACTTTAGTAAGAATGTTTAAAGTATCCAGCACTTTTTGTAGCTTACTGTCTGTGCACCACAAAGCAATATATTGGAGCTTCGCTCTTAGAAGTCAGAGTCAGCATCCATAAGCTCTGCCTCCATTAAATTGGTTCGGGAGTGAATGGGTCCGTAGCCAGCCCTTCGGCCTGTCGGTACCCGAGCCACGTGGGCCAACCTCTCTGACAGCCCGTCAGTGAGATCCATCTCTGCAGGGTAGCGTGAAGACCCACTGGGCTGCCAGGTGGAGGCTGAGGGGAGGCAGCGTGGGCCCAGACCCATATCCTCCGGGCGGTCGCTGAAATTTAGAGGGTTTGAGAGCAGGCTGCGCCCATAGTTGTCCCGACTGCTCTGGTATGGAGGGTAGGGACACCTCTCCTTGCAGGACAGAGGGTGGGAAGGTTGGAAATCTGGGTAGGACCCTGGCAGGACTTCCTCCTCCAGTTTCTGCTGTTCCTGCAGATTAGCGACCAAACTGGGGTGGCACGGCAGTTTGGGCAGGCGAGGCACTGAGCTGCGACCAAACTCACGCTGGCGATAAGGCTGGTGGTCCACAGCCTCCTCCACTGGACGCACCTCCTTCTTCCTCTTCTTCTTTTTCTTTTTCCTCTTTATCATCTCTGGGGAAATCTCAGCCTCGACCATCCACAGCCTGTTCCTCTCCTCTGGAGGGGGCACTATGGAGGGATAACAGAAAATAAAGTGGTGTTATTAACAGTTAAAGAAAAGTTAAAGACCAGAGACACCTTCACGTGGTTGTGTACCTCCGCAGGTCATTCAAGTTGCACTTAGTTTACATCCATGTCTGTGAAAACACATCTTCCCCCTGCTGCACTAAAGATCTAGAAGAACCAGCAAAGTTTCAAGGCGGGCACCCAGGTTTTTTGAGTTATGGCCAAAAACATGATTTATGAGGTCACCTTGACCTTCACCCTTGACCTTCGACCACCAGATTATAATCAGTTCATTCTTGAGCCCTAAAATTGCTCATGGTGTTCTCAAGATATTGAGTTCACAAGAATAAGACAAATGCAAGGTCACCATGACCCTGACCTGTGACCACAGGAATCTCATCAGTTCATCATTGAATCCAAGTGAACACTTGTGCCAAATTTGGGGGAAAAAAAATCCCTCTAGGTTTTCTTGAGATGTCGGGTCCACAAGAATGAGACAAACAAGGCCACAAGGACCTTGAGATTTGACAACCAGAATCTAAACAGCTCATCGTTAAGTCAAAGTGGATGTTTGGGTCAAATCTGAAGAAATTCCCTCGAGGAGTTATGGGATATTGTGTTCACAAAAATGTGTCAGATGTACAGAGCACATCCTCCAAAAAAATAATGCCTCCTGCATCGGCTATCGCCAGAATTGAGGCATAAAAAGGAGAAAAGATGAAAAAAGATAAAGGACGATAAAAAGGTCAAGAGACAGAAGGAGTGGATAAGTGTAATATCAGAGTCATGGCGTCCTTTTCTCACCTGGTGTACCAGTCGGCGTGACTGAGATGTCCTGAGGAAGGATGGCTCCTCGCCTGGCCACCATCTTCGTCACATGCTGCGCCCACGCTGACGACATATCATTCGACGGCTCATTTAGCTCAAAATTGATTCCAGCTATATGAATGAAAAAAGACAAACCACAAACTTCATTTAGGGACAGCTGAGGACAGCTTTAAACCCAACATACACTTAATAGCTCCCCCGCGGTGCCTCTATAACTCTGAACAGCTCCAAGCTAAACAAGCATGGCGGCCGCAGCAGCCTCACGGCTTACACGAGCAGAGGAATGTGTCATGCAGTTCTTCGCTACAGACATAACAGTTGTCCCTGACTGCGTAGCCTCTGTGCCACAAAAAAGCAAATGGAAAATCGTCTCAAGCCAAATTTTGCAGAAAAAGAGCACATAGTGGTTCTTAACGTCAGCATACATGGCGCCATTTTTGACATCATATAACCGCAACACAATGGACATTGTTGGCATTTTGTTTGTGGTGCTCCCTGCACAGAAAAACTACATTTTAAAAGCTGAACAACAATGGCTCCTTTTAAAAACAATGTCCTGATTAAAACAGATTTGTACCATAGAAATAATATCAGAAAAAGAACAGGAAAACCAAATATACAGAATCTGCATGGATCCAAGCACAAGATGAAGATTTGCTTCACCAGAAACACAAAAAGATAGTACATTTTTGTATTTCTGGTGAAGAAACCACTTACTATCAATAATGTGCATACAATGACCATATGAATATGAGGTATGATCTCTACTGTTAATAATCCAAATCGGACACCTTGCAGTTTCAGTTATTCACCACAAGATGGAAGTGTGCAAACATCACCAGACGCGGCTTACAGTGTTTCAGTTTTCATCCCAGGAAGGGGACCATAATCGCAAACAATAATGCAAAGTTAAAGAAGTATTTCACTCCCGGAAAGATGATCTTTGCATTATACTTTGATGTCTATGTAGTAGTGAGACTCTAATACTTTTTAATTGCTGCCACATGAGTAAAAAAAAAAAAAAAAAAAATATGAGAAAAAGGGGCTACTACATTCTTTTGCTTAAGAGGAGGAAAACCTACAATAACCAGAAAGCACTGCACTCCACCAAAAAAGCTTCCACAGGTGGGTAATGTAATGTGTCCATTTTTCCACAGGTGGAATATGGCGTTGAGAGAAAATAGGCATCACCGTAACGTAATCTTGGTTTATACTGGACCTCAGTTTTTTTTCAGTCTCATTTACAATACAGGAAACAGTATGGCGCCCACTCTCTGCTCACAGATTCTCGTACTACAGCCAAATGGTGCACTACAATATGTTTCTGAAACATTTCAAGTGAGAAATAGACAATACAGTGACAGAATCTTGGTTTATATTTGATCAGATCTGCCTTGTTTTACTGTCTGATTTGAATTTGGTCACATTTGAGTAAGAAAGCGAGACAGAGAGAGAGAGAGCGAGGCGAGGGTCTCTCTCTCGATCTGCTTTTATACTTATTTGTGTCCGTGGCGGCGGACATACAAAATTGCAGAAGAACAATTTCTAGTTCACGCTACAGCCCTAGAGCCAGCAGAAAAATAATTATACAGTAAAATAATCAGCAAAGCAACCCAGTCAACATTGTATGAAAAACTACTCTAATGTATCCTAACTTATCAGTTTCCTATCCTAACTTATTGTATCCTAAATTATTACTTTAATGACTCACCCACTGGTCCATCATGGGACACGGTGTGCATGCTGAAGGACAGCTCCTTCTCTGGGTCCTTATGGAGTTCTTTCCTCATTGCAAAGGCCTTGGCGATCATCTTGCTCTTCTTGATCCTCTTGGGTTCATTGTCACTACGGCCAATAATCCTGACACAGGAGCAGAAAACAGATTCAGACATAGAGACACTGACACTATCCGACGCTTTACAAAAACTGAGGTTCACACACTTAATGCCATCAGCAGCAATGAGACATTGGGCAAGTTGCAGATTTCCTTCACGTCTGATTTTACGTCACTCAGGACGAGACGGTCTTCAGGCTGAACCGAAAACAATAATTCCAAGCTTTTTTTTTTTCAAAGCTGCAAGGAAACTAATTCCTGAGAGTAAAATCCGAGTCACAGTGAGCCCTTGTGAGCGCTGTTACAAAACCAAGGATTAACAGTGAAAACTAAAACGCACACACAGGGGACACACAACACAATGCTGATTAAATGTGTGCCTCCACTCTTTTAAATGATCAGGGTGAATATCTACAACAGTTTGGGGGGGGAAGTCTGCTTGGTTAGAGCATTTTTGGGATTTTCCCACACTGTTATCATATCTTTAAATGGACATGGTCAGGCACATTGCCATGATGTGCAGAGACTGATAGAGATATTAGAAAACAACAGACAAAAAACACAATCTTCAGAATCATAACCACAGAAAGCTGTTTTAAAAAAAAAACATTTCAGTCGATGTTTGCTTACTTGCACCAGGTCCGTTTCCAGATGAGGATGGTGGCTTTGGTCCAGACCCAGGTGCTCATAGCGATTCCCGTCCCAAACATGGAGAACAGGTTGATCTTCTCCACCATCAGGCTGGGCCGGTTCTTTATGGTGCATTCTGGGATCGGCTTGTTGGTCTGAGAGGCGATTGTCACGTTGGCTTCACACCTGTTAAAAACACCACAGATGATCAGTATATGTCTCGACCACGCCACATATGCGTCCCAAACCTTCTAGCCGTATGACTGAGGTACATTCAAACTCAAGATCTGGTGAATAAGAAAGTCTTTTACATGTCAGGGCAGGAGAGAGTGGTTTACATTTTTGAGGCTAAATTAATTCCGATCCAGCCAGTGTCAACACTGTGGGGAAATAGGGCTGCATTCACCGCTGTAAGCCGAGCGGTTGCGCAGCGGTTTTAGAGTCTCAGCAGCATCAGTTTGTGGATTTCTGTGTGGAGGGTTTGCAGGTGTGCAACAAATCACAGCCTTTCAGCCACCTAAAGAAGAAGGACAAGTAAAACGTACAGCACATATTCTCTGAAGCTCCTCTCCCATTCAGCCTGGTTGAAGAAGTCGTAGAAGTGACAGCCAAAGGTGATGAAAACAAAGCCAAAAGCGAGGAATCCAAATATACCTGACAAACAGAAAAAAAGTCACATGTGAGACACTCCATACAAAGAT
Source organism: Plectropomus leopardus (assembly GCF_026936395.1). Taxonomy (NCBI): domain Eukaryota; kingdom Metazoa; phylum Chordata; class Actinopteri; order Perciformes; family Serranidae; genus Plectropomus; species Plectropomus leopardus. The sequence continues at coordinate 12,114,506 of NC_142197.1, forward strand.
AAAAATACCCCAAAGAAGATAATTAAAAAATGCTATATGCATGGGTGGATTATGAGACAATGGGCCCCTGGGCACAGATATGTTTATGTCTGTTTGTAGTCATTTTGTGTCAATATGTGTTGTTTTTTATCTTTTCATAGTTATTCTGTGGGGTTTTTCTGCAGTTCATTTGCATTTTTTGTGATCATTTTGGGTCTCCTCCTGGTTGGTACAAGTTAATTTGAATAAACTTTGCAGGCCAGGGGGTGCCTCTGACACTTTCAGCCCTGGGCCTATGCTCTATAGGCCCCTTCAGTAATCCATCCATGGCATTATACTAATATGGAATACTGAGAAAAATCATTGCAAGAGGACAGCAGAAACTTCTAAATACTAGTTCAGCATGAGCATCCATCAAGTGTTCACATTCTCAGGCTAATTCACAAAAGGATTGCACAGCTTTCGTGGCCACTTAACCTGAAAGAATAAGACATAAAAAAGTGTTGTTTGCACGTATTTAAATCAGGTAATAGCCACACATTTGGCGCAAAATTGGCCACTTCTTGTGCAAATGAGCCTCATTGCAAACACAGTCCAATTCACAAAGATCAGCACTGATAGCCACACACAGTTTAAGTGAAATTATTTGCTTTTTATTAAGGGCTGTCCCCTGAAAGACGGAGGTTTGAATCATCAGTCAACCAAGAGACTGTAGACTCAGATTGACCACTGAAGGCAGCTGCGTAGGAGGAAAGGCTTTTCCCAGTCAAGCTTGAAGATAACGTTGAACTTCTAACTTTAATATGATGGATTTGCTATCCTTGGAAACACAAATTTGCTTAGCCCAGTGTCTTATGTGAATCAGAAATTGATATTGGGCAGACAGCGTTTGCAGCTGATGTGCAATCCATGGTGCTGTCAATGGCTGCAGTCCATTTTCTGTGAATTTCTCCATCTGTCTTTAATGTGCCCAATACCATGTTGCGAAAGACTCTTGAAACATTTTATTTAACACTTGGCTTTACCAACTCTGATTGTGACCAACAAATAAATGAAATAGCAACAGATGACAGAATAGAGAACATACCGAGTCTCAGCATCGTCTCGTTGATTTTGCTGGCCGCTTTCTCGCTCAGCAGTCCTGGATGGTTACTCTTGATGGAAAATAAAGTCATGACACCTAAAAAAAGAGAAATGTGCTGAATCAATTGTTGGTCAGTTAAGAAACAAAATGCTTGAAAGATTCGGATAGAAGAACTAAAACAGCCAAAGACGGAGCTTTTGGACTTTAATAGTGAAACATCACCAAACAACTTACTCACCCCGAATGAGGAAGTAGCCACCGACAACAAGCACCACTCCAATGGGAGCCAGCACAAACCCGGCACGGTATCTGTAGTTTTTGTAGCCCACGAAACAGATCCCACTCACTGAGTCTCCGTCCACCTGTGGGGCGACGCATGACACAACATATGAGATCTTTTCTCAAGACGGGCAAACATTTTCAGTCTCAGAGTGTCAGACTGTATGAACAGCTCTCTGCACACCTCAGCGATAGCCAGGATGGCCACAGTGAGGACGAAGGGGATGGACCAGGTGACCATGTGGAAGTAGGAGGTTCTGCCAGACAGCGGCTGGTGGGTGGTGCCCAGGGCCTTGAAGGACGTGTGCCAGGCATACGTCAGCATGACGAACCAAATCACGCCCGACATCAGGGAGTAATACACAATGATGAAGATGGTGACACAAGACAGTGTCTCTGAAGACCTGAAGAGAACGATCAAATGATTTTTAGACTCACAATTTCGAGATAAGAATGATCTGATTGGTTGAAAACATAGAGAGGGGAAATCACTTACGAGGGCTCTCCGAGTCGCATGGTGTTGTCACTCTTGCACACAATCTCTTCGCGCGCTCCATCCAGGAACTGTGCCAGCCAGCCGATACTGCCCACAAAGAAACAGGCGTTGATATAGAAGAGGATGACGGCGGGGTAGCGGTTGGAGTTTTTCCAGTCAGCAAGAAACGTTGCCTGAAACAAAGGACGTTTAGAAAGTCAGAGGAGGGTTGAAAACAGAAATATCAATGGAATATGAATGTTTCACCATAAAAGTTATTGGTACTGTAGTTATGTCTCACCAGGGTGAAGAAGGTGCAGAGGAGGGTGATGGTGCCGAAGTAAGCGATGTAGGCGTGCATGTCATTGTGCTCCTCCTCAGTGAACAGCGGGTTGTCACACTGGATGCCGCAGCCCTCCACGTCTTTGTACCAACTGGACTGAATGTCTGTCTTCACCAGCGGAGCTTCACACTGACCCGACATGTTGAATTTCAGCTTCTGCACCTCGTTCTGCACACAGAGGACACAAGAGGAAATTCAGCTTTTAATTTGACTTTAACGAACATACAGTGATATCTCAGTTTGTGTACCCTAACCTCTGACCTGCAGTGAAAAGAGACTTTCCCACAGGGGATCAATAAAGTATCATTACGTTACAACGAAGCATACCGAACAGCCCACAGGGAATTTGTCACATTTGAGGAAGTTGGGCCAGCCTCTCTCCTGGTCCACGATGCTACACGGTCGACGTGTGGCCAAACACAGGCTCTGGCTGGGCAGCTCGACTCGACCGTTCTCACATTTGGGCATGTAGACGGCACACAGCAGAGGCTGGATGACCGACCAACAGCGAGGAGCGTTACGAAGACCTGCCACAGAAAAACAGTCTTAAAAACATCCTGAAACAATCACATTAGACATGAGAGATGTTCAACAAGACATGGACTACATTAATCAGACTTAAAAGACTTATCAGTTCAGATTTGTCCTGGTGATGAAGTGTGATTTTGTGAAGTGTTTGGAATATGAAATAAGAAAAACTAAAATGCATCTGTGAGGATTCCTGGACATTTTTCCAGGAACTGGCTAAAATTTGATAGAAACAGTCAAAAGCATATCTGAACCTCTAACGGAGCAAAAATAATGTGCCTTTGTATTTTATGATCCATCTTGATAAGGAATAGTATGCATAAAAATATCTCTTAAAAATGAACACAGTAAGCAGTATTGTTTTCATTGTAAAATAATCTGCCCATAATTTGCAGGATAATCACTTAATAATTTAGTCAAACAATGTCCAAAAAAAAAAAAAGAAGAAAAATGCAGATCACAATTCCCCAGAGCCCAAAATATACGACTTCCTCAATTTGCATCTTTTGTTCAACCAAAAGTCCAAAACTAATTTTTCTTTCATAAATAACAACGAAAATAAAGATGTATTCACATCTAAGAAGCTGGAACCAGAAAGTGTTTGGCATTCTGCTTTAAAAAATATGATTATTTTATATAAAAAAATGTTGCCAATTAGTATTCTTTCAATAAACTAATAGATTAATTGACTAATTGTTGCAGCTCCAAGTGAGAAATATAATTAATGATGCACTTGTCTCCCCCATCTGCTGTGAGTTACACAGAAGCCAGAATAAACCAACAACACAAATAAAGCTCTTCATCAAATTTGGGTTATTTGGGAGCTCTTCACGCCTGTGAGTCAGTGACCAGGGTCTGACAGCTCATTAGTGGGTGCTTATGAATGTGAAGCAGAATATTTAAAACCCTTTTATCAGTGACACTCTCCCATTGTTTGCTCGCTAACACCTATGAGAGGTTCCTTTTGTTACCTTTAAAGGCTTTTTAACCCTTTATTTCCTGTTCCCATCTTTGCCCTCACAGCCCATTGTCACACCAATTAACATCATTATCACCAGTGGTGGAATGTAACTAAGTACATTTACTCAAGTACTGTAGTTATGTACAGATCTGAGGTATTTGAGCATTTTCTTTTAAAGCCATTCTATATTTTTATTCCACATTTCAGAGGGAAATATCGTACCTTTTACTTCACTTATCTGACAGATTTAGTCGCTTTACCATTTAAGATTTTTGCATAAAAACAAAAAAAGCCTGTAATAGCCCATAAAATATGATGTTTTGTTGGAAATTAAATTAACAGTTTATACAAATACAGCTGATGCAATGATACGATGATTAGTTAATTAGCCAGTTCACAGCAAACTGTTTTCCAACTATTTTGATAAACATTTTCCATATTTTATTGATGTTTATTTTTAGATTTTTCTGCATCGACTTCTTTTAAGATGAAATTGTTATTTGATAAATACATTAGCCAAATGACAGAAAAGAAACATTTAAGTTTTTCCCCCCTACTTTTAAATAATTTTGAGGATTTTTTCGATTTTTCTGCATTGCATACTTTTAAGATTAAATGATTGGTGAATTAAACAGTAAGCTTACTGACAGAAAATCAATTTTCAAAATCAATCATTTTTTTAAAAATAAAGATCAAGTTTTTTTTTTTTTTCTTCTTTCTTTTCTGTTGCTGTTTGTTGTTTTGGGTTTTTTTTAGATTCTGAGCACTGGGTACTTTAACTTTCAATATTAGTTCATTTTCATGATTATACTTTTACTTCAGTGACATCTTTTACTTGTAACAGAGTATTTGTACTTAGGTAAAGAACTACTTCATAGGTCTTCCACACTACTGATTATCACATACAAACAACACAAACAATAATGAATATTGCTGTTCAGTATAATATATCCCACTTATTATTTACTTGTTTCTTTATTATTTATTTGCTACAAATTAAAAGCATAAAAGCCAAGCTCACGTTGCTATTCAATGTCAAAATGTAAGAGAATCTCCTGTGGTCGATTATAGAGAAATTATATCACTTTCAAAAGAAATAAGTCATGTTAATATTCATTATCATCCTATGATGGGTATTTACAGTGGACTACTATATCTTTGACATCCAATCTGCGGTTTTCTGTTTGGATTAGAGGATCAGCACTTCTCTTCTACAATCTAAAGTCTACAAAATGAGATGGAGCATCTTTTAAACTTTACTTTGACTCATTAAATCTTACCAGACCACATGGTCAACTTCTCAAAAGCTTCTTCTTGGGTGCTGGAGTCCTCGGCCAGGATCAGAGAAGTGTGTGTGTAGGGTAAAGGCGATCCCAGACATGTGTTGTATTTCAGTGCCTCGCAGGTTGTTGTTTTCTTGCAGTTATCCTCAAATATGGTCCCGTTTGGAGACAACACCGCCCCGGCAGCCCAGACGCAAAGCATCCCGTAAAATCCAACAATGGGGCTCCGAGCCTGGGAAGACATCTTGGGAGGAACAGATTCAACCGTGCAAAAAAAATCTGATCACTATGAATTATTCAACTATCCTGTTTGAAAATGATCAAATTTTCTTTGGATTTCGAATGAGTTTCTAAACGCGGCATGGTGGAGAGAAATCTGCGGGGCGCTTCAAAGTTTTCTCGCAGTCCTCCCAAACTTTTTTATCCTGCACTTCTCGTCCGATCCCTGCTGGATCCTCCTGAAATCCTTCATTATCCAAAATCCAAACAGCTCCAAAAACCGTCCTCAACTCTAGAAAAAACACACCGTGAAGTTACAACCATATAAAGTATTGATTTGAAGCATTAAAAAAAGACATCAAGCCGAGAAACAGAGTTGCAGATTTCGCCCTCCCCCCACTTCCAAAAAACTTGCCATGAAAAAGTCTGGATCTCTGTAATAGGATCTCCAGCTCAGATGCACCACCCCCTTTTCTCCGCAGCCCCCCTTTTTTATGCTGGCATAAAAATAAGATGATAAATTACTCTACATCTCTGTAGTGTCCCAAGAAGTGATTTTTCTCCCGGTGAGGTGTCTGATGAGGTGTTTCTGCGTTGCGCTCCTGAGTTGCAGCTCAGTGTGTTTTTTTGTCTCTGGTATGCACATGGTGGGTGAGAGCCAGAGCAACAAAACCTCCCCTCCCATCCCCCCTCTGCGAGTGCAAGAATGTGCCTTATGGCAGGCCTTCTCCAAAGTTTCTCAAGGACCCCCAAAACAACACTGACCCCCGTTTGACAGGTTTCTCTCATGTTTTTGCACAATCACACAACTGAAGGTTATTAATGTCATCATGAGTGTCAGGGCAAGTTTATTTATAAAGTACATTTTAGCAACAGGGGGATTCAATGTGCTTTACATCAATCATCAAAAGACAAAGTGAAAAAGAAACAGATTATGAAATGACATTTAAACACAACTTAAAGGGCATGAAGCTGAAATCACATGTTCAAGGGCCTCCTGCAGACCTCCTGAGATTGACCAAATTAGTATTACAGCACGCAGATGGACACTCTATTGATCCATACACAAAACAGCTACGTCCACAATCAAACATGAGATAGAGACCTCTAAACATATACACATCTAAAAAAACTAGGCACACTAGCTAAAATAAATTACTAAAAGAGCCTAAATTGTAAATTGTACTAATAAAGCAATAAAAACTATATGTAATGAATAATAAAGGTCAAAAAAATGAATAGCATGTAGTGTGCAATGTAATTTATCAAAGTATATACAAAAGCATTTCTAAAAAAAATAAAATAAAGGCATTTAGAGTGTGTTTTCATGTGCACTCAAAAGTATGTCTAAAAATAATTTCAGTGGAGTGTTGCTGATGCTGTAAACAGTCTCCTTTTGTATTTGAAACAGGCTAGCACACAAATAAACAAGTGTTTAAGTGAAACAAAAATTAAAGATACCACAATGATGAGTAATATACCTCAGATTAAATAAATGAATTGCACTACTATGGGCCTTTTTCACAGCAGACTTTCTGACTTGTGATAGCATGAAAAGCACAGGTGAAATTAATACCAATAACGATGGCTCAGCAGCCAGCGAGCACTGCTATCATTAATGTTATTGAATACACCTGCGCTTTCCTGCTACATGTCTAAATGTCTGCTGTGGAAAAAGGTTTATTCATGCAAAAGAAATCAAGAAATCTAGCTCTGTGACTCCAGCAGCCATAATATGTGTAATACAAATAAAATATAGAGTCGGATACAGATATGAATTACAGAATTGGCCTAACGGGCTTAGTGTCAGGGCTCCGCTGGCCTCCACCTGCAAAATGTCACTCAAATTAACACCAGGAGGAGACTGTAAATGACCACAAAATGCTGCAATGCAATTGCAAAGAGACTCAAAATGACTGCAAAAATAGGCAAAACAACTACAAAGGCACACAATATGACCACAAAGAGATGCAAAAAAACAGAAAAGAGACACAAATAGATTTTAAAAAAACAGGCAAACCAACCACAAAGAGATGTAAAAAAATGACAGAAAGATAGGATTACACAAAAAAAGATGCATAATGACAACAAAGACACACGAGATGCAAAGACCCAGTCAAGAGACACAAGATCACGAAGCAAAACAATCAAAAAGAGACACAAAACAATTTAAAAAAGGAGACAATTACACAAAAAGCTGCGAACTAACTGCAAAGCAACACAAAACAATATCAAAAAAGAGCAAAACTCTCTCTCTCTCTCTGTGGTCATTATGCATCTTTCAGTGTAATTGTCTCCTTTTTAAATTGTTTTGTGTCTCTTTTTGATTGTGTGTATGTCATATATTGGCAGTATGTAATATGAACATATTTTACAATAATAATATATCATGAACAAACACAGCGTACAGATACTTTACATTGGGTCTGCTCTATGATATAGTTTGTTTCTGCAGAATGGTTATGCAGGAATGCAGAGTAAACTCTCTTCACCCTCCTACATTAGATGTTACATAATGAAAATACATGAAGTCTTTGTTTTTTTTTTTACTCTATATGGGTGGCCGTTTGTCCTGTTTTTTGGGGGGTGGGGGGTGGGGAGTTCGCTTACCTTTATTTAAGCAGGAGGTCCCTTCAGATGGAAATCTCTTTTTCAACACAGCAAACCAGTTACAGTTTGGATAAAAATAAAACTCCGCAGACAGGAGATAAAAAAATCAAAAATACAAGGGAAAGGACAGAACCACCTCAAATAAAGCAGTAATTTTTCTTGGTTACGTGCACTTTATAATGGCTTTAGATTTTTCTAAGGGGACGAGATTTTTAAGATGTATTTTGCTCTGCAGATTATTCCAAAACCAGGCAGCAATGTAGGAAAAGGCTTTTGTTTTCAGCTAAGTCCAAACTCTTGGAACCTGGTAGGAACGCCCAAATCAGAAGATTTAGATGATGACAGTCAGAATCCTCTCAGACTATATTAATAATTATAGATTACGTGAAGATTTCCATTACATTTTGAGTAGGTGTCACATTTTGGTGACAGTGTGTATGTGAGTATGTTTGTGTAGAAGGGAGGGAAACAGTTAATAACTCAAAACTACATTAAGACTGTTTCCTTTGGGACTGTCATAATGGACTGAGCTTCCTCTCATGGTTAAAGTGGCTGCAGGAATCTTACAAAACTATATATATATATATATTTATATATATATATATATATATATATATATAACAAGATTCAAACATATTTCTATGATGATTTAATTTATTTAAGATTATTGTAACATGCTTAAATAGGCCACTAAAAACAAATCTCCAAAGTGGTCCAGTCTCAGCCACAGTGCTGTTGTTATCGCATTAATTGGACAGTGCACTCGTGGTATTTGCATGGCTGCAGATGCTTTGTTTCTCTCCTGGTGTTCTGAGAATAAAACTGGGTTAACTTTGCTCCCTCCTCCGAGTGTGTGCGTGTGTTTGTGTGCGTGTGTGTGTGTGTGTGTGTGTCTGGGCCTCCTTGAAACCCACAGCAACATGGCTGCCTGAGTGAGTCAGAGGCAAAAACCAGGGACCACACACAGAGCACCGGAGCCAAGGCCAACACACACTCACTCTCTCTTTCTCTCTCTCTCTCTCACACACAAACACACACACGCACACACACACGCACACACATACACACACACTACAAAGCCATATGCTACTGTTAAAACGGTCACTTTTTCATTACACTCAGTTGCTTTTACTAAATTATAACATTCCTCTGCCATCCCAAATGTTTTTCCCGTCCTTTGTGGTATCAGTTTGGTGATACGTGATGTGCTGAAGTGGAAATCACAGCATGGGGAGTTACTCCAGCTTTAAACTAACACAGAAATGTCATGTTTAGATTGTGGACTTGCGTCAAAGGTTGTTAAACATGCAGGGGTGTTTCTGCACCCAAAGATTACAGGCGTCAGGTTTCAGGCTGGGAATGCTGCGTAACTCAGGTTTTCATTTGCCAGGCAGAGAAACGGGGTGGAGATGAGAGGTCGCGTTGATTTGTGCTTCTTCACAGTGACATTAGACCATTCACTGGATCTGATCTGGGTGAAGTGGGAAAATGTGAAAGCGCTTCATTTGAAAGAACCTCAAAGATCTGCCTCAAATCATCATGTGACAAAAGGAGATTAAATACAGAAATTTGCAGCAGTGGAGGATTTTCATAGATACTAAACATTTATGACCAATCTTAACTTAAATCCTAACAAAAACAGTTTGACTTTCCTTTGCTGTCAGAGCAAATCAAGCTTTAATTCATATTGTATCGAGACAAGAACTGAGGATCACTTTTCGTGTTAAAGTTCCAAATCATTTTTGATACTCAGTCAGAGAACCACAACCACTGTCTGCTCACCGATTGGTCACAAAATGAAATCTTGGCCTGCACCAGTGACCACATCAACAAAACAACACTACCATCGCCTCAAGCATCTGTTTTCCTTCGTGGGAATTCTCAGCTTTTTATGTATTGCTGTTGAACGTCATTATAAAAGAAAAAGTTAACAGGACAAAGTGAGAGCCCCTGTATATATACATAATATGAACATTCAATCCATGGTTTGAATTCTTTTGAAAGGATTGGAAAAAAGGCAATGAGCAACTTGTCAAAAAATGCCCTGCAAATAAAAATTTTAAAAAAAGAGTAAAAGGGGATAAGAAAATTATATGAAACGTAGCCGTGGGGGATTATTAGGTGTTATCCAAAAATATGGAAAAATGTCCAGAAAGTCATAACTATATATTTAAAATTATGTTATGGAAAAAATACAAATAAAAATATATCCATATATATTCAAATTTTATACTTAGCACTTCCTTGAGGTCATTTCAGTGTTTTTTATTTTCCCAATTTTCGTGTAACTTTTTATTATTTTCTTGTTAATTTTTGGGACATTTCTTTGCCTTCTGTCAATGTTTTTGAGAGAAATCAAGACATTTTCCTCAGCTTTTAAATGGTTAACTTGTACCTGTAGAAAAAATAGTAGTAAAAACAAAAACGTTGCGTTGAGATTTTTGTTCCATGTATGTTCAAAAATGAACAAAGATTCCCTTTTCAGTTAGTTAACATTTGCAGCATCACAGTTACATCTGAAAATAGCAACAAAAAACACTAGATATGCATAAACTCCCTCTCCTATTTGGCATCTTTGACAAAAAAATGACTTGTGACAGATAATACTAACTGCAGCTCTTCAGTAAAGGTCAGTGATTCCATCAGTTTGACTCTGACCACCAAATAACCCTCCCTGTCTCTGCTTGGAAAATAACTTATGTATTAAGCTTGAGAAATTCATGCACCGTCTCTGTCCAGGAGGTGGAGACAGAGTCTTGTTTCTCCATCTCTTTCCGTTGAGTGTACTTACCACCACTTTCATGCAAAGTATTTAAAAGCACATTAATGGTTTGTCCACAAGCTGGCTGAACACTAGTCTTGTGTTTTTAAGTCTAATAGCAAAGATAATGAAAGCTCAGTCCAGGCAGAGTATCCCCATCTGCTGGTGTCACAGTGTCTCTGGTGCCGTTCATCAGATTCTGGTCTGATCGGGCCTGGGTCAGCTCCATGGGTCTGAGCGGTGCTTTAAATTGTAGTTCTGAAGCTCTATCTGGTCTTTGATCTGATTTATCAAAATCTGAGACAAGAGGATGCCAACCAGCTGCAGAGGAGAAAACAAAAAAGGGACAGCTCACTAGTTTGGCCTCGACTCTGTAAGGCTTGAAATGAGGGTGCATGAGTGTTGGTTAGTATGACGTGCACCATCTGTTACCTGCGGTATGGCCAGTCCCAGGGCGATGCCTCCCAGTAGAAACAAGTTACTGTGTATCCAATCCACCAGTTTGTCGATGCAGCCGTTGGTGTAGATGTGGTCCCCAGCTTCAACGAACTCTAACTGCTGCATGCCCTGGCCACACATGGTGTTGATAACCACCTGCTCAAGTACACATAAAAAACAAATACATGAATAAACATTCACAGGTAAAATATAGCATATTAAAAATAGAACAACAACAACAATCTCTCTGGATCAGAAATATTCTCCTTTTTATTAAACTGAAAAAAGAGAGTCTTTCTTTATGGTAGTAGATCATTTACAGTTCCACAGTATCTCAGAAAACTGACTTTTAGGACTCATCTTCACCATGTTATGTTACTCTGACATGAGTTGGGCCTGTTTGGCTTGTCTATATATTGTTTCTCTTGAGTTCTGTTAAAAGTGTAGTACGTACATAAATATGTATTCAAGCATTATCACTGATGGTTGAACAGACTATGTGAGTTACTCTTATTCTCTGTTGTTGTTTAGGAAAAGCTAACTCGGGGTAAACAATCAACAATTATACCCTTCCTTTTACAAAACATATGGTAGTGGTACATTTCTTCTCATATTTTTTTCTTAACTCTTTTTCTGTAAATTGTATTTACTTAGTTTCTATTAAATAATTTTTGCTTTGACTTTTTGTATCAATATTACTAATTCATTTTTTATTTTATCTTTATATACTCATTTATGTTTATTTCTATTTTCCATTATATATTTTATACTATTTTTTAATTACATCTATTTATTTATTTGAGAATAAAGTCTTTTAAACTAATATTTAATACCATTATTACAATCTCTTTATTTAATTTATTCATTTATCTTTTACTTAAATTAATTCTTATTTAATTTCTCTTAATTCTTTTTATCTCTTTTTTTAATTTATTTGATTGATTTATTTATTTTAAAAATGTTTCTTCTTCTTTCTCTTATTGATTTTATCTATTTTTATTTCTTTTAATTAAGTCTTTTTCAAATATAATTTTTATGAAGAAAGGAAGAAAGTGACCTCCTTTTTCGTCATGAGACAGCAGGAGAAGGGGACAGAACAGCGCTCTCTGCTGGGGTTTTCCGGCTTACAGTTGAAGTACATGTTCTGGGACCAGTCGGTGTACGTCACACCACCACAGCAGCCAAACTGGTGGTAAGAAAACATGTTAATTATGTGTATATATACTATGGCTCTGATGTTTACGATGACAAAATGAGCCACAGAATGTATGAAGCCTGTATCTGGACTCACTTACCTCTTTCTGACCAAAGTCAATGAGGTTTTGCAGATCAAGGTCCTCTCTGTAGTGGACGATGGCATTACTGACCATCTCTGTCACTCTAGCCCGAGCCTTGGCACAATATAAAAGCATTTACGAGTATGTACAAAAAGATGCATCATGAATACACATGAAGGTTTTATGTTATGTATCATAAAAATCAAAGTTTTCACATCACTGGAATTAAAAAGAAAGATGATTAACAGATGTGAAGTGAGTTTTTGTAAACGGTTTGATAACAAAAATAATAATCAGAATAAACCAGTCTGTCTTCCTGATGGCTGTATAGCATCAGATAATATCAGAAATCCAACTTTTGTATTAAGACACTCAATTCTAACAAACACAATTACATCTAATAACCCAACCTGAGAATAAAATCTGCTGCTCCTAAATTTATTCAAATGTTGCAGCAGTTACAGACAAAGTCCAGGAGAGGACAACAATCTTCACCATCAGAAGAGGACACATGAAGCAAAGTATTACAAAGAAATGAATAGATTTTTCAGTGTGCATCAGAATAATTGCATATTACTGTCAGTCCTCCATATTTTGTCTTATTACCTTATCAGAGAAGATGAAGCCCAGGATCCCAGCAGTCAGCTGGAGCAGAAAGATCACTGTCAGACAGATGCAGAACTGCAAAAGGAGGAAAAAGAGAGGGAGATGATGACAATACTGTAAAGACAAATCTTTTCAGGGTTAATTCCTCAGAGGACAGAGACTCCATGCAGACTCAGCTGTTATTAATTGCAGAAAAAGAAAGCAAAGGCTCTACGGGCTTAAAATAAAAATAAGTTGTAAACAGACTAATTTTGCAGTTTCTTATATTATTAGACTGCTTTAAAGAATACTTCAGCCCCCAAATTACCATTTTAATCACCCAGTGTTGAATTTGTGAGGAAAACCTTGTTTTTCTTATATGCCTCAGGCAGTTGTAGATCAGTAGATTCTACGTTCAGTAAGGTAAAATTACTATATTTGTCAGTGGAATCTGGCCATAAAGAGAGCATTGATAAGTTTCACTGTCTTTCCAGTACCCTGTCAGATAGGGCTGTCTGTTTGAGAAATAATGTAGGACTTGGATTATTATATATATAGTATTATTATATTAAGTTGTTTGAAAATTTCTATTAGGATGTTGTGATATATATATATATATATATATATATATATATATATATATATATATATATATATATATACATTATATAAGTTTAATATAATAATTGTCTTTAAAAAAGTATAAATATCATATGTCCAAGTACCAATAATACTACAATACTGTTGAGATCTGGCAGCTCATGCTGGCTGGGCTTGAATCAGACAACATTAATTTAACAGGATGTCTCTTTGCAGCGTTATATTGTAAGAGAAAATCATTTATGCAGAATGAAACCTGACTTACTGTCTGCAGAAGGCAGATGTTTTCTCGTAGTGAGCCCACACAGCCGCAGAAGGTGATGATGAACATGAGGATCCCCACGACCAACAGCATTATAGCCGGGTCCACTGACAGACATGCAAGTGCTGCCTCTGAGAAGAAGGACAGAAGGCGTCAAAGACTGATGTACACTGAGCAACTCTTTCTTTTTTTTTTTTTTTACGAAATGACAGAATTATGGCTTTCATTCATTTTTTCATTCATTCATTTATATTTGGTTTATTTGCTCATTTCAGTGTGTAATCTCCAAAACAATATCAAAAACCCATGACACACCTTTTCTCATAATCCTTGAACACATTCCACGAACAAACAGGAGCAGGAAAAAGAGTTCTTAAAATATTAATATAAACGTATAATACCTGCCCCTCTCTTACTAATAACAGAAGCTACTGTAAATACAGATAAAAATGGACCACCTTTCTATATTTATCATTCTTTTTTCCCCACAAATCATATTAAATTTAGCAATAACAACAGAAAGAATCAATTACAGTCTTCTTAACATTACTGTTACTTAGAAAGTCCATAATGTCCCATTACTTTTTGTTTTATACCTTCTTTTAAACTGAATAATATTTGAGCTGCATTATGCAGAGAATTCCAGTTTGACTCCATAAACATGAAACACACATCTGCTTTAATATAGTGTGTGCGTACTGACTTTTGAAAGATCCTCGTTGTTGGATCCTAATATGAACAACCTTCGTAGATTTTTTGCGTAATAATCCGTTTCTGGCTTTAAACATGACAAATAATGTTTTTAAATCAACTAAAACTTTAAATTTCAACACACGTGAGCTGATAAACAGTGTCTGACATTCACCTTGTTAATAAGTCTTATCGCTCTTTTCTGTAACACATACAAAGGTTAAGTATCAGTCATATGTGTGTTGCCCCACACCTTGGTTAAACAACATTAACAGGAAACATTTCTGAAAGTGTACTCTCAAGCATCTTTCTCTCGCTCTGTCAGTATTCATAATGTTAGAAATGGATTTATGGTCCTTTGCTGCGTTTAATTTCCTTTATAAAATTATGAACAGCACAGATTTGGATGTTGTTTTCCCCATTTTTTTTTACTCGTGTTGTTTGAAGAAAAGCCAAAAAGCACTCAATACTGCTGCTATCTCAAACTATCCTCAGTGAAGGATCATTTACCTGCATGCTTCATCATGCGGGCATACACACCGATTCCCACCATCACCAGGGAGATTATCTGAGGGGGACACAGAGAAAAAGGATCTCTTTAAACTTAGTGCATCTTGAAACATCATAATGAAGCATGCAGAGGAGAAACCACAGAGCTCAGCAGGTGAAGAATCATTTGTATGTTTGTACTTGTCCGGGGAGTGGCACCACTCACCAGAAAACAATCAGGGATAAATGAGTCACGGACGAGGCTGTACTAATAGAATTAAAGCTAATTTTCTTAAAATACACTCAAGAAGAGCTTGTACTTTTTTTAGACCAACCAACATTTTCATTACAAATGCTGATAAGGAGGTTCTGCTCTCCACTCTCCTTCCATTTGACTAAATCGACCTGGCAGCAATCTGTACCTTTCCCTAAAAAAAAATAAATAAAGAGCCTTTTACTCAGAGCTCCTCTCTCAGTCTCGATAGAATAATAGGAAGCCCTCAGGAACACTTTTCCCACCCCGAATGAAATGGATCCAGTTTCAACAGGCATTGCTGTTTCTCCAGGTGGGAGGGCAAAGTTAGATATTTCTGCCCCCTTTTTGTACAGATTTAGTTTCAGAGCGAAAAAAACCAGACATGACACCTGAAGAAAACGGGCTGTTTGTTTGCAATAAGTCTAATAAAATTGTAAGTGATCACTAAATTAGATTAAAGTTGACTTTTTCTGGAGTTTCTTACAATTTCAGAGAAACTAGACTTGAAAAGAAGCATGCATTTTTATCTTTGGTGTGTCCCGTGCAGAGCCCATTTTAGCCAGAGGCAACAGAAATGACAACAACACATTCCACGTCGAAGAGCTTCAAGTTATTACACAGCCTTATCCTGTTAGTACATGGCCAGAAGACATGAACACGGCTGATACATTCTTACAGGTTTGTTTGAAAGGCTAAAAATGTAGAAGGAAATGGGTAAAAAAAAAATCCCTTCAGGCTTTTTCTCAGATATTAGCATGTAAAGAAGCACTTCGAACTTTTTGTCTGTTAGTGTTCTCAGTAGATTTGCATGTTTAAACTCGTTCTTGTCATTTCTGCTGCATGTTTTTTGCTCGACCAGCAACAGAAAAGTCTCAACTAAACCCCTGCAAGTTTAATCTGCAACCACAGCTCTGCTTTAAAAATGCTGAAAGCCAGAAATCTCCTTATGTTACAGCCCCTGAGCACCCGAAAACCACTGTTATGAACTTTGGTTTGTTCACAACCCACTGCAGATACTTTCAACTGACTTCTTTGCTTTAAAATAATCCGTTCAAACAATTATTAACATCTTATTGTGGGAGACAAAAGGCCATATTTAGGCAGTATATAGCTGGTGATGCACTTAATGCAATCACCTGCTGTGTTCGTTTCAAAGGGAAAAATAAAACCTTTCATTTAGTGTGAAATCTGCTACACGGTGAGCATGTTTCTCCCTGTCAACAGGCAGATTTGAGTGAGAAGTGGAGACCCACTTTTGCACGGCTCTATCAGCATATGAATCAGTGAAAGTTTGTGTTTCTTGGCAACTAAGTACGTCATGAAAGGAACTAGTCTGACATGAAACCACAGCAGTTTCAGTGACTGAGTGTAGGTGTTTTAAGAATTGTTCATAAAATTGTTTGGGTCAAACATTTATGTAGTGTCTTACTATCAATATTGTATGGTTTTTGCTTATTCTATTTACTTTCAGATCCATTTTTGCCACTTCCATATGTTCTGTTTTTGCTTCTTTAATCAAACTGTAAAGCACTTTGAATTGCATTTGATTTGTTTGAAAGGTACTACACGAATGAAATTTGATTTATTGATCGAAACAAGCTCCAAATTCCCTCTAAAAAACTTTGTCTCTGAACAGTGGCTGTGCAATAAACAGCTGGTTCAGTTGTGTTACCCCTCTTTTTTTCCACCCCTGGACACTGTTTCACTTTTCATAAAACACCAAAGTTAATGAGCAACCAGCTCAAACAAATAAAGCAGTGGATACTTCAACAGACAAATACTCACACTTTTAGGTTAATTAAAAGCAGAAAACACAGTAAGTCTAACATAGTTGGAGCCTGAAAGCCTGAGAAACATCATTTAACTCTTATTTCCTGATTAATTTCTCTTAAAATACCAGGGAGAAAATCTGTTTTGCAAAGAAACAATGATTAACCTGCACACAAAGAAAAGTAAACACGGTCTTTTTGTCCCACTGTGCTCAATAAGCATAAGAAACACTCACCCAAAATATAAAATTAAACACGAACAGAAGGTACTTTACAACTGGACTGACAGGGGAGTAGTCCTCGCCAGCTCCAGGTGCGCCCCCGCGTCTTCCTCCTGCCATGGTGACAACAAGTATCCGAGCTGTTCTCCAAGTTTGCGCACAAATCACATATCAACTATATGAAAAGTTTCCGTAAGTTAAGCAAACGAGCCCACAGCCCAATGATGATGAACAGCTGCTAATTTTCCTCTAAAACTTGATCCAACACGTACAGTTACAGTGAGTGACGTTAGCTGCGGGCGGCTGTCTGGGCAGCACTGACTGGGCGTGTAAAACCTGAGGGGTGTTAACTATGCGTGTCTCAAGCCTTTAACAGTGATCATACGACACAACCTGGGGGGGAAAAGGGTCCACGGTTGACCCCATGTATCTAGAGCAAAATCAGGAACAGTTTTCTAATTTATGTATGAATAATTCAATGAAAATGCATGTATTTCTACTGCACTGTAAAAAAAAAAAATCCATAAAATCAACAGCAAAGATCTGTAAAATCATTGCATCATAAACAGAAAAACAATGCAACAGTGTTCAGTTTACACTAATATTTTGTAAAGCACTGAACCAAATAAAACTTAATTTAGATTTTACAGAAAGTAAAAATGGGTATTTTTTTTACAGGCAGAAAGTATAGTACATAATACAAATTCACAGATAGCCTACAAATGGATTTTACTATGGGTTTTAAAAAGTGTTACATTTGAATGTTCCTTAAAACTTGAACTTTCCTATTCATTTTCATTTTTAATGAATGAAAATGTTTTGTAGCACAAATATTATTAAAAAAAATATTAATATTATTAAATTACCTGCCATTAACAGCTATTTGAAATTGAAAGGGAAAAAAAGTGATTTTCTAATGTGCAGATTTTCAATCATTAATTTAATCACATGAAAAACTGTCTTAAAAAACACTTCAGTCCAGATTTACCTTAGTTTATCATTTAGTAGTGGTCTTGTCTATTTGTTTTTGTTTTGTCTTTTGGTGTTATTCAATCCTTATTTATTTTATGTTTGTATTCTTTCATTTTCTTATTTTTCCCTCTTTCTCTCTCTTGTCTGGTGTTGTACCGCAAAGACTGACAAATATGTGCCATACTGGCTATACTGGCAAAAGTTCTATTTCCAGTATGCACACACAACCACCTGTCTGTTGTGACATGTATAATTTGCTTTGGGGATTGACAGATTATCGGCCTGGCCGATTATTGGGGCAAATATTTGGTATTTTGGTGATTACTTGTATCGGCACTTTATTTTGATGATCGCTGATAAAATTAACTCAATAAAAAGTGCAAAGAAAGTGTCAGCATGGGAGGAACTATTTTTATTTATTCTTTTTTTAAATTTGAATTTTCACTTGACTTAGTAAAAAAAATAAGTCATATATATATATATATATATATATATATATATATATATATATATATATATATATATGTATCATGTTTCAGTTTTCTAAATATTGGCAGACAGATCTTTAATTTTTATTGTAAATGCATATTAGTTCCAAATATCGGTTATCTGTCTCATTAACAACTAATAATCGGCATTAGTTTTTAAAAAACAAACTCAGTTTACCCCTAACTTGTCTCATGTCCTATTTTATTTTCCGTATTTTCACTTAATTTTTCGTCACAATGACATCTTCGCTTTGAATACAATATAATTAAACAAACACATTTTGTATATTATCATTAAACAAACTAAAATAAATAAATATCTTTGAACGTCCCGGCTTTTATTTTGAAGGAACGCTCACCCGATACGAAAATTTTCACAACATCCGCTTTAACCGGAAGGTCTGTGTATGTTTCACTGCTCTACGATGTGAATGCGAAAGTGGCATTTTGTTCAGTATTTTGACTTTTTTAAACTGAGCAATGGCGTGGAAAAGCAAAGGTATTGTCAATTATTCATCTAGTTATATGCTAGCATTCGCAACTAGTCATTTTTACCCATTAATAGTTACTAATAGTTATTAAGCTAACGTTAGCTAATCCTCTGGACATGGAGTTGTTATTACATCGTGTGTAAATGGTCATTTAAGCTTCCGTAGGAAAAAAGTACTTACTCATTAATGCGGTGCGGTTGTCTCTAACGTCATTTGTAGGTTCCCCCCTTCCTCCGGCCTCACTGAATCT
The DNA here is from genome assembly GCF_026936395.1 of Plectropomus leopardus. Lineage (NCBI taxonomy): Eukaryota > Metazoa > Chordata > Actinopteri > Perciformes > Serranidae > Plectropomus > Plectropomus leopardus. The sequence continues at coordinate 12,133,816 of NC_142197.1, forward strand.
CCTCGTCCCGCCGGTGAGGCTAATGTCTGCCTTCATGTGGAGAGTGGTGGAGCAGCACAGTGTGATGCAGTACGGGAAGCTGGCGGACTTCATCAGTCTGGCGGCAGAGATCGTCCCGGAGCTGCTGAGTCCAAGTCAGAGAGCCGAGCTCATCCTGGGCCTCAGAGCAAGGGTGAGGAGTTACTCTGAGCTGAGATCTGTCTCTTTATCAAACTTAGCAAATTTGTATTGACATTTGACAGTTAAGTACTGTGCAGTGAAACTCAACTTGCGTCCCGTGGGCCAAACCTGGCCCCCCAACCATTCAATAGTTCACGATAAAATTAAAATGATTCACTCAGGGAATTGTTGCTATACTTTTAGTTGAAAGAGTGCATAAAACAGCATCATTGTAGAGCTTGTTCATTTAAAAAAGCCATTGGAGAATCCTTTGCAACCCCCTGACAGAGGCCATAGTTAAGCCCCTTATGTCCTCAAATCTTACACACATCCAAAAATCCTAGAAACATCCTAAAATCTTAGAAACTTAAAATCTTAAAAAAAAAAGTTCTAAAATCCTAGAAACGTGTATGGTGCTCCTGTGATTGGCCCCTGGTCTCCCTGGTTTAATGTAAGAACAATCACGTTATTCCAAGATTGTGAAAGTCATGACTCATTAGGAACATTATTACCCATTTTACTACTTACCATTTACAGTTATTACTGTTTTTGTAATGATCTTACTTTTAACGTTAGTATGTGTCTTGTTATTGTTATATGTACATGTAAAAATACTGTGGTCTTGTCCAGTTGTGGAATCTCAAATTTAGATACTTGTGCTCAAAGTATTTTAATGTCATGTTACTTTCTACTTCACCACACTTCAGAGGGAAATATTGTACTCTTAAATTTACTACAATTATTTGATAACTTTAATTACAGGTTGCTGTAAAATTTTTGAACAGAAAATATAAAAACACGTACAAGAGAAACTGGAACTTGAATTAAAATTAATTGACAGAAAGTAAATTGGTGACTATATTAATGAACATTTTCAATGCAAAACATTTCATTGTTCCAGCTCTCAAATATGAGGACTTGGTGCTTTTCTTTTTAATTATTTCAAAACAACTGATAATTTAAATTGAATTCATTTTTAGTACTTAATAGTGATTTTCATACTTAAAGTAGATTTTACTGATTCTATTTATATACTTTTACTTAAGTAACATTTGCAATGCAGGACCTTTACTTGTAACTGAGTGTTTCTACAGTGTGGTATTAGGACTTCCACTTTAGTAAAGTGTGTAAATACTTTTCTCACCACTGGTCTTATCATAATATAAAATCAATATTTTCCCTGCCGTGTCATGCTCTTTTGCGTTACCTGTCTCCCACCTTTGCCTCGCTGCAGCTGGTTCTGGAGCTGTGTCGTGGTGATGGTGTCGCCAACCTGCAGACCATTCAGAGCCACCTGGATAAGATCCACACCTGCAGCGCTGAACTGAGCTCCATTGATCAGATGGTGGGTTTTTAAAGACGATTCAGAGCTACGCAAAACATTGAGAGCACATGTACATTTAGAAATCCAGAAAGGTTCAATGCCATTACTATTGTAACTAATGTAACATGTTTCTCATTTCAAATTTGATAGCAAAGTAATTGAAACTTAACTTTATTGCTGTCCATTTCTGCAGGCCAGTGGCGATATACTGAAGACTTCTTACACCAACTTTGCCAGCCTGGTTCAAAACCTTTTGAATGTTCCTTTAGAAAAGGAGATCTTCTTCCAGGTGAGTCTGACTGTTAGAAATTCATCTCAGAGATTGAGGGGAGGGAAGCCACACAGAGCTTCTTTTATGATGACCAAAGACATGAATAAGATACCTACCGTCTCTGTGTCTCAGACAGCGGTGATGTGTTGATAATTTAAATCCAAAATGCTTTTGTAGGAAGGTTTCCCTGCAAACTACGGTTCTAACTACGACCAAAGACTGCAGCAGCTGGTGACTGAGTTCCTGTCCCGGCTGGAGCAGCTACTGCCCGTACCAGACCTGCAACAGGTACTGTTGTTTTTCAGTGTGAAATATGTTTGTTGATCTGATTGCATTATCCTTTAAACCCCCCTAAAAAACAATAATTATTACCCTGCAAAGGTGCTGAGTTTTTTTTATTATCATTAGTTTTATTTGTTTAGTTTTTCTCATTCTACGTATACTATTGTTCCATACATCCCTGTTTTATGGTTCAATAAAAGTAGGTTCTATTATCCTCCTTTTAATATTTATTTTTTAATATTTATCTATTTCTATTTTGTATCTATTTTATTTATACAAACAAATACATATTCTTACTTGTTTTCTATTTTTTTTATATTTATATTTATTCTATTTTATTTATTTTTAATTATCTTATTTATTTTGTATCACTTATTTAACTATATTTTAATATGGATGTATGTGTGCATATATGTAGATGTGGGTGAAAGATGTACGCAAATACGTAAATGTATTTTCAAACAGTGTATATGCATGTATATAAATATATAGGGACATTTTATTTTATATTACTGAATAATATAAGTTCTCAATATATTTTCTGGTTTAAAAAGGAGAAAACAACAACAAAAAGAGGAGCATTGATGTAATGCTCATTTAAATGTCATGACTATATGCAAAACTCTGAAAAAAAAGTGCAAATTTTGAGCCACTACATTAAACAATTTCACAGATTTTTTTTCTTCTTTTTGTGCGCTTCCTTCAAAGTTTATACGTCTACAGTACAACTCTAGCTTCCCCTGCCAACCTGCATCTCTGTGGTCTCTCTGTGTCTCAGACAGCAGCATGGCTCACTGAAATGACATCTGTGTCAGAGGAATTTGGACTGCATCTGTCTGAACCCTTTGCCCTGAAGACTCTGCTGCTTCAGCACAGACAGATGGGGACTCTGAACTCAGGTTAGTTAGACAGAAAAGACAAAAGGAAAACAGTTTTGAATGTAGTTTAAAATCAAGGCTTGAAGATTTTTAACAGGATTTTGCACTCCTATCACGACAACAAGAGATTCGAATGTGTAAAACTTGAAATGTCCTCTTCTACAGCTCCTTCTAGCAGCGAGGAAGATATGCTTTTGTCCACTCTGGCCCTTCCTGCTCAAACAGGAGTGGAGAGGCTCACTGATCCTTACAGTGAGGATGATGATTATGACAATGAAGAAGACACCCTGGGATTGGAGGATTTAGAGGAAGATTCAAGTGAAAGCTCAGACGTTACTGAAGATGATTGGTTGCCAAAAAAGGAATCAGGTCAGACAAAATCAGTTGCAATTGCAGATCAGAATCAGTCCAGAATCTAATTTTACTAACGTCCTGTATTTCATGCTGCTTTCAGGTCCTCTGTCACGTTTATTCATCTGCCCTCAGTGCTCATTCGCTCACCGCCTAAAGAGAAAGGTCCAAGAGCACATGCAGAGCGAGCACCATGAGAAAGCTCCGAAAAAGCTGTCTGTGAAAAAAGCCAGAGCAAAGACTCAGCAGAAAAGTAAAGACTTGAACGGCGAAAAAAAGACAGTAGAAGGCGACTCGGAGAAAAAAAGGAAACCCAAACAAAAAGACGGTGTAGAAAAAAAGCGGGAACGTAAGCAGAAGAAGGACAATTTGGAAAACAAGCAGCGACGTAGGCGGAAAGAGCCCACGGGGGAAGACAAGAGGTTTCTGAGCATGCGGCCGGTCAACAAAAACTTCACTGAGGAAGAAACCAAATGCCAGAAGTGTGAAAAGATTTTTGAACTTCCAAATCAGCTGAAGGCCCATATGAAGCTCCACTTCTTCCCGTACAGCTGCATGCAGTGTGAGAAAGGATTCACCAGCCTGTCGGGGTATTATCAGCACCAGAGACTCCACAAGAAAGGACGGATATTCGCCTGCAGCCAGTGCAACAAGGGATTCCTGTGCAACTACTCGCTCAAGCAACACGAACGCCTGCACGAAGGCCCGTCCAACCTGTGCACCATCTGCGGGAAAAGCTTCAGCAAATCAGGAATCACAAGACACATGCAGATGCACAAAGGCGAGAAGAATTACTTGTGCACCACATGTGGGAAGTCGTTTTTGTCCTCCGGGGAGCTGCTGCTGCACAACCGGACTCACACGGGCGAGATGCCGTACACCTGCACGCACTGCGGGAAGGGTTTCTCCTGCAAGAGTCACCTGATAGTCCACACACGTTCTCACACGGGGGAGCGTCCGTACCTGTGCTCGGAGTGCCCAAAGCGTTTCCTCACACTGAACTGCCTCAAGAGACACACGCTCAGCCACAACGGGGTGAAACCTTTTAAGTGTCCGAACTGTGAGAGAGAATTCTCCCAGCAGGGGAATCTGAAGAGACACCTGGCAACTCACAAACCTGACACTTAATGTGAAGCTGTTAGAAAGCAGAATGTAGTTGTAAATAAAATAATGCATTGTCATGTTTTTGAAACCTGTGTAAACCCAAAATTTACATTTTTTAAAAATAACAAACATTTATGTTGATAAAACAGTTATTATTGAGTTATTTTTTTATGTAACATCTGGGAATTAAATGGTTCATATTTGGTAACCAAACTAATTCATTTTAGCAGCTGTTAAGCAGCACCAACAATTTTGTTTTTGCTCCCATTTTTCACAGGTTTAATTTAAAGATTTAAGACCTTTTTAACTGATAATTTACACTCAGATTTTGGTTGCAATTTTTGAAAAAAAAAAAAACTGTGTTAGTGAGCTCTTGTCCTTTTCAAAGACATCCATCCAGCTGACAGGTGTGGCATTCAGACATGCTGATCAATTATTGTGACGAAGCCGAGGCACACCTGTGGAGTAACGATGCTGTTTAATCAGCATCTTGATAAGTCACACCTGTCAGGGGTATGAAGTATTTAGGAAAAGGAGAAGTGCTCACTAACATGGGTTTTAACACATTTACAACCAAAATGTACGAGAAATAAATCTTTTGTGTGCATTAAAAAGTGTTAGATCTTAAACGTAGAAATTATATAAAAAGATTAAAGGCGGAAGCACAACACTCATCTGGTAGAACTGTAAGTTTTGGGGTCCCCTAAGCGAGGGCCACTTTTTTCCCTATTATTTATGAATAGCATTTTAAAAAAGTCTGTCCATCTGAGTTGTTTATCTATGCTTCAGCTGCTCTCGTGTCTCATAAAGATGCAACAGTTATAGAAAAGTATCGTTAGGCTGTTTAGTAACTCTACTTTTAAGAAAAACAGAGGTCATCTTTTTTGGACCCAGAATAAAACTAGAAAGATACCCTAGAAACCTTTAAGGAGAGACCATTATTTTTGCTAAGAAAACAGTAATTGTTGAGGCTTTACAATAGATAAACATCAGGAGATGCCATGACTGGGAATCCTGATTAAAAATGCCAAAAGTCAAACTTCTTGGTAAGAAAATAAGAGTTGTAGTATAGATTGACACTAAAGACATGAGCTGGAGCATTAGTTTGTCATATTGACTATGCTGCCAACTCCTGGTGTAATAGTAGATCACAGTGCATTACAATAAACTCCAGAGTGCCCACAACAAGTTAACAAAGGTTGTGTTAAAGTTTCCGCCTCTACCTATCACTAAAAGTGCTTTTAGTCACTGACAAGCTCAGACTGTTATTCTAAGTGTCTAAGTCTCAGTCTTTACGAACTGTGCAGCTATTTACCAACTTTAGATTATTGAATAAAAAATTAGTGGAAGATTATTGTACCTTGATTGTGGAGTGTCAGCACTGGTCTACCCAGACACAGCGAGGAGAAAATGACCTGGAATACAAACGTGAAAGCGAAGTGAAAAACACAGCTGTAGGAAATGCAATTTATTTGCAATTTTTTAATAACATCATTCCTCAGATAAAAATGCAATGTTACAGGAATATACATCAGATATTAATTTAAAACTTGCTTTCAAGGGACCATACAGTCTAAATATACTTTTTCCTTTTTTTATTTACTGGTAGCGTGCGTTATAAGCAAGACAGACTCTGTCACCAATGACAGACTGACAAGTTACAGATACAAACTGTACATTACGTATTTACAAATCAACTTTTTGTTTGGTTTTTTCGTTTCACTTTTTATTGAAAATAGGAGTAGAAAAAGTGATTGAATTAATATTCTGATTTATTTCATTTGTATTCTTTCCCTTTCTAAAATGTAAAATGAAGTGAATGAACAAAAAAAATTAAAGAACTCTCCTTTAGAAAAAAAGAAAGAGAAGCAGAAGAAGAAGAAGAAGAAAATAAAAGGGAGTGTCAACTGTGAGACCGTGCAGTCATCACATAGGAGACAAATGGTAACCGAGGAAACCAAATGATGTTGGGCCGGTGTCACCTAGCAACCTCAGAACCAATGGAATCCCTCGCAGCTGAGGGGGGAGTGGCTTATGTTAAAGAACTGTTACAAAATGACCACCTGCCTCCAAAGCTACCGCAAGTACAATAACACACTCTAGTTCATTTTTTTGACCATAAATAGTGCTGTTATTAAATACTACATTTAACAGTAGCGTCACTACTAATATTACAACAAATTGGTCTCTGTGTGAACACCGCTCTCAAAATAAGAACAGACTTCTCTCTGACAGAAAAGAACGAAAACAAACATATCCTGTCAAAGGCCCATTAACACTTTGCATGAATCGTGAACTTGTAAGACTACGGACGAGATCATGAGACACTACTGACCAGTGGAGAACTGAGCCACATAGCCATGGTGTTTACCCAGTAAATATGGAACAGAAAAGCCTTCGTTACTGAATATGGAGCTGTGGATCCCCTGCCATTGACTCATCAGCCCAAAGATCACCCTGCCTGGGTACTGAAAAAATCAACACCTGCATGCTGTTAAAGAGGCGTTTCTGCACCAACAAGACGGAAGAAAACACTGATAAGCTGTGTTTACACACACAGGCACGCAAGATCTGTTTTAACTCTTCATCATTAAACACTTGGAATAAAGTTTGTCGAGATCCGAGTGTCTGCAAAGAGTTAAAATCAGATTTTTTTTATGTCTATGGTGGCCAAAAGTGAACATTTTCTTCCATCGAGGGCTGCTAAAAAAAAGGACACAAACTTTAATAAATAGTCTAACTTTCAAATGTGGATTTTCCAAATGTGCAAGTACACCAGTGTGAGCATCACTGCATCCTACATTCAAGGGATGAAATCATTTGTGGTGCATGTAGCTCTTGATGAAACTAGAGAAGTACAGATGCAGTGAGGCGCAGACATTTTACTGAGGAGCTGTTTGATGACAGAAAGTCTGCATCGTGAAGCTGCTGCCACACCTCTAGAGCTGAAGTATTATCCTGAGGAAAATACTACACTGCGCAGCGTTCTCCATACAAGTGAAACACAAATAGCCACCTCTGTGTCAGATATTCGAACACGTGCAAACAGGGATCTCCTTGATAATTTATTCATGAAAAGCAATAAGAGAAGGAATAAACACAAGGCTTTCGAGGTCCGTGCAACACTAACAGTCGTCCTAAATGTTCACGTAGGGGTGCTGCTGTAGGTGCTGCTACGCGATAGGTGAGTTATATCTATCATTTATGTTATTTCTAAATCTATTAGGCAAGCAAATATCATCTATTTGGTTCACTTCAGGGCTCGACAGCCCTGGAAAAAAGGAAAAGGGTAAAGGGTAAATAAATCATATTTGTGTTCCTCACTACTGTCTCAAGCGAACAAATCAAATTTTCTTGAGACTTTAAGCGAAAGACTTTACATGCGTCTATGAGTGTAAGTACAGTATGAGCCAGTGCAGCAAAAATATGCAGATTCTTTAAATTCTGATCAAGGTTTTCAGCAAGGCCTCCAGGCAGTGCGCTGACCTTAAAGCCAGTTTTCGTATTGGCCAAACAATGGAATTACAACTTTGTATCTTTGTTTTTATTTGAGCTGAGGAATTTCTGTATATTTTTTCAGATGCCATCCCTTATGTATTTTTGTGTTTTGATGCTCGCTGCATATCAAATAATAACAAAGTTGAAGTTTTGGTTCTGTTGCGTGAGGCCATTGGGCCTGAAAAGACTTTTTCTTCATAGACTGCCATTGGGAAAAAGATGTCAGTGGATACATTTTGAGTGTAACAAACCTGTGAAATGATACGTTTCACTCTCGGTCAAATAACATTTCAAAAGATTAAATCTTTTTATCCCCATTTAATTCAGCGAAGGCCCCAAGGAGAGCGGCCCAATGAGCATTTTCCTGGTAGTCCACCATTATAAAAGAGATGTCTGTAAAACTGTTTACAGCACACTTCAAACTGCAAACAATGTCTATTATAAATATTTCTAATATGAATAATTGATTAATGGAGGTTTTATATTTGTAAAATTTTCCTCGGGAAAAGCGATTTAGTGACATCATTACAGTGTAAAGTCTATGTGAGTGGGAACTCGCTGGGGGAGGCTAAAAACTTTTTGGCGAATGTGCCAAACGAGCAGTTCAATTGGACTGAATAGGCGCCAAAATTATTATTATTATTAGGATATCATATGGAAGAAATTCTTACAGTGAAATCTCTCTTTTTCTTTTTTTTTTAAATTTAGCAGGCTTTAAATTGTTCCTTGAAAATTTTACACAAAAAATCCTTTAAAGATGACCTCCAAGTCTGATGCTTAATTTCTTGATAAATAATCGAGTCTCACAATTAATATTTCAGGTGTCCAAAGTCTTAAAGTGTGTAATCCCATTGTATGTGCTCTGTTTAAAATCCTGCTTTTGCACTGGCAACACACACACAAAAGCTAACTATGACACAAAGGAAACTTATCGATAATGATTTGTAAAGCTAATGGAAACATTCGGCTGAGGGTAAAACCATTAAAATTTGCCCGTTTGGGTCCAGTACAATAAACGCCAGCACGTGTTTAACAGTATGGCACCTCTGAACCTGATCTAAGCATTTCCCCTCAAACAACAACATTTGTTTTGATCCTCTGCAAAGTCCACCTCCAAACTATCATTTAATCTCATATAATTCAGATATAGTTTTCTATATATATAAAATAGAAGAAACTTGCAATATAAACTTGTCATTTATAATATATTCCCTCTTTTTCTCTCTGTTTCTTTCCCCAAAGCTTTCATCGGCACTGATGTCAAAATAACATCTTTGCAAGAGGACAACAAAGAGACAAAGCTCTCTTTTTTTTCCAGCGACGGGAATTCATGTTTTAATTCAATGGAGTTTCTACAACAAATAATATCTATATTCAAAATAGTCCTCTTAAAATATTTTGTCGTCAGGATCAAACAATGATCAACAAACACTTTAGTTTACAAGAAAATATAACGTGCGCCTGTTGATGGTAGATCAACACGAGGAAATCCGAGTGACCGAGACAGGAAGCCCCACTCTCTCTTGTGTTTAAGATAAACACACAACTCTAATACTTTTTAAATGAAGTTTAAAATACTATTTTTGTTTAAGATGTTGGATGACATCTTGTCTTAATACTGAGCAGCTTGAAATGTGTTTGTTCTGTATGTTTTTTCTTTGCTGCATAAAGACAAAATTACTCAGCTGGTCAGCTGCTAAACGTCTTCACTCCCCTGCCTGCATTTAGTGAGAATTTTTTGACACAGATGTAGTTCAATTCCTTCCTTGGAAGAAAAATCAATAGAAGCTACATGATTTTCATGGCTCAAAGCATAGAGAGATTAGAGAGATCTAGTCCTTGACGGGTGGATTTTTTTTTGGTTTGATGTCTTTAATAATGCATTTGAAAAAGTGTACAGTATATATGTCGCTGATGTAGGACTAGTGAAAGTGAGACAGGTGTCTCGGTGCTACAGTAGGAAAATATCCAGACAGCTTGCTGGTGGATTTATGTCTTTCAGCTGACTTCACAAAACATTGACAAAGAAAAGCAAATGCATGCTAGATTTTTGGATTTCTCAGTGGCTTATTTTATATTTTAAAGTAAAAGTTGGCATTTATTTCCCTGGTCTCTTAAAAAACTGAACAAAAGAGCCTCCTACTTCTGATGCAAACATGATGTGTGCGCACAAAAAACGTGTACGTTTTCTTCCACACAAACTAAATAATAAACTATGAATGTGCAATACGGAGGAGATGAAATATAAACTGAGAGTAAGATAACATTGTTTTTAGGTTGTTTGCCAGTTGCACTGGTTGTGTTTTTAATTTTGCAGGTTGCACAGCGCTCTGTGAAATCTCAATCAAAGGCTCATTTATACATTTTAATTTTCAATTATTTATGATGAATTTGATCTTTTAATTATCATTCATCTCCTTTTTTCGTGATCAGAAAGGTGATGAATTAACGTCACAGACGCTACAAATTGCCACAACCGTGCCTGATGACAGTTGCTCTGGCATTGTAGAAGAACCATGCTGATTTAAAACAGTTGGTGAAATTGTACTTTCTTCACCATATTTCTCATTGCATAAAAAAGGTGACTTACTATTTTATTACCGAAAATATTTAATTTAGCCCCTATTAAATTGTTTGTCAATCAAATCCTATGACGAGCAAAATTCAGAAATTTTTTAAAGGCGTTTCTACATCCAGTTACAGTGAATTGTGGGTGTGGAAACAAGGCTTGTGCATGTGCGCCCAGCTCCAAAATTACTGAGATTTATAAAACAGAATAATGCGTTTGCATGGCGTTACATATCTGACGAAAATAATGGGCATGCACATTTCTGCCTTTGTGCGAGCACACAGTTTTAATCATGAATCTACAGGGTTTTATGCATCAGGCTCTGAGCGTCACACACCTGGTAATGGGTAGATTTCCAGTAATTGTAGCTGTAGTTAAATGTGTAATTTGATTATTTGTATTATGCAGCTTACGATGTTTAAATGAAGCCAAAGTTGTATGAACTGAAAAGCCAAATAGTCCGGGAATCATCCAAGCCTCTTTGTGAAACAACCTAAAAGCCCATCATGTGTCAGCTGACACAAAATGTTTCTTCCTCAGTAAATCTAACACCATTATTCCTGCTGCTTCCTTTTGGTCACAAATACAGTCAATAAAGTGGGACTTTGTTTAATAAATTCTTACTGATCCTCAGTCAGCAGGCTTATATAACACATTTTCATACTTTCACTGACTACATTCCCAAATTAGTGTCCTGCCTTTTCCTTACTCTAACATTCTGATGATTAAATATTATATATATTTATATATATATCTTGCTATAATATGGTATGTATAAAAATATACAATCATTGGCTAGTGGTGAGACAAAGATATTATCAATTACATAGGACCAATACTTTATATCCCTGGAGAGAGAAACCCATGCACATTAAACATTACTTAGATATATAATTCACCGTGTAAGAACTTAAATTGAAAAATGATAAATAATACTTTCCACAATCCCCAAAAAGTCTTACCATCCAAAATCCCACTGCCTCAAACCGTCAAACAGATTGTCGTTTATCTACCAGGCCTTTATTCTCTATCTTTACTTTCACTTGAGGAAATGACTCAAGTTTTACCTGCAGCCTTTGAGGCAGAGGGGTGTGTGTTTAGTTTCACGCAGCTGCAGCTTATCAGCCTGATTAGCAGCCTGATAATGTGGTTACTAACTATCTGCAGTGAGCCAGAGACCGCAGGTACACAATCACATAGCTAGATACTTCTATGGCATTAACAATGGCTGCATTCCATTTAGTTGTTCCCGCTCCACAGCTGTGGTTTGATGCACGCTGGTTTACTGGCACAACAAAATGGAAACAGACCATCATTAAGGTTATTATTTGCACCTGTGCTGTTCCAGGTAATTAGTTTAAATGTCAGCTTTAAAAAAAGACTATTAACGGCAGGGCGGACAAAAAACACACTTGTGCTGTGTTCCAATTCCATATTACACAATACTTAAAAATGTCAAATATATACTGATCTTCATAGTTGGAGTTTGTGGTACATTTCTTGTCAACTTGGTCATTGCATTTTTCCTGATGTTTTTGAAGAAATCAAACCAATTTGTTCAGGTTTCAAAGGGTTAATTTGTTGGAGTTTTCATGTATATTGTTCACAAGCTATCAACTGTGTGCCTGTGTGTCTGTCCTGAGCCTTGATTTCAATCCACTAACATTTTTTGCAATAAAAACTACTAATTATGTGTAACTTGGTCCATTTCATACAAATTATTCCTTCTGGTCCATTTCCACATGTCAGACAAGGAAAAGATAAAAGACAAAGACTATGGCAACACAGAGGCAAAGAAACTGGGGAGTAAAAATACTGTAGTTTGCTTTCTCTCTCAACTTCGGACAATCAAATAAACATGAGCTTCTCCGGGTTTTAAATCAGAAACTAGGCGCCCATAAGACACAAGATATGCAAAACCACCTTCCAAACGCCTCTCAGCTGCTGTTTGCAGTTTATCATCATATTAAATCATATGTACACTTCATAGAAATAGCTACTCTGCCATAATGTGATATGATCAAAACAAAACAACCGCAATACTTGGCACGCTCAACGTCAACATGTGAACCTCATGCAATACTGATGGTACACCCACGTAGCTTGATCCATTTAACCGCAAATAAACTAGAGAAAGGGATGCAGTAAACACCTATTGAGTCAGGGAGGTGAAATAAGTCGTTTTTGCTGCTAAATCATGAAAATAAAAGATGAGCTTTTTATTCTGGGGCTACACTGGCTGGATTTTAAAGCACAAGCAAAAACAAACTTCACATCGGCATCTCAATACACATTTTAAACTGCAGATGCAGATCCAACACCCTGGCACGAGAGCGATAAATAAATACGTCTTTACTATACTGCACTGCAATGTACCTGATTTCAAGTATGTTAGGTTTCTCTGGCACAGAAACCACTGAGTTTACTTAAAAATGTAACAAACAGAAAAAGAAAAATACACTGTCATGATTTTTTTTTCACTTTCACAAGTATATTTACTTCGGGAACCTTGTATACAGTCATAGTTATTGCATTGTTTTTGCATATCTTGTGGGATGCAGTGATTACACCCACTCATACCATTTGCTGCAACACAACAACTCATAGTTCATGCTAACCTATATGTGACATAAAAACTGCAATGCTGCTCCACTCCACACGGGGGCACCACAGGCCTCTGGACTGCTCTCACCAGCATTTAAAACCATAGAGCCTTAAAACAGACACAATAAAGCCCGCTCTGGCACTTCTACTAATATGCAGGGTTACTCTACATGTGTGTCTATGAGTTGACATTTATTAGAAACATAAAAGTAAATGAACTGAATGTAGTTTCTAAGTGCATGTATGCATTATATGTTATCTTATCCCCAAAACTGGGGGTGATAGTGACTTTTGATTATTATTCATCTTAAATGGACAGTTTACCACATAAATGCACATTTTGTTTCTTACCTGTAGTCCTATTTATCAGTCTAGATTGTTTTGGTGTGAGTTGCAGAGTTATGGAGATTTTGGCTGGAGAGATGTCTTCCCTCTCTCGAATATAATTGAACTACATGGCACTCAGCCTGTGGTGCTCAAAATGCCAAAACAGACATTTGAAAGTCTCAACAGCAAAGTCTCTTTCCAGAAATCATGACCGGTGATCTGGCGAGTGTAGTTCAGTAGAACGAAAATACTTTCTACATGAAACTGCTCGCAAAAATGCCTTTGTATTATCTTGAGTGACCAAGTCATGACTTCTGTAAAGAAACATTGCCGTTGAGTTTTTCAAATGTATTTTTTTGGTGCTTTGAGCATCACAAACTGAGTGCCATCTAGTAGCATTATATTTGAGACAAGGCAGACACCTCTATGGTCGATATCTCCAACACTTGGCAGCTCACACCAAACAAATCTAGATTGATAAATAGCACTGCAATTAAGAGGAAAAACTTTTCGATTTTGAGGTGAACTGTCCCTTTAAGGCTATTTGAACTGACCGTGGAAATCTTCCCATCCTTCTTTTGAATTTGGCCAATCTAACAACGGTTTGAGTCACTGATTCATTAAAGTAACTGTTGTCAAAACTGCCTTGAGAGAGTGATGTTCACAGCTGCTGCTATCGGCTGATCAGATGGTTGGTAAACAGCGGAAACACTCGCTGGCTCTTCTGTAGCAGCTCGGATACACAAACTATTACTTTACAATTCAGGTGCCACCTAGTTAAATTTATCACTGAGGATTTAAACTTAATACTAATTCAGTTGATCAAATAAATTGCCAGACATGTTAAATTCAGGATTAAATCACTTTACCAGGGCTGATTCAACACAGTGGAACCAAAAAGAAAAGCACAAAGTGACATTGTGCTAACTTTAAGATGATTCCCTGCACACACATTAACATGCAAGACCATACCTAAATCTGCTCCCCTAACTTTTAGACATTAAAGTTCGACTAAAAAAAAAAACAAACAGAGCAGCTTATACTGAAACTGATGTGAGCCATTAGTCGTAAAGTTAGCTTATGGTACCAGGTCAATACTATTTTAATGAGGTGCTTTAAGAACAACTGAAAGAAAGAAAGAAATGCTGAAGATGTTTTATGAGGCCAAAGGAAAGAAAGAAAAAGAATAAAACAAACTAAAGGTCAGGGAGGGTGTTCCTTTGACAACACAGACCTCTTCGGGGTTTGCAGTATGATCAGAACCACAAAACAACAGCAGCACTGCCACTAAAAATACGTTCAACATTCACATTTAGTTTGCATAATAATGTCAGAAGTCTGTTACTGGCACAGGATGCAGTGTATGGCAGTGTGTTCATGCATACCCTTCCCTGCCACAAACCTGCTCTGCTTACATGTAGCAATGAGAGCTCAGCAGTTAGTCTTTGATGGTAAATTAAAGTGAGAGCTAATAAGTTGACATGCGGTAGTGTCTCTGTATGGGAATTCAGTGTCTTTTAAAGTTTTAGAGATAAAAATCTATTGCAACATATTTGGATTTTCTTTGCTAATGAGTGAGTTTAAGTTTCTTACAAAATCCTTTCACTGTTTCAATCCACTGTGATGTGTAAATGCATGTGAACATTGTTCTGGAGTCTAGCAGCGCGGTCTCACTCCCATCTTGTTAGAAACTGACGATGTTTGGTCAGTGGCCCTCGGCATCAGATATCGAAGCACAGAGACACCATTTTGTGGTATGAGATGCACCAGCCGGCGGCATTTTTTGACACTCCGAGCAACTGCTGTGGATGGGTCAAAAATACTCTGGACTCTCATCTGGGATAGTCCTGTTTGTGTCCCATTTAAAACCAAAAGTCAATTTATTTTGTTAAAACTGTGACATATGTCACATGATGTCAGGTGCGCCAGGCTTTTAATACAATTTTTTAGTGTAAATGCATCCATCACTTGATGTCACTGTGGCCCCAAAAGACTTTTTCCCATAGACTTATATGGTGAAAGAGGTAAATCAGTGGATACATTTTTTTGACCGTCAAAACCTAACCATGTACTTTTGTTGCCTAAACCTAAATAAGTAAACCTTAAAATGATTTTTTTTAAACTTACGTTCTAAGTTTGTTTTGAGAAAAGCATTTAACAAGCAGAAACTATACATTTTCTGTAAAAAGGGAAGTTTACCTTAAAAGGCCACAATGCATTTAACAAGTGTAAATTTGACACATTGTCCCTAAGCATCCAAAACTGACACAGGTGGAGTATCTAGAGCTTCACAGTTTGGCGTGTAGGGCCACTGACCAGCAGTCGTGGAGTTGGTAGTGAGAATGTGTTGCAAAACATCCGCTTAGTGTCCGGCTAGACTTTGCATCTGCATTGTGGTTGCATCTATGTTTTTTTTGTGACAATTGGCACCAAGGATGTGATACTGACACTGCAATGTTCCTCTGGAGAAGACCTGTGCCCTGTGTAATGTACTGAGGCCTGAGGTCCTGTAATCATGTCATATCTCAAGTGAATTTATAATTGTGAAATAAATTATTACAGAGTAAGGTCAGTAAAAAGTTGTCAGCATGCTACCTAAAAGCCATCTGAAGAAAATGAAAAGACAAAAAAATCACACCAGGGGATCATCCAGCTGACAGTTTTCAGATCTGCATCCAATTATTCTTAAACAAACAATTATCACATCTTATCAAATAACAGTAAATCACCTGTCTGTAGTATAATTAGTTTTACCAGTAAATAATAATACAGACAGGGAGCTGTTTTTTTATCTAACAATGACAGTAAATCATAACGTGTTATGTTACGAGCAGACCTCAGACAAAGAGTTGTGATTCAGAAGTCTTGCAGCATCTGTACACCAGCCCTAATAGTTCATTTGGAGTTTAAACTACGATTAAATGATGAAATCATGTGATTATGGTGTGATACAGCCGAGCAATCAGGGTGTCACCCCCCTCCCCACCCCCACTCAAGTTCATTCATGAGGCGTCACTGTGGCAGTGTGAATTTGGTGCTTCTACCATTCAGAGCAACCATCCGCCGTAAAGAAGAAAAGCAGCAATTTGCCCAAAAGGCTTGTTCCCTTCTGGCCAAGCTGCAATGCCGAAACTCATCACCACTGTAAACTTAACCGTCACTCCGACCTCGCTGGAGACCTTACGCCTAATTACGTCTAAACAGAAATAAAGAAAAGTTATGCAATGACTAAAATTTCAAAGATAAGAGTGGCTTCTGACTCTGCAGCTTGGCTAAAAAGTAAAAACCGTGCTAAAGAAATCACAAAGCTTTGGAAGCATGCCTGTCCATGGTAACCCTGTGTTAAGGAGGCCCATTATCACTCACACACACACACACGCACACACACCCTCGCACACACTCACACACAATACCATACTTGTAATGCTACCTTAATTTACTGTCTAGGCTTAAAATCAGCTTTTTAGAATACATAAGTAACCACTCGGACACAGGCACGCACACATACAAATCCTCACACACATTTTTTTTTCTCTTCTGGGAAAAATAAATAAATAAATAGATACAATCTGTAAAAGGTGCATACTGATAGAGAGAAAGACCCCCCTTTTAGATACACACGCTATCTCACGCACTCATACGTACACACATCCTGTACTAAAACGCAGACACCCGCACGCACAAATATAGTTTATACACTCGCACGCAAACACTACGCCCTGCTTCGATACTTAAAACCTCTTAAAATTCTCCTAAAATAAACCGAGCAAAAATACATTTATAAGACCAGCACCCCGATTGTGCAAACAAATCAAGGATAAATTAAACCAATAACATCATGAATATAAAACAAAATAGTCATGGCTAGCCAGTTTTGCACAATATTGAACTGTTAAATACATAGTGGGCGTGGTCTGTAGAGAGTGTGTGTGGCAGCAAATCCGACAGGATTCCACGAGGAAGAGGAGGGTCTCGGAGAAGGAAGTGAGGTTGATTGACGGACGGACAGATCCTCTGTAGATCCATGCCCAGAGTCTGTTTTCTTATCAATCGGGTCACTCCCGTTCTCGCCTCCACCCTCCGCCTCTGTCGCCCTGTTCGACACACTCGCCTCCTGGAGGGCCGAAAAAGCAAAAACCCAGCGATGGAGGGAGCGGGGCGGTGGAATAACCAAAGAGGAGGGAGGAAGGAGAGAGGGAGGAGTGAGGAACGGCGAGGTATGAGGCAGAAAAGGGGGCTCGCTGTCTCTGCTTAGCCACCAAATGCTCCTCCCATTTCCTGTTTGGGTGCAGGAAGTGGGCGTGGCCAAACGAGGAAAAGCGGCAAAGGAGGCAAAGCCAGATCAAGGTGACGGATGAGTTTGTCTCTCGCTGGCGTCTTATCGACCAGCGGATAAAAGAGCTGGCTAGCTTCCTGTTGGCCAGAGAGTGTCTCTCTCTGCCCGTGGCCCCCTTACAGAAGCCCTGTTGTGGCTGTTGGTCCATCCCTCAAATCCTTCCCCCCCCTTTGGGCTGGGGGTGGTGTGTAACCTTAATCCCACCCCCAGGCTGGCAGGGCTGTGCTCCAAGGTTCCTTAGCTTTGGAAGAGGAAGAGAAATGAGATTTCAAACAGGGTTTTCCTCGCCCCCGTTTACTCAATACAGCGCTTCATCATCAGTGAACCAAGAAGGAGGAGTTGACCTTTGACCACAAGTGGTCAGATTTAAATCCTTAACTGACCCCTCCCCCCCCAACAAGCTGGTCTGCTGTCCCCTACCTGGCTTCATGGCGGCCAGACAAACAACAATAACAACACCAAAGTAGGCATAGGAAATGAAAACAATAAACACACTATGTCGACTGCAGGAAGTGCATAAAAGTACTTCCTGCTTCTGTTGTTTCCTTTCTACCTTTCCTTCATCCCTACTTCTTTCCCCTCACTTTTTTTTGCTCATCTCTTCTTGTCTGCTCTTTACTTCGCTTTGAGGACATGATAAAACTGTGAGGCACTTTAGAGACACACTCAGACACGTGTGGAGAACACACGCACTCGCGTACAAATCATAGATCACACACACACACACACACACACACACACACACACACACACAAGCATACACTCAGATAGTATAGAGTATAGTGTGGTATACTTGACTACAAACATTCACACACATACAAACGCATATAAACCAACAAAGTCGTAACCAGGTGTTTAAGGTTGCGTCACTGGCCGCCACTGTCCAGAGCAGTTATGTCTGGCAGAGAGGCAGACAGTGTGTGTGTGTGGGTGTGTGTGTGTGTGTGTGTGTGTGTGTGTGTGTGTAAGGGGCGGGGACAGACAGAGCCAGCCGCAGCACTGTTAACCAGCACTGACAAGCGTCAGTCTCTGATGATGTCAGAGGGGCCAGTTGGCCGATTGAACCCGTCAATCCGACTCCTACAAACTCGTCACACACTCCATATCCTCGTCCTCCAACGGCCCGCTGTTCCTCTGCCGCGCTCCTCCGATCACAACTGAGCTTCTGTGGTGAACCTCCTCCCTCTCTCCTGCCTCCTCCTCCTCCTCTTCTCGTCCCCTCCCCCCTGCTAGCAGCTCCTGCCGCTCCTCTACCGAGGACGGCCCGTGGACGGAGCCTCTGCTTCCCCCGGCCTCTTCCCCGCCCTCGCTGACCGCTCGGTCCCTGTGCGTTGCTGCTGCTGCTGCTGCTGCTGCTGTGTGAAAGGGGAGGAGGTTGCCATTGGGGCTGTGCTGGGAGGTGGAGGAGGTGCTGGATGTGGCGTTTGTGGCGGTGTTGCCGTTGAGAATGTTGTTGGCGGCGTGCTCCATCTCCTCGATGGTCATGTCGCATGCGTCGGCCAACTCGGCTTTGGTCGCCTCAATGAATGATGGGTCCTGGGCGAAATGACCCAAACCCTCTGATATTAGCACCTATGGAGGGAAATGGTGCAGATAGAGTGGACGGAGAGCAAGGGAGGAAGGAGAGACCAATTGGGATGGAATGGAGGGCATGGGAGAGAAAAGTAAAGTTTAATGTAAAAGATAAAAGAAATGGTTATAGCTGCAACTCACGGTTACTTTCACTGTTGATTGAATCTGATGATTATTTTATCGATTAATCAACTGGTCTTCCATAAATTCCATAAATTATAAGTTATCTAGTTACACTAGAAATGAACTGGATCATTTTCGTATCATTTTCTACAGGTGCAAAGAGAGGATGGAGAGGACAAAAATGAGGAAGTCAAGTGTCAGAAAAAAAGAGTGTGCAGTGGTCTCATTAATATTTGGTCCATGCTTGTTGTTTTTGGATAAAATCAAATATCTGTAATAACAAAACATAAGCTGCAGGTCATCAATGCAATCTGCCATCTTGCTATTACTGTTTTCTTCTGTTGTGCATTGTGCGACACCCTCCATTGATGACACATGATTGAACACAACGTTTCCACTCAAACCTGGTGGAAACGCTATAACACTGAGGTTACAAGAAAGGAACTGGTTCAAGAACCAGAGCTAATTTGGTTAAAAAGTGGTGAAAGAAAAGCAGCAAATCCTCAAAACTGAGCATTATTCAGCTCCAGATGAATGTGTAACCTTCTCCAACCTACACACACACACATACACTCACCGCCTCCACCAGACTGCCTGCGCTGCCGTGACACAGTGAGCTGGAGTCTTTCCCCAGTAGCGAGGGCACTGTGAGCGACACCGGCCGTGGTGGTCTTTGACTGGGCACCGACACACTGGGTGTGGGGCTAGGACTGGGCACCCGGCTGTTCCCATTACTGTCGCTGTACCTGAGAGCAATACATTTGTACATAATCATCATTGTCTGTACAGTATCATAAGTATGATCAAAACCGTTCCTTCGACAAGTTCACTCTGACTTTTAACAGCTCTTTTTACGGTGTAAGTCTTTTTTTTAAATGGAGAGATTCAAAGATCCCATTGTCTCAGATGCAGGTGTGTTGGAAAGTATCACTCCCGCACCCTCATCATGCTCAGAATCACAATTTAATGGTTATTTTAATGTTTTGGTCCCTCTGGACCTCTGTCAAAAGTGTACAAAGTTTTTACAAAACTGATCTTAAATAGGGCATCAAAAGGGTTACCTGTCAGAAAGAGGTGGTAAGATTGAAGAAATACTTAAGAGAAGAGGAGTATGTTCAATGTTTATTCTGCAAACTATTATTCCCTAAAGAGTTTAATGTTGCCATGAATGACTTTTCACTCCATAAGGAATCTTTTGATTTTATGGACCCTCTGATGGTACACTCAACAGGGTTCCTACAGCGCCAGGCAAGTGGTGTTTAAGACTTTATAAGACTTTTGTACTGATGTTTATAATTTGCAAAACTAAAAGAAAAACAAAAAAACATGAATTGATAAGTATTACTTAAGGATGGGGAGAATTTTTCCCAAATATTCATTGCACTATAAAACATGATTTGATGGCGACATTAATGCGAGAAACAGTGTGTAAATTATTTTAAGATTTTGCAAATTATAAAATCCCACATCCCATGTCCTTGCATTTTTAAGACTTTCGAAATATTGATGTAGGACATATTAATACCAATTAAGGCCTTATTTTTAGACTTATTAACTCAATGCCTTTTAGGACTTTTTAAGAATCTGCAGGGACCCAGCTCTTAAATGATTTATAAAACCTGCAAAGTGGATGGGTTAATTTTTAAGATCAGCATGTTTTCGGACCGAAACAATAGTACAACCAGTAAATTGTGATGCTGAGCAAGAGTAGTGTGAAGGATTTTTTTCTTTTTTCACAACCTGAGGTACTTAGACTTACCAGGGCCCACAGTTGACAGAGGGTAAGCTGGTATTGAGCTTTTCATGGGAGTTGGAGCCCTCTAACCTCAGAGAGGGCACTCGCTGGTACGAGGCATCACTGCCAAGGGCTGGAAACAAAGACAGAAGAAGCAACCATTAAAACAATAAACTTATCTCAACAAGTACAAGGACAGAGCTGCTTCATGAAGAACAGTGTTCAAAATTTACATTCTGAAATCTGCTTTGTTGTCATTATGAAATTCACGTGTAACTGAGCTTGCTGAGGAAATGTAATGCAACATTTCTGTCAGTACTTGGCAAACAGCTTTTTGGCCTTTGATGTGTGCACAGGATGCAGCATACCTGTGGGACTGGCCGGAGGCGTGGAGCACAGCCGGCTGAAGAGGGTAGGTGAGTGACTCCTTCTTAGCAGAGGACTCAACCCTGCGACTGCCAGAGCCTGGAGGGAGACGACGACAGAGCGGTGTAAGAGAGGAGCAGGAAGAGGGAGAGTTATATCTGCTGAATACAGCATGTCTGCACGCTCACATTATGTATTTACAACTTGTTTATGTGCACCCAAGTGTGTTTTTCCCATCGTGTACCTGATGATGTACAAGGTGCAGCGGTACAGCAGTCTTCTGGGAGACGTCTGGCCTTGACTGTCTCCTGAGACACTCCAGATGGAAGGACGATCTTCGCCCTGACACACACAACAAATATGCAAACAGCATGTAAAACCAAATACAATACAGAAAAACAAGCATTGTATTCTTGTAGCTGTACCGATACTTTTGAATATGTTTTAGGAAAGATGTTTTTCTCCTCACCCAGAGTTGTGGGGCAGAGGAAGACTCTCCTAGGAGACTGCCACCCTCCTCCTCCTCTTCTGTCGTCTACCTCCTCTCCTTCCTCCATGGGAGTCAACTGCTTACATGTTTCATCATGATACACCAGCCTGGTGAGCACGCAAAGAAGAGTGCATTAAAGACACGACCCGAAAAGAGATTGAACATTTTCAGGGTGTGTGTATGTTTGAACAGTACATGTCGGAGGAGAGCGAGTGGTCGTCCTCGTGGTACTCCCTGTCGTCGCCGTAGCTCTCGTCATATGTCTCTTCTGTCGACCCCTCGCCTCTTCGGATGATTGGCAGACGGCTGTCGCTTGAGTCCGAGCTACCAGCAAACAAACACACATCCAAAACAAACAAACAGAATGAACAACACACAGACCACAGATGAAGAACAAAAGAACAAGTAGACAAAATAGGCAGACGGATGTGAACATAAACACACAGAAACAAAAAGGAAGCAGTTAATTAGCAAAACACTCAGAGAGAAGCTAAGGAGGAAAGACTGAGAAACCCACAGAGGCAGGTAGGAGAATGAAAGAGAAGAAGGAAATGCTGGAGGGAAAGGAGGAGAAGAAGCAGGTAGGAACTATTTTGTTAAAGCAAAAAACGATAAAAAGCATCAAAAGGCAACAACTGGAATATGAGAAACGGATAGTGTAACTAAGGTGCAGACATCTTTAAAAAAAACAAAGATTAGAACAGACAAGATAATGGCTTGTAACAGTTAATACTTGGAGACCAGTACTTTAGTGTCAGACTTCTGGGAAATTAAACTTTTTATGCTGGTCTCATCATTTAAAATGAAGGCCAATAAAGCCCTGGAATCAGATGCTGTCTTTTCTACTCATCTCCTAAGAAGAGGACACAATGCCCATGTTAATCCTTTAAAACCTGAGTAAATTAGTTTGATTATTTTCAAAACATGGGAGGAAGGCAATGAGCAACTTAATAAGAAATACCAAAGAATGAGTAAGAAATTTGTAAAAAGTACAAGTGGATTACCTGAAAATTAGCAACAAAGTACATTCCCCACAAGGGAGTGACCTTAAAAAACTGCTTAAAAATTACAATAATTTTGAAAATTACTTTTTAATATTTTTGAATTTTTATAAGTAGAGCTTTCTGGAGATTTTAACTAGATTTTTTTCGAAGTTATTTTACAAATCTACTTATTTCCTGAAAGGTATGGAACATTTCTTGCCAAGTTGCTCTTTGCGTTATTCCCCATGTTTTTGAAAGAAATCAAACCATTTGTTAGAGGCTAAAAGGTTTTAATACTTGTGAGAGGCATCTGAATGCAGCACAATAACAGTAATGTCGATCCAGGTTTCAAAGGGTTAACCTGCAAAAAATTCTGTTCGCAGAAAGTCTTTGACTGAAATCTTGTGGGGTTTTTTTTTTGGCTAGACAAGTTTATACTCTGCATATAATCTGTATTAAGATGTATTCTTTGTATTCTAAAGATGTCTTGTCACCCTATCTGTCCACATCTGTTTCATACTCCAGACTTAAGCTTAAAGGAAACATCCTGACATTTGAAGCTTAATCTTTTCTACTTCACCAGACAGTTTGCTGAAGCGCTGCAACAAATCCGCTACCCAAAACCATCTGTTAATGCTCATGTTTCAAATTAAAACCAAGAGTCATACATAACAACACAGCCTGCAGTTAGCAGCCCCCATTATTTTTAATGCTAAACACTCACAAATACAAATAACTTTGTTTTTTCAAGCACCAGAGCATATCTCCTAAAAAAACTGTCTGGTGAAGAAAAACTAGATCAGATTTCTAAATGTTAAGATGACCCTTTAATCCATGGCTATTTAAGCTGCTCCACAGCAAACTCTGGGTTAGAACAGCATTTGATTAAAACCTGACTAAGACTCTTCTCAATGAGTCTGATCGAACTCACTTTGCTTGGCAGTGAGGAGGTTACCTCATCGCTAAATCAAGCAAATCCAAAGAGATTCAGAGTGCATCGGAAAGCTTACACTTGGCTTTGTAATAGACCACTTAATTCTAGATCACCTACTGTCTCTACACAGAAAAAGTGAATGTTGTAACTCCACATACTAATTAACAATGACCAAACTGTTCTGCACTGAGGATCTTAGTCTTCAGACAGCCCCATTTACTCCTCGGCGGCTGACCTTCTAGGATCGCAACATTTTCAACAAAAACAGAAGTAAGTGACGAGCGAGAGGGCTGCAGCCACAAATCAAGCTGTAACCACTCAGGGTAATATGCACCCTAAAGTACGCCCACTAAAAGTGCTTGTTTTTGCCGCTGACAGGCTCAGATTGCTTTAAAAGGTGTCTGATGGGATTATCAAAAGGATCAATACGGAGATAGATTTTTTTTGTTAAAGAGTAAATCCTTTTTGTTTAACCAAATAAAAAAAAAAAAACTAAAAAGGCCCCACAATTGCTATCACCAAACCCAGAAGATGCCAAATAAACATGAATTCCAGCATGTATAGAGAGCATATTTTCACATGTAACTGGGAGAATTAAGGAAGAAGAGCTGGTGATTGTTTAAACAGTGAAAAGACAAACCAAGAGAGTTTTATTTTGTTTTTTGCGACTTTGTATGAAGTGTGTTTCACAATGATAAAATTAGTGCTTCTTTATGTGTAGTCTGGTGGGTTTGGTGATAGTGGTTCCAGAGCATTTTCTGGTTTAACAAAAAGGATCTTAGTCTTGGACAAAAAGATTACCTGTTGGGATCCTTTCCATAATGTGGTCAGACACTTGTAACAACAACCTGTGCTGGTCAGTGGCAAAAACAAGCATTTTAGTGACCATAAATTGACAGTGTGAAAATGCCCCAAGTGTTTACACTGCAGCCTGTTTTGCAGCTGCCTCTCATTCAATACTGGACCAATTTTGCTGTTCTTTTTCCCATTAATCACGTAGACACAACATGGGAAAAGAAAGTCCTGCTTGAAAAATACTAAAGGTACTCTTTAATAACTTTACCACTCTAATGGGATTCCCTAAAATAAGGCTAAACGGATTAGTGTTGTCCTGAGGGTGGCTATAGAGGTCATTCACATCAAATAAATATGTTGAGAACATGAAATATCCTTTTAACTGTATGATTATATAATTTTTTATGTAAAACTAAGAAAAGTATATTGTGTCTTAAAATGAAAAATAAAATGTTCACCCTCTGGGGAACTTATCAGTGTACATCATGGTGATGTGTCTTGTAAGACATCAGATTCTGATATTTTTTTCATACAATTTTGGTGCTGAATGCGAAGGGGATCACCAAAATTATCAGGAACCATCCTCTGAGCCCAGTTCTTCAAAACTGATCTGGTCAGTTTTCAGATATCGGATTGGATCAAATCTTGAAAATGTGTTGTTCAAAAGAAAAGAAAAAAAGATTTGGAAATTAGATTAGATTAGATCGTATAATTCAATCTTGGATTTGATCTGGATCAAATCTTCAGTTTGTGCTGTTCAAAACTTTTTCGTAGGATTGAGATACCTTTGATCCAAAAAAAAAAAAAAAAAATCACGATATTTCTGATCCCAGCAGAAGGCTGGATTCAGGGTGGGTTTCAAAATGTAATAAAACTTTTAAACTGGGAAATACAATGATGTAGTGTATATATACATTCATATGTATTTTGCACTTGATTTGTTTGAGTGTTACGGTGATAAAGCAGACAAAATAGACTATATTATACCTGTTAAGCCTTTCAGTACAGTAAAGAAAAAAAAGGATTTTGTCCCCAATTAGCGAACAATATCAAACAAAGTTTATGTCATTTATAACTTTACATTATTTACAATAACACAATAAAAAGTAGTTTCTAACATTTGCAGTTGTTCAAAATATCTAGAATGTGTTTTGTTGATCAGATGAGGGGTCAGAAACAGAAACTGAAAACGGAAGGGAATTTTTCTATTACTTTTTTGTATATTTTTCTGTCATTTTTAAATAAAAGACGGCTATTCTACCATGTTCTTCACATCGCTAGTAGCCTACATTTTGAGATGGATCCCCTTTCAGAGCGTTGGTAATCTAGATTTGGTAATCTTGGATAGCAAAACATTTGATTCCAAATCCGGATCATTTTGATCCAGATCGATTTTTTGAACAACTGGTGCCTTGGGGACTGTGGAGATCCAGAGCAAAGTTCATTTCACAAAGAGCAGACCACAAGACAAAGAGCAGACATTGTGTCTAACCCAGACCCGCAAAAACAGCAGAGAACAGCAGCAATAAGAGCCTCTGATAGGAAACGTTTGGCTGCGTTGCACCAAACAGTCTATCTGTGGCTTTGGTAGCAGATTATATGGTAGCAGCACAGAGCCTGGCTTCCACTAGAGCAACTAAAGCATTATGTGCATAGCAACGAGTCTTACTATAGCACTCTGCCATTTTTATGTAGCAATATCAAACCTTTTCTGCATGTAGTTAGGGGATTAAAACCACACGCACACGCACACGCACACACACACACACACACACACACACACACACACACACACACACTTTCCCTCTCTGTCCCCTGGCAACATACCGCATGAGGGTGTCATAAAAACACGTCCTGCTTGCCACCAGAGACAAAAGACAGGGAGAGAGAAGAGGAAGGAAAAAGACAGTGAAGGAAATAGAAAAAAACATTTATGTCCGAATTATTCTGTTACTGGTGAGCTAAATATCTGTGAGGACGGTCAGGAAATGAAAAAGACAGACTAGTAATTCTTGCTTCAATTGAAGAGCACATTAAAAAGACTCAAAAACACCATTTCAATAAAAGAAAAATATGTTAAATCAGGGCTCCCACACATGAACAATTTTTTTAAAAAGTTCAATGACTTTTCCAGGAGCCATAATATAATTTTTGTCTCTCTTCAAACATAATTTCAGCTGATGGCATACATTGATTGAGAGAAAAAACGTGAGGAGAAAATGGTGAAACGTACAGGATGATAAACCAGGGTTCCTACGGCTTAAGGCAAGTTAGATTTAATACTTTTTCAGACTTTTTTTATGCCACTTGGAATCACTTTTAATACCAATTTTACAATAACCAAAACTGAAGAAGAAAACATAAACTACTTTTTTTTTCTTTTTTCTTTTTACTTAAGTTTAAGGACAATTTTGCCATTTCTGGTCCAGCAAAACATCTGGTTAGAAATGGGAAATACTTTTCTGTTTCACAATCTGAGTGGGATTTCACTGCCTTTATTCCCGAGAGTTTAACAAGAGGGATTTGGTAAATAATTTCTTTTAAAATAGATGTTACTGATTATTTTGAGATTCTACAACGCAATGTCAGAAAAAAACGATTCATAAAATCCCACCTCCCTTGTCTGAGACTTTTGAAAGTTTGAGTTAAGTCATTCAATACCAATTAAGATTAGATTAATGACTTTTTAAGGATCTTTTTAAGGATTTTAGAGCTACATAATGTGAACAGCTACAGAAAATAAATTTGGTGTTATGTCACATTATGTGGAGGGTCATCCACAGAGGACTACTGTTACAATATCATTACACTAAACAAAATGTAATGACTTTTCTAAAGTTTTTGGTGATTTTTCCTAATTTCATGACTTTTCTTGGCCTGGAAAACATGACCGTGAAATTCCATGACTTTTCCAGGTTTTCCATGACCACGGGAGCCCGTTAAACCCTTGATAAGAAGCAGATGTAACCAGCTGTCCGATCTGCACTCACCTCTTTGGAGGGAAGCACCATGCAGATCTTGGCAGCAGGATGGGGGTGAGCGGCTGCCCTGTGTGCCCGTCCACAGTGCTGATGGACGGGCTGGGGAATCGACTGATGCCCTGGGTCGCCACCCCGACCATGCCGGTGTTGTTCGCATTGTTGATGTTGGCGTTGGAGCCCGATGAAGAGTAAGAGGAAGGGGTGAAAGTGGTCGAGTCCATGAGCTTCTCGTGGGATGGACTCTCGCCTTCACAAGGGGAGCCCTTCTGGCTGATGTGCAAGGGACGCTGGGTAGTGAAGGACTGTGGGAAAGAACCGCGGCCATCGCTTTGGTTGTAGTAGTTGACGTGGTTGCTGAACAACCCACCCGTACGCTGAGGGGTGAAAGAGAAGGGAGAGAGAGAGAGAGTAAAGGAGAGATGACAAAGAAGACGAGAATTGTGGAAAAATACGAAATTAAAATGTTTACGTCAAAATATCTTAATATCTTACTTCACTCAAACACTCAGTAGAAGTCCTGAGGTCACATTCACTGCTAGCGGCAACAAAACTTTATTCAGCCAAGATGCAAATGCAAAGCAAAGGCCTTGTGTCATAAACCAACAAGAGGGTGTATTTGCGATGTATTCTTCTTAGAGGTGGATACATTTCAGACTAGAAACGATTGCAGGACTGATGCCAGCGATATTTAGGTTGTTCTGACTGACTTTAGATCATATTTAATGTAGATTCAATTTAATTTAGATCAATATTTAATGACAAACGGATCTTTTCTCATGATATTATTACTACTGATGTTAAGCAATAATTTCGGCTTGTGAGCAGCTCCCTGGCTTGAGGGCACTTCATGTTGCTTCAGCTTTCTATCTGGAACGGTGTTCTCACCCAGGTGTGCTCTAAGGTACCGAAATTTGGAACAGACTGATTTAACATTAATCTGTAAACAGTCACACAATGTAATTTGGTCGGTACCCTTAACAAGTTCCACACCCAATCAAATAAGAAATTTATTTTTAACAGATGAAAATTTTGATATGGCAGCATAACAATGATAAGACTGAATGAATATGGAATTAAACCTAAACAATTTGGTCTGTTTTTTTTCCAAAAACACTGGGAGAAGGTAACTTGCATCTTAACAACACATGGCCCAAAAAATGAAAAATAGACAACAAACAGCAACAAAAAAAAAAGTGAAAAACAAAAACAAACATGAAAATGACCTAGAAAAATCGGTGAAATCTAATAAAAAAGTGTTTATTTTATATATATATATATTTTTTTTTTTTCTGTGACATAATTTAGGTATAAAGGTATTATAATATTAAGTTAAGTTTTCAGAAAGCTTTCCCCTATTTTATTTTCTAATAATTCTACCCTCTTTTTTCAAACTAATTTTCTTGTCACCTTTTACTTATTTCTTGCAATTTTTGGGACATTTCTTGCCCAGTTGGTTATTGCCTTTTTTCCCATTTTCAAAAGAAATAAAAGCAATCTGTTACGGTTTCAAAGGGTTAAATAGCTTGTGAAAGGCATCTGAATGCAGCACAAGGTAACTGATGTTGGTCCAGGTTTCAAGAGGTTAAATCTTGGTCTACAATCTTTCAAACTTAAATTCCGTTGCTCAAAAATATTTAAAACCACCCATTTTCAGTCCATCTGTTTCATGTCCTGCATGTAAAAGTATCAAAGTACAGCAGGAAACAAAACAAAAGTGCATGAATGTAGCAATGACACTGACAATGGATGCTGATAATAAGCATAACTCACCTTTGAGCGAAGAAATGTTTGTGTGTGTGTGTGTTTTTAAAGTTGCAGTGCTCCACTGTTTAAGTAAATGTTTATGACTTCATACTTTTTGTTCAATAAAAACATATGTTCTTATTTTGCAGTTTGCAGCCACTAGATGCGTTTCTAAAATGCATGTGATCAGCTATTAAAAACTTGTCATTTCAGAATCTGATTTATTGTTTGGTTATTTATTGCCAAGCTATATGGTGGAGAATGAGGCTTTTTAAAAAATGTTTTTGGAACTTCTGAGCACATGCAAGCATGTGTGTGTATGTGCATGGAGCAGTAATATGGCTTCAAGCTGGACGCTGATCATCTCTCTCGCTCTCTCTTTCTCGCTCTCTCTCTGGAGAGTGAGTGAGGGTGTGTGTATCCGACCTTTACCCTGAAGATATCGTCCTCGGACGCAGCCGACACTGGCTCCTTTAGGCCTTTATCCAGCTCCTCCTCCACAGTCAGGTCTCCAGAGATGGCCCTCCGAATCTCTGGACCGATGTCATGCAACGTCCGCAGGCCCGCCTACACACAGACCAAATAACCAGAAGTGTTGCACTTGTCACAGAATAACACAGTGACTATAGTGTAAATTTTGTGATCAAATCCCTGAAATAAGGCATCTATATTCACACAAATACATGTATGTTTTCTTCCTACAGTAAAAAAGAACATATTCTATATTCTGACTATATTCTGTACACTACACCCCCCTCACATTTCTTTTATCTTTTCAGGATCCATCAAGTAACAACTTGAAAAATCGACTGTTTTCTGAATTTCCTGACAGCGCAATAAGTATATACAGATACAAAACTTTTGTGTGCTGGTGTACCTGCAGAGAGAGGGCAGTTTTTGGGGCCACCTTGGCCACCAGCCCTTGTTCTTTCCTCTTCTTAAACTTGCGGAAATATTCCTGGATGAGGAAGGTAGCATAGAACTTGCCGACTGTCACCTCGTCATCTGCAAGAAATAAAAAAAAAAACAAAAACACAGTTACATTAGGTCAACCCTTTGCAACCTGGATCGACATCAGTTTTCTTGTGCTGCATTCAGATGCCTTTCACAAGCTATTTAACCCTTTGAAACCGGCGCAAAGTCGTTTGATTTCTTTTGAAGACGTGGGGGAAAAGGCAATGAGCAACTTGGCAAAAAATTTCCCATAAATTGCAAAAAAAAATGTTAAAGAGTGACAAAAAATTGACCTGAAAATGAGCTTAGAAAAAAAGGGGAAAACTAAAAAAAATAGGGAAAAATGTATAAATGCATAAAAATACAGAAAAATTTATATTTTTTTCCCCCTCAATTTTTTCAGGTAATTTTCTTGTTTGTTTTTTGTTTTTACTTTTCTTTCTTTGTGTATTTTCTGGTAATTTTATTGTACTTTTTTTTGTTAATTTCTTGCTAATTTTTGGGATATGTCCTGTTAAGTTTCTCATTGCCTTTTCCCCATGTTTTTACAAGATATGAAGTCAATCTGCTCAAGTTTCAAAGGATTAATGCTTAGATTAATACCTGCAATATTTTTCATAAAATTAGCTGTAAGTGATGCTGCTGAGGTTTTTGGTCAAAGTAATAACAGAAAATTAAATCACAGCATGTAGTATAATAATTATTGTGTGTTTGCCTCTTATACATGTGTGTTTATTTCTAGAGTTAAATTCCAGAGTATGAAATTGTGTTGCAGAGTATATACACCTCCAGCAGGGGGCACTACTTGATCCAAGAGCTTCATGCTGGTTCTCTTCCAGATCTTCTTCACTATTGCCCTCAGCTCCTCATTGGCCTGCTCCAGGTTACCTGCACACGCACGCACGCACACACACACACACGCACGCACGCACACACACACACACACACACACACACACACACACACACACAGTATAAATAATGTAAGATAAGTGAAAACAGATGACATGTTTTTTTTTTTTTTTTAAACCAGCCGCTGGTAACAAGCTGAGTCATAGGGAACACAATTAGCTGTATAGTGGCTGTTTCAACTTAACAGTTTCTAGGCCACTTAGTGTGCATGATGTCTCGGTTTTGACTCGAGTTCCAGCTCCATTGTTTAAGATCCAAATACTCACATGAGCCACGAAAAAACTTTGAAGTTTATTTTGGAATGTAGAAAAATACAGCAGGCAAAGTTCAACCATAATCGCATCATGTCTGGTCCACTACCGACTTGTTCTATTCCTCACATAAAACAGTAAAATAAAGCATGTTTTACACAATAAAGCACGGTCAAAAACTAATTTCGATCCGCACCTACTCAGACTTCTCATCGTTTCCACGCACAACGTCATCCTATCCTCATTTGTAATGCACACTACACTGCCCTGCGGCACCATAGCTGTAGTACAGAGTTTAGCCTTCAGTCTAACAGAAATATTAGAATAAGTAATGCAAATATAAACATGTCTGCTAATATACGCCATTCAAAATATACAGAAACTGCTTGGTAAACCTAAATAAAATCACATTTTTAAAACACATTTTTAGGTATTTTAAGTATAAAATATGTGATTATGTGGCTCTTACAAGCTGGTTTGAGCTGTGCTGAGACTGGCCAGTTTCCACGACTGCAACTTTTCCCTGCAACGTTCTAACATGGGTCCTCTGTGCCAAGATTTGTGTTACATTGTGTTGTTGGGATTAGTGTGAGACGGTGTAAAAATCTAGGTGCTGGAAAGTGATAAAGCAGCATTTGCGCCTCCTGTTTGACTCAAGCTGCTCCAGTATAGCTGCTCAGTCGCCATTAGGTACAACAGGTGCAAGGGTGTGTATGTAACTTCTCTCAGCAAACACTGAGACTTGGAATAATAGCAAGAAATGTAATTCCCATTGTATGCTCCGCATATGCATTTCTGCTGATGTGGAAGCCATTGTGTATGTGTTTATCTTGTTACTGTACACCTGCATTACTGTTTGTTCTTTCATATATCTGTTACCTTCTGTCTTGATCCTGAGTGCGGTTCTGACCAGGGCAAACAGCGTGGCGTTGAACATCACCGTTCCATCGCTGTTTAGAGGCATGTTCATCGACACTAGACGCTACATGGGAGAGAACAGTGTTTGATCTTGCAACATTTTAAAATGAAACAGGTACGTTTCCCCTGCAAACCGTCAGCTGCCAGCATCTATTGGCAGCTGATGTTTTGTTGAAAATGAGCAGACAGTGGTTTGACACCGTGGTCACTATTAATTTTCCTCTAGAGAGACGTCAGTGTCTAAATATCTAAAATATTTTCCCTGTACGGTCTGCTGTCAGCGTGCCATTTGAGTCACTGTGAAAGGTGTTATGAGCTGTCAATATGTCATCACACTGATATCACAAAGACAAATTTCTGTATATTTGTCACACCTGGCACATAGAGTGGTTTTAAATCTGTCCCAAAATAGCAGCAGAAGGAATTCCAAATACGTGAAAGTGTGATCAAATATTCTGCACATTTCTTGCAGCCTTCACTCTATGTTCGGGCATTTGTGCGTGTTGAGCTTTGCGTTTACCTTGCAGGCCACTCTGTGTGGACAGAGCTTCCCAAAGCCGAGGGGAGGCTGGATTCTCCGCAGCAGAGTGACCACATCAAGGTGCTTTATCCTCCCCCTGAAACAGCACAGACGTCACATTATAGTGACTGTGTACACAACCTCTGCAGATCAATGATGAATTATTTAGATGACGTATGTTGGTAATTTCTATGTAAACGTACTTAGCTTCTGGGTCATATTCAGCCCAGATCCTCTTAAATTCGTCGAGATGATGCGGCCCCAGGATCGACCAATCACGTGTCAGGTAGTCAAAGTTGTCCATGATGACTGCCACAAACAAGTTGATGATCTGTGGAGAATAAAGAAGTAGTCAAAAAACTACACAAACATTTTGATTCTCTTCAAGAACCCCTTGATAAAGAATAGATTGGAACCTATAAATGTTGCATTACAGCAGAGAGATGTTTTGTTTTGTTTCTTTTGGTTGGTTCATTATTTATTCATTATTATTGTTATATCTCATCTTTTTTTCTTTCTTTATTCCTCTCTCTTTCTTCTTTAGTTTCAGTGATTAATACAATTATTGGATGAAGATATGCTGTTTTCCCTCTTTTACCAGAATGTATTTTTTAGGCTGTAATCCTATGGATGGGTCAGCAATCTGGTTGGGAGGGAACTTAAGTCAAGAGAGCATGACACTGAAACAAACTTGTTAGGCTGATTTGTGTTGTTGTTCACTGATGCACAGTAAATACGCTTTAATATTTAAACATTGGGTTGTGTTTTTAATATGCTAACTGGCTAACTAGCACCGTAATAGTTTTCCAGTTTCCCTTTTTGAATGACGATTAAAGACTACCACCGTCTGCTGGTATGAGGAGTTACTGTACTAGCGTAGATTAACACTGGACTGGAAGCAGGAGGAAACAGCTGTCCTGGTTCTCTCTGAAAGGAACAAGCTCAGCTGACTAGCACCACGATTTCAGGAAGTCATTGTGCCCAGATAAGAAATACTCTGCCAAATTAAATTGTTTTATGTCCAGTCTTTGTGCTCAGTTAACCATCTGCTGGTTGTTGCTTTATATTTACAAACAGTATCAAGATCTATGAACTATTTGTTAAGGCTTTAAGAACATTTCATTTTCTGGAAATGTAAGTTTCCTGCCCTAGCTGTTATTGATTAAGTGTGATTACTGCAATCTTATCAAATGCTGTTTTTCAATCTGTTTATAAGAGGAAGATTAAAAATCAAAACATCTCTTTCTGTCCCTTCACTCACCAGAAAGGCACAGAGCATGTAGAAGCTGACAAAGTAAATGATGGCAAACTGGCTGCCGCAGTCCTCGGTGCCTGCGTGGTTCTCGT
Organism: Plectropomus leopardus; assembly: GCF_026936395.1. Taxonomy (NCBI): domain Eukaryota; kingdom Metazoa; phylum Chordata; class Actinopteri; order Perciformes; family Serranidae; genus Plectropomus; species Plectropomus leopardus. The sequence continues at coordinate 12,168,142 of NC_142197.1, forward strand.
TGGTCGATCCTTTCTCACATGGCCGATAGGACTTGCACGCCAGCATGATCTCCTGCCACGCCTCACCTGTTGCACATCTGATAGAGAGACATGCATGCGCACACCCACACAAATACGCACACACGTTGACGCGGATATGCATGCAAAGATACGCACATATACGGATACATTAGAGGTACGCATACATGCATAGATATGTGCATGTGTGCACCCATGCACAAGCATTGAGTCACATGTACATTTACGCATTGGAACACACATACAGACGCATGGATGTGTGCATGTATGCATACGGGCATACAAGCATATAGAAACACACACACACACACACACGGGCACATAGATACAAAGACAGAAAGGCAGACACATAAACACAAACACAGAAACATATGCACATGTGTTAGTGTGAATACTGTAAAGAGGAACATCATGATTATACTTTGATACACTGAATTTACAGAGCAACAGCAAAGAAATGTAATATTTGCTTTGTAGCACCATAAATTGAGACCGTGTCCAAACTCCTGTCTTCCATTCTGAATACTTCAGTACTATCAAGTTTTCTACAGTTGCTGTTTTGGCCAGGTGACTATTTTTGGTGGACTTTTGCTATTAGTCATCTAGCATTAGGCTACACAGCAGTATGAAGTATCCATGTATCCTATATCTCTGAATGGAAGCCCATTGCTATGATATATTCCATGAAGGGGTCAAGCACACAGAATATGAACAAATAGAAAATACGTTTTATTGTGATTTTAATGGCAAAATGCTTACAAAAATTATAGAATGACTGCCAAACTATACGAGCATGTTATGGAAATTATCCCTACAGAAATATACCATTTATTCAAGAGTAAGATAAGAGTAAAGGCCTCAAAATCACTTATGCCACCAGTCTCCATTTAAATAAGCATTGATTTTTAGCATGTATAGAACCAACATATATGTTTTTAATTTTACAGGGTAAATTAAAGGTACAGGATTAATAGGATTTAGAGGCATTGAGCGGTGAGGATTGCAGCTTCAAGCCACCTGAAACCTGTGCCAAGCGTTAACTCCCAGTTAAAAAGCATTTAGAGTTCATTGTTCAGGGGGTTATAATCAGCAGCCAAATTATCTGCAGGACCAGGTGAGTAAAAGAAATAAGAATAATGTTTTTACTATGTTAGTCATCGCAGAGGGCCTACGGTGGCCGACACGAAAACAGAAATGGCTATATCTAGAACTGCTGTTTGGTTTGTCCGTTAAGTGCCACAGTAGAAATATGGCAGTGCAACATGACGGACTTCGTGAAGGAGAGCCCGCTTCCTATGTAGACAAAAACAGCTCATTCTAAAGTAACAAAAACACAACAATTCAAATTTTTTAAAGATTATTATACACTAAAGAAAACCTACTTATTATATTCTGTTCAATTTCTACCAATATATCTCCTTAAATCTTATATATGGACCTTCAGGGGTTTATTTGAACCAAACCAGAGCTGACGATAGTTGGAACAATGAAAATAGGAACCAAGATGTTTTGTTTTTTTTCCTGTTGACTTAATGTAATGTAGTATGTTTTATAATAATAAAATTACTGTTCATTTAAATGCAGTCTGGTGACTGTTACAATAGAAGATGTGAAGAAGATGCATATCCAATCTATCCATTCAGTTTCTGTGTTTGTTTTGTCCCCTGCATGGAATCTTACCATCAGGACAGAGAGGTTTCTGAGACTGGATCCAGGCAGTTTTAATGTATTATCAGAGTCCTCTGACAACTGAAAAAGGTGTCGTCCTCAGAAGACCACAATATTTTGTCAAGTTTACAACAATTATCAGCTAACTACTGAGCACACAGGTGTACAGATGGAGTTTGGATCCTGTCACAGCTACATATTTACAACTAGAACTTTTTAACTCATGGTAACAGTAACAGTAACGTGTCATAGTACAAACTGAAAAAAACATTATCCTATAAATTCACATCTTGACATTTACAGATACCCTGGCATTTGATTTACCCGCTGCTGTCATGAAATGACATTATGGGAATTATCGTCTTCCTCACCTGAAGAGCAGCAGCACTGCCTGAGGAAACGTCTGGAAATTGTTGTTCCTGTTGATCTGCGTGTGGTCCTGCAGCGCTATTTTACCAAACATCTGCACAGGAGGGGGAAGGAAGTAGTCACAGCACACAGGATATGATGTCAGCATTGACAGGATGACGTGACTGCTCTCTGGGACAATCAAAAATTAAAATCCCGCCGTCCCTCTCATCATTAGTGATACGAACAATAAGGAGAGACAGGGGGACAGATAGAGAGAGGAAGAGGAGAGACTGGGAACAGCTAGTGGAGGAGAGAAGGACGGCGTGACCGAACAGGAACTCTGATGACAAGACTCCAGGAGGACAGACACAGGATGGAGGCCAGCTGGAGGAGAGAGGGAGAGGGAAGAAAACACACAGGAAGGAGGGAAACAATGTGACAAGACAACAGCTTACCTGCATGCCGATGACAGCGTATATGAAGAATAGCATCACTATAAGCAGAGCTACGTAGGGCAGAGCCTAAAGAGGAGAGAGACACTTTAGTAACAAGTCATCTACAGTATCATCCTGCACTTAGGCTGCAGTCCATTTGCTTTCATTCAATTCTCACACATCCAATTAGTTTAAAACTGATTCAGGAATTAGTATATACTATAAATGATCAGGCGCAATATGTAAAAAAAAGGAATCGCTTCTTTATGAAGTGAAAGTGAACTGATCTGCAGCCCTGTGTGGCACAGCACCAAAAACAATCCAGCACAAATCATCTGACATCGGAGCGAAAAAACCTCAGTAAAACACAAACTGCTCTCTGATGTTAGCCAGGAGACCAGTCCCAACATGTTGTACATGACCCAACCAAAGCCAGAACAAGTGTGTCTTCTAGATTCACACACCTGGGAGACTATGTGGAACTGAGCTCCTGACTAACGTCACCCGTGTGAGTGTGAGGACAGGGCCAAATCATGACGAATTGATGAAAAAGTTAAAGTTTGGTTAGGGGTTAATATGTAATCCACTGCTTAACCTATGTTTTCGTGTCTAAGTGAGAACAACAGTTTTTATGCTGATGCACTCATCTGGATTTGCACTGGTGATGATTTTATTCCTAGCCTTATGACAAAGATTTTGTCAAGTTATTATATTAACTTATTATTGCATGTTAATGATTGTTTGCCTTTGTTGCTTGTTTTTTACAGTACCTTTTAAGGTGTACTTGAGTGCTTTAAAAAGGCCCCCTATAAATATCAATTTTTATTATTATCATTAATATTATTACTGACAATTTATTAAATTGGTTCAGTGTAAAGTGAGACTGTAATTTACGTACACTAAAAGCGCTTCTTTTTGCCACTGACAGAGTCAGATTATTACTGTAAGTGTCTGACAACATTATGGAAATGATCCTATCAAGATAGACCTATTTGTGAAAGAGTAAGATCCTTTCTGTTTAACCAGAAAAAGCCTCAAAATATCTGTTGCTTAACCCACCTGACTCTATAATAAAGATTCATTTTAGTGTGGATAGAGTAAAATATTGAGTCCGAGTGTTGAGTCCGAGTCCGAGTCGTCAGCGGACGAGACGAATCGAGTGTTTACTGATGATATTAATTATGGATCAGAGAGAGAGAGAGAGACTGCTGGAGGAGAAGAAATGGACCAAACAGTTTTTGGAGATCGATGCCAAAGCTGCTCGCTGAGCAGGAGAATCGTTATTATTTTTAAGGTGCTATTGGAAGATAGAATAGATGTTAAGGAGACGTTCTGTTTATTATTATTTTTATTATTATTTCTCTTTTTCTGAGTTTTAGTTCCACTATAAGCTCACAGTGGTTACACTGCAGAGCTCTCTCAACACTGGACCAATTTCAAAAAATGTTGCTCCCATTAGTCACCTAGACACAAAAACGTGGGAAATAGAGTCCGGGCTGAAAAAAAGCAAAGTTACCCTTTAAGAAGTTTTATATCTTAATGAGCACTGCTGGTTTTAAATCTAACGCCACGAGTCTGCTTTTTGCTGTATCAGCAAAGTTTCAGATTTCAACATGAATTGACCTGTCTCATTTAACACAAGAGAGAGAACAGATTGTTTTCCTTTCCTCATAACTCACTATCAAATGATTTCATTTTTTGGTGGAGTGCTTCTTTTAAACTTATCTACCGCTTAACCCGCCTACGGGGAATGGTGGGCTTTCAGGGGTTAGTAGTAGGGTGTTGGGGGGAGAAGGGAGTAGAAGAAGAAGTGGAAGAAGAAGGGGAGAGATGAGTAGGAAAGAGGAGAAAATAGATGGCTTGTTAAGGTTGTCGAGTTCCTGCCTGTTTTCCTAGTTTCATATCCCTAAATCCCTCCCTGCTTCTGCAACAAGACTCCTAAACCTCCTCTCCGTTACCTCACGCCACCCCTCCTCCTTTTCCTCCTTCATCATCTAGACTATATCATGTCCCACCCTTCTGATTTCTTGCAAAAATAGGAGGTGTATACGAGGAGGGAGGAGGCGAGGAAAGGAAAGGTGGCTTGTGAGACTCCACCAGGCTGGATTTACACAAGAACAAAGATATTTTTAGCCCCATGTGACTCAGATTTGAAATTACAACATGATTTGCAGAGTATTACTAAGGTTAAAGATGTACTATACAGGATTTTCCTAAGAAAACAAACAAACAAACAAACAAACAAACAAAAAAAAGTTATCCCTCTCAATCATCACTTAAGATCCACTAGAAGTGTATGGTGGTGCATTTTTCTGCAGAGACTCAGTGCTCTGGCTCTATTAATGTGTTCGGGACATTTATCAGTGCTCAGGTGAGGTAAGGGCTTTATAAAAGGCAGGGTCCTGGTACAAGACCGTAACCAGCGCGCTTCAAAGAGGCACAAAATGCAAATATAGCAAATATAGCAAATATAGCGGATATAGCGGTTATAGTGAGGCAAAACTCCAAACAAATGTGAATTTGGGGTTGGCAAGCGTGTTTACCAACAATAACCAACAATCCTGCAGAGTATACCTTTAAATTCGCCTATTCAGGATTAATTAAGCAGATAATCACGTTGTTAACTGAATTTAGTTAATTAAATTATATTTTAATACCTACATATGAAAAAATTAACTTCAGAAACACTGCAGGGTTCCCACACATTTCCATGGCCAAATTTCAAAACTTTTCCATGACTTTTCAAGGACCAATAATGATTTATTTCTCTTGCCCCACTTGTCCAGCATTTTTCAATCAGGTTCAAACTCAGCTAGTGGGCATACCTGAAGATAGAGACGAATTACAAGAAAAAAAAGAAGAAATATAAATAATGGTGAAAAAAAGAATTAAAAAAAAAAGACTTTTCCAGGTATTCCATGGGAACCCTGTCACTATATTTGGATCACAAAAACTGTTGGAGACACTCTAAAAAGAGAAATGTGATTAGAATAATACAGTGTCATCCAAAAAAACGGTCCAATCTGGGTCACATTAGGGTTAAATCTCCACTTCCCTCCGCCCTTTTAGTCCTGTGTAAACCCAACCCCCTGCTCTAGCATGTTGTGTCCGGTTCTCCCCTCACTTGGAAGGATTTGATGAAGGTCCACAGCAGGGTCCGAATCCCTTCCCCGCGAGACAGCAGCTTCACCAGCCTCATCACGCGGAACAGCCGGAAGAAGGTGATGGAGATCCTGGCGTTCTCTTCAGAGTTCTGCAGTCCCTTTTGGTGGGGTTTGGTGTTTTTTTAGAGAAAAAAACACAGGACGCATGGGGACACATGCAGATAGGTAAGGGAGGGGAAACACGCACACGTACAAACACACACAGGTAAAGATAAAACGTACACACACAGACATATGCAGACGTACAAGTAACATTCATATGCATATTCCCACCCACATATATGTGGATGTAAATATGTATAACACGCACACGCACACACACACACACACACACACACGCACTGAGTTAATAAATGGAAATCTGCGTCCTACAAAATCCCATCAAAATCAACTGACAAAAGAGATCTGGGAGAGAATCGGGCAATCATGCTTAATTTTTCTGGCTTCATGGAAAAAACACATGGCAACAAACCATCTATCGGCTCCCAAAATACACTTGCTTCAACCTCTCCTCAAAATATGTGCGACAGCTACGCAAAAGGAAAACTGTCTTTAAAAGCACCAAAACATCAAAACTAAAAACGACTCCATTAGTCTTTACCAATATTACTGGTGCTTAAATAATGCCACTTTACCTTACCTTAATGCTGTCATAATCACATAATCAAAACACACTCTCCGTTGTCGTTTCTACATCTTATTACAGGTTAATCCAGCCTTGCAATGACATTAATCAACAAACATTTAAATACTTTAGGAGCCCCTGAAATAAATAATCTAACTAATATTAAAGATTTGGCCATTCTGCACTGATATAGACCAAAAGTCCAATAGCTGAGACCAGGCCAGAGAGATTTTCATCGATAGTGGCGAGCTCTTTCATAAATCACTGATAACAATTCACGACAGATACAGTACAAGAATCCTCGCCTGCAGGCAGATCCCTGCTTCAATAAATCATGCAGGCAGTCTAATTGTCTGTCACAGAGCAACTGGCCACCAGGAGGAACAACCCAAAGATGACTTTCAGGTGGATAAAGATATTACTGATACAAAAATCTATATTTTCACAGGAGGATAATCTCTTCATCTTCTCTCTTTGTTTACAATAATCTTCCACAAACAGATTTCACCCCTGCAATCATTTTATTTGCAGAGCCTCTTGCAGTGAGCATGCAATATTTCCCCTCTCAAGGCATTTAAGCCATCCATAATTTGGTATACTTTGGAAAGTTGCAGTTTATTCAAAATATGCCTTCGTGAGTAAAGCTCTGAAGTACAAGCTTGAGAGGCACTGTAGCCTTCTAACTGTCTATTGTCCCAGTACTCATCCACAGGAAATAACTCCATGATGAAATATTCAGCCATCTCGCTGAGTGCTATTCTAATACAGATTTATTTATTCATGCTGCTGCTGCTCATTCTCAGGGACAAAAAGGCGGAAAAACAAAGGCAACATCAGGATTTGTGTAAAGCATGATGCAGTTAATGCGGCAACTAAGGACCCGGTGTATTATTCACAATTATACAGAAAACAGCAGGTGAAGCCTTCATACAGCCTTCATACAGTATACCAAACCATCAGCGACCATAACAGCAGTAACAATTATGCAAAAGTTGTGAAAAAAACATCTAACCACAATCTTCAACCAGCAGTATGCATAAAATAAACCTGACCACACAAACTTCTACAATTAAAATGCAACCACAACAGTTCCGCATTTCATCTGCCTTCACTGTTATAATTAAAAAATGAGCCTAAAAACACAACATCGTCCTTTCTGACCTCTAAATCCGTCTCATGCCATTTGTGTTTTTCCAAGAGGCCATCAATTCTTTATGCTAATCCCACAGAGAAAACACAGTGTGCTCCTGAAAAGAACTCGCCGTTCTCCACACATCTAACTGCAGTTTGGGATAACACATATCACATGTTACTTTTCAACATAACACATGTTATTAGTTGTCCTCAAAGACATAACTTTTTTCCATTAAATTTACACAGAAACAAAGATTGGAATTGTATTATTCTGTAACTCTGTACAGTTTGGCCACTTCCTAAAGGCAGATGTCACATTTTTCTGGTGTTGACAAGTAACCCAAGACATGAGTTGTCCCAAACTCCACTGACAGATGTGCAGAAAATGACAAATCCTTCTGAGGTGTCAAAATTCTGTACTGCATGTAATACCACAACTAGACCACAGTGGGGACCATTGCACCATTGAGAGAGTGGGGCAGTGAGCGGGAGAGGTACAGTGACAGTAAGTGTAACAGACGGAGAGAGAGAGAGAGAGAGAGAGAGAGAGAGAGAGAGAGAGAGAGAGAGAGAGAGAGAGAGTCTGAATATGAAGAATAGTTTGAATTATTCAGAGACATCCAAACAAATAGACTGAGTCACAGATAGAGAAGACAGATAAGATAAAGAGGTAAATAGATAGATTGTAGGGCAGTGGAGAATAGTGAAAGAATAGAGAGACAGCGTGATAGCGTGACCATGATGGCTTGCACTCAAGACAAAGCGCTGAAGATACAAAACCCATAAGGGCAGGGGGAGCAAGTTGCAAGCCATGGGGGGGGGGAGGTAGGGAGGCAGCGGGCACCATGGCAACGACAATAGCCACTCAAGGAAAGTCACAAGACTCCAGTTATACTCTGCCTGCACAATACAGTGCCCATACAAACATTTAAAAACATTTAAAAGTACAAACGACAGCTATATGACTATAACTCCGGGCATGCTGCCGAAGGGGACAGCGACAGAGGAGAGACGACAGGACGCATGAGAAGCCAAAAGTTCTGGACCATACCATGGCTGGCGCAGCAGGAGGGATGTAAGGATGAAGGGATGGAGGGATGGTGGAGGAGGTAGGGAGGCGGACGAGGTTACCGTCGTAGCGTACCATTGGCCTTACCACAGGGGGGTGAGAGGAGGAAGAGGAGGAGGAGGAGGGCGAAGAGGAGGAGGACGAGGACGAGGAGGAGTCAGCTGGCTTTAAGGAAAGGCAACAAAGATCAGCACCAGAGCAGCGCCTTAGTGTGTGTGTGTGTGTGTGTGTGTGTGTGTCACTGTGTGTCTAAGGTATGTGTGTCTTTTAGTGTTTTTAATGTGAGGATTTTCACGCCAGACCTAAAAATAACTCACCGCATACTGAGTCTCTGATCAGCCCTCACATAGTGAAAAGGTGAAAAAAATAATAATTTCACCTGGGCCAGGAGGGAGGATTCTACAAAACATTTCTGCTTATAGAGACTGAACTCACCCTGTGAGGCTCAGTACGAGAGGATTGAAACATGTAAGAAGTTTAAGGTATTGGGGGCCTCGAGGGCCAAAATAATGAATGATGGGCTGGGGCCGCCACAAAGGGGAGAGGAGCTGATTGGGAATGTGTGTATGTGTAAACTAGACTATGCGACATGATGGGGAATAGAGGGGCGCCTCTGTAGCTATCTGTTTTTTCTTTCTGCCAGCTGAAGCTATAGTGCTCTAACACTGGCTGAAGCTTTGGCTTAAAGGGCTACTTCACCCACAAACCGACCATTTGTAAATGAGCTTGTCACGGCGCGTTTCATCAAAATCATGAAGAAAACTTTGTATCTCTCACATGAACGAAGAATCTGCAAATGGTGAAAATTCTTGATGACTTGAAGTAAAAGAGGACAACATAGTTTTGCTGTTGTTAAACATGGCCCCCATTTACTTCAATTCCCCAACAGTATGTTAGGTTTTTGATGTTTTTGCCATTGAAGCATGCGAGAAAACAAAGTTATCTTCATGAATTCATGGTAACAGCGGCTGAGCAGTTAATATACAAAAGATCATTTTGTGGGTGAAGCATTCCTTTAACTCAGGCTACGTTTACCAAATGCATCTTGGCATTAAAGCACAATGCCTCCTTTGAATACATGTTATTTAAGCCTCTCTCTGACCTGAGAGTAGTCAATATCTACTTTTAGGTCAGAGATGCCTCAGAATACCACAGTAAAAAAAAAAAAAAAGTTAAAAAAGTGTCAGTCAGACAAAGATAATTTTAGATGCTTTTGGAAATCGGAGCCTACAAATATTTAAATAACACTGAGAAGCACAAAGATAACAAACTGTGGGGAGACACCCACTGGTCATCTCTGGTATTACGACAGTTTACACCACTGGGAGTGATAGATTAGTTAATCTATAACTCACTTCGCTTTGGTGTTGGCCCTGTTAAAATACCTAAACACACAATGAAACCTTGAAAGGAATTATAACAGAGCCATATACACATCTTTATGATCACATACATTATGACGTACACAGATTAAAAAGGTCACTACATTTTGTCTTACTTATAAACTTCTATTTGAAGCACATATTCTTTAGGAGGGGATAAATGGCTGAGTAAGAGTGTGTGAGGAGAGGTTATGTGTGTGTTTGTAGATGTCTGATTAGAGCTGAGGCATTACAGAGCGAAGGGAAGAAAAGTTGGAAGGAAGGACAACTTGTAGGAAGGAGAGGAGGGAAGAGTGATGGATACAGGGAAGACAAAGATGAGTGGGAAAGATTGACAGGAAGGAAGGAAGGAAGGACGGAGGGAGGGAAGATGGCAATGATTCACAGTCAGAATTTAAATATGGGAGAATGTGTGTGTTTGTCCGTATGTGTGAATTAAAAAGGGCCAACTAGGTCAATTTAAGTGGAATTTAAATCATAATTTGCTTCAATTTCAACGGGAAATCACCGGAATCAGATTAAAGTCATTCCTGAATATTATCATTTACATTATGAAGTAACACAAAGCCACCTAAAGAGACGTCTGTGGACTTGCACGGGTTGTAATTTTAACCAAATAAACAGTCAGTTTGTAAATAAATACACAGTGGTCCTTTCAGGCTGGACTACAGTGCAGATGTGACTTGCTGTAGTTTCAGCTCATTTTAAATGAACTCAAGCTGTTTTCTCACATTGCACATCACGTTTTCGAGCAAATATTTCATCAGTTCAATCGGTAACATGGGTCTCTTGAGAATATTCTTACCCTTGATTTGAGGTTTACGCCCCTTTTTGTTTATGTTTGACCCACACATGCAACATAAAATAAAATAAAATAAAATAAAATTTATAATGTGCTGGGACTGAAAACACACAGCTGACTACTATTACATGTATACAGCAGATCATTGGTTGACCTCTTCGGGTACATGAAATGCTTTAGAGACCCATGTTGCCCAGCTTGCACTTCAGGTGAGCAAGCGACACCGCAAACCAACGAGAGAAAAGACAGAGAGAGAGACAGAGATAAACATCCATAACAGAAGAGTTTAAGTGAACTGAAAAAGGCTCAGAAGGAGAAGGAGAGAGATGGAGAGAAGGAGAGGAGGCATTCCGAGGAGAGAGAAAGAAAAAGAGAAACAGATGCAGTCCATACTGGCATCGTCTGCAAGACACCGCTCAGAGCAAACCACTACAAGTCTGTTCACACTACTTCTACTCAAAACAAAAAAAACAAAAAAAAGAAACCATATAAGATTTAAGAAGCACCCGCAGGTTGCTGGGGAGAATTAAGAGACCCAGGATTAAGTATTCTGATTCCACAAAAAGTGCAGCTAATCTAAGTCAACAAGCACCCGACAGAGCAGCGGAGTGGGTGCACTCAAACGAGAGATTTTAGACATTTAATATTTACTCAAAGCAAAATGATAACATTTTAAAAGCTGGCCTGTTACTGCACTTCACTGTGTACTTAGGAATGCAATGGCAGAGACATAGCTGTTGGCAAGCTGCTACTATTAGTTTCTAATTGCATTGCTCAGTACGTTAAAAAGCATTCAACTTGAGCTCTATTGGCTGATGAAATGCAGTAGCAGGCTAAAATCTAAAATGTCTCTGTGACAGGATCCCAGTTCGAAAACAGTCAAGAGGTCTCACATGATTAAAGTGCGGAGGGTTTCTTAAAAAAAAAAAAAAAATTGAGAAAGGTAGCTTGGGTATCGCATCACCCAAATCATTAAAAACCACCAGAGAAGAAGAAAAAAAAGACTTGGGGCATGCCTTTAGGTTAGGGGTGAGAGAGGAAAATAATGACACATTCAGAAAGAACTGCAAACCAATCGACAAAATCAATCAAACCAAATCAAATGCAAACTCCAAACCAAAGTGTTAAGTGCAACATCAGTGACTTGTATAGATGACAAAGATGTATATCTCTGGCCCATTGAACATCGGTATAAAATCTTTGGTTAATTGTTATTGGTTGCAACAGAACTGCTATTGCTCAAATAGATTTTTTCAGTCTGTCAGCCTTTTGTTAAGTGTCTATGTATATACTGATGTATTTATTCACTCCTCTCTCCCTATGTAGAAAACTTTACTTTGCTTAACCCTTTGAAGTTTGAAATTTGTTTTTAAAAAAAGAACAAAAAAGAAAGTTGAAAAACAAACAAGGAAATGGCCTGGAAAAATGCTTAAAATTATAATAATATTTATCATAACTTCAAATCTGTAATTATGATACTTATAGTTTTCCCTCTAGATTTTTAACTAGACATTTTTCCCAAGCTTTTTAAAATTAATTTTCTAAATCTACTAATTTATTGCGATCAAAGGAAACATTTCTTACAAAATTGCTAACTGCCTTTATTGCCATGTTTATGAAAGAAATTGCACCAATTTGCTCAGAGTTCAAAGGTTCAAATACTTGTGAAAGGCCTCTGAAAGCAGCACGACAAAAGTAATGTTGCTCCAGGTTTCAAAGGGTTAAAGATCAGATAAATTAACTGTCTGCAACAGCAGGATAAAGGGATTTATTTGTGATACCCCTGACATCAAATTTTCTCTTATAACTAAATAGAATAATTGAATAAAACATCCAAGCACGGTTTTGAAATTACTTGGTGTCGTTTCTGAGCAGCTTTGTCGGCCTCTCAGGGGGACAAATGGATTCCCTTTCTAAAGGCCCAAAAACAACTGCCAAGCTCATGCACCTCTGGGATACGCTAACCTTATTTGTATGTCTGACCATTGCTGTCTGAGGTGAAACACACTGCATTCCACCACGAGGGAACGTAGCGGAGTACACGTGTGCATATCTTTTCTCTGCTTCATGTCCTCAACCCAGCAGCAGGCTGAGGGCAGGAGAGCATTTCAGGCAAACCTATACTGAATGTGCATCCCTATGTAGAACAAATGTATCGATAATTGATGTTATGTAAACATTGTCACCCTTTATATACCTGAGCAAATTGGCTTGATTTCTTTAAAAAACATTTAAAGACGGCAACAAGCAACTTAATAGGAAATGGCCCAAAAATTAGCAAGAAATTAGAAGAGTTATAGAAAATTACCTGAAAATAAGCAAAAAAAAAGGAAGTAAAAAACAAAAGGAGACAAGGCCTTTAAAAAGTGTGAAAAAATTAACTAGATATTTATATATTCCATTTACCGGATATTAAATGCAAAGTTGTTCACTGCCTTTCAAAAGAGTTGAGTGCTTGTGAAAAGCCATCTGAATGCTGCACAGACAATATGATGTTGATCCTGGTTCTAAAGGGTTAAGTATTGATTTTCTCATCCTACTCTTGGAAATGCAGCATATTTTCAAAAATGCAATTCTATTTTTTTTTTACAGTATCACTCTTGTTTAGTTTATGTTGCACTGAAGCACTGAAACAGTAATTAAATGACAAAATAATAATCTACACTTCACAATAAAGTGCCTCATTTAGAAGAGATTCAATGTTTTATTGCCTTGTAGAAGCCAAGCAAGGCTGGCATGTGTATCTTCATAAGCTTTGAATATACAATGTCTATCAAAGTTGAACTCAGAGAGAGCTGTCTCCACCTACTGAGCTGCCACTTGAGCTATATTCAGTCCCCTGAGGAATTTTCACTGGATGTTTGCTAGAAATGCAAAGTTTGGCAGACAGAAGTCGAGGCATCAAACAGAATTAAATGGTAGACTCTCCTACTAGCCAGTCTGATCATACAACATTATTTTCTTCAGTGGCAAATCAGCACACACAGCAAAACTTATCCTCCTCTAGTGCTAAATTAGGAGGAGCTGTGTCCAGCTACACTGTGCACAGTTCTCAGCCTATTCTCCTGCCAAAGAGCACTTTGACTACCACATGAATAAAACACCAATTATCCCTGAAGTGTAAATACGATAGACACTCAACATTTGACTTGTGTTTGGGATATTCATTCTTATTCAGCCCCACTGTTGACCATAGGGCCTCCACGTCGATAATAAATGAATTTCATACATACATTTACATAAATTTCACGGCTCCTGAGTAAATCCATTTATGGATCAAATTGTTCCCCATGTCTGCACATAACTATTGTCGGACAAAAAAAAAAAAAATTAAAAATCCAACAACTGCAACTTGTATTTTCTCATTTGAATTTAAAGTTTCCCTGGTGATTTATGAACTGAGTGTTTCATGAACCCTTCGGTCACAACACCATTGTGATGAGAATGTCTATTTGTTCCTTCGTACCAAAAAAACTGTTGTTTAAATAAATATTGATCTTTTCTGTAAACATTATACATACAGTACAAGGCCTGGATATTACATCTGTCATGCTATACAGTGTCCATCATGCCAGGGGAATGGACACTATCCCCTGCGGCAATGATAAAAGATCAAATAAATGTGAAACCAAGTGCTGAGACAATGCAATAGGTTCTATTGGCAAATGCAATAGTTTTTGATGCTATTGATGCTCAGCAGACTGAGGCATGAATACCTATCTGAAGCAGTTTCAAATATTAGAAAATCTATACAAAATATACTAACTGTGGGATTACAGTTTTAATTGCAGCTTTATGACACTGCTGAAGAAAAATGTGCAAGAATGGAAGGGAGAACATTACTGAAGTGTAGAGCTGCCTCGCAAGAAAAAAAAACATCAGTATCAGGTACTGTTTTCCATGTTTTTACAAGATATTTTCATGTATAACAAGATGTTTTCATGTCATGACAAGATAATTTACATGTTATAATGGATATTTTTATGTTACAACAAGATGTTTTCATGTTATAACAAGACTTTTGTGTTACAAAATGATATGTGATACGGCATCATGTTAATATATGAAAAGTTTCACATTATAACAAGATAAATAATTATATTTTTAAAATAACAAAAAATGTCTAGCTATTACTTGAAAACATCTTGTTATAGCAAGAAGTTACTCAATATAACTTGAAAACATATGTTATAACATGAAAATATTTTGCCATAACAAAAAAGGAAGAAAGGAAAAATGTGAAAAACATCTTGTTATAACATTAAAACAGTTTTTAAAATTGTATAAATGTAAAAAAAAAAAATCATTCTTGTTATAAGATGAACCTGATACTGATCAGTTTTCTTCTCTGGCAGTCCTACGCTCCCGTAGAAGATCAAGGACAACTTGTTTAACAAGTTGTTTTGCAGCCTCCATTGTTATTTACATTACATTTTAACAAAAATAAATAAATAAATAAGATGGAGTAATGATGTTACTTCCCCAACAGTCAACACATTAATAATAAATCATTCTGACTACATTAAGAGGTCAAATTTCTCAAGGCAAAAGAACTTTTGTGTTTCCTACGATTTAAATTACAAAAACCCTTCACAGGACACTATGCTCCGTTCTGATTGCACTACATCTGGCTGTTTTCACTGCCAGACTCACTCAGCCGTCTCCTAAGTTTAAATGCAGTGCAGCTAAAGTTTCCTAATCATTTGAAAGCATGCGAGATGGGTATCGGCGCTCTGTCTGTTTGTGTGTGTGGGAATGGCACAGCAGGCAGGCAGGAAGGGAGGGAGGGAGTTGGACTACTTACGTTAACCTCAGTGATCGCTATGTCAACAATGCTACCCACAACTATCAAGGCATCAAATGTGTTCCATGCATCAACAAAATAATGCTGCGTAGGGGTGGAAAGAACAGAAAAACAACAGAAGAAAAGGACAGAACATAAGACATTTAAAAAATGGAAAGAAATTAAAGGAGAGAGGAGAAAAATAAGATAAAAACATTATATACATGAGCACTGGAGTTTTTTTAGTAGGAGGAGAGAGGGAGAGAATCAACAAAATTTTAAAAAAATAGAAAAGAAGGGGCAGTCTGAAAGAAATGGACAGCAGAGGAGGAGCAGCGGCGATCAGTCATGCTTGTCCATGAGAGGAAAATGTCAACAACAAGAACAACAGTAAAGAACAAATTGCAACAAAATCACAACAGAAAAAAAAATAAACGCCCCTGTTGCTGTAGTTAAAAAAATGATATGTGAGTCTGTTTGCGGCTGGTCAGTGAGTTAGTTCAGTTAGTGAGGGAATCAAACCTGAGGACATGTCACAGTCTGACAAAAAGTGGGAAAACCCGACAACATCTGACCCTTTGTGCACAATGCTAAACCCTGCCTGCTTTTTAAGAAACCCAGGAGGAAGCTCGTTCTTGCTCGGGAAGCCCTCTGCTCGTTGGGGGGTGGGGGGTTGGGGAAGGTCCCCTGAGTAGCAGCGGCCATCTTGGAGTCAAGGATGGAGGGAGAAAGAAGGAAGAGAGACGAAGAGAAGAGACAGCACAACACAGAGGAGCCACAAAGGAGAGGAGAGTGGCAGGAAATGAAAGATTCAGAAGAGGCACAAGACAGAGAGGAAGAGGGAGCGACAAGCAGAGTGAGAGTGGGCATCGTACTTACGTTGATCTCACTGAGAATGACGTCTATTATGCTGCCAATTACGATGAGGAAATCAAACACATTCCAGGGATCACTAAAGTACCCCTACACAGGATGAGGTGAGCAAGAGGAGACGGAGGAGGAGGAGGAGGGTAAGAAAGGTAGGTTAGAAGGAAAACAACATCTGCTGCCACTTCGCAGCCCTATTAAGGTGGTATGAGGTTGTACAGTACACAGAGGAGAAAATCAGCTGATGAAGCGACACATGAAAGGACACAACTTTGTTTCCTTTGCAGTATCTGATCATCAAGCGCAGCTGAATTTCCTGCTCTGTTATGGCGTGTTGGATGGCAGTTATTTAACTTCTCCACCTGCATCTCGGGGCGATTCAGCGACACTAGATTATACAGAAAGCTTTGTTTGCTTAACTTATCGAGGGCAATTCATCATCAGTGGAACAAAGGGAGTATTTATGAAAAACATCCACATAGCTTCAGGCCAAAACAGTATTATTTAAAATGGTAAAATTAAAAATGACATGTCCTGTAAAAGGAGAGAGCTCTGCTGTGTAGTGGCGTAGAGACACAGCTTTATACTTGAACTTGGTGAGACGGCCAAGATCTAACAAGGGTAATTTGGAAACTGGCCTGGCACATGGCCTTTTCAGAAACATTTCCTTATACTGTAAAGCAAATTACATCTCATCTCATTCAGGCAGATTGTTTTCCCATAACACATTCAGATGTTTTATCACTGTGGGTTATGAAGCCTAATGATGTTACCATGTTTGTGCCAATGTTGTGCAAGATTGGAGGAAATCTGCTGGTTATTGCATGTCTAAAGATGGCTGGAAGTTGGAGCGGGGGAAGTAAAAGGATCACTTTCTGGGTTATTAGATGTGAAGTCTTGACTATAGGGCTGGGTACCAAACTACTATTGATTTAAAGCCTCCAGAGATAACTTGTTTTTCCTTTAAACTTTTAAATCTGAATTTAATGTTGATTGCACAATGTAATAGATATCAAACAATGAAAAAATACTGTGTTAAAATTGGTTTGTTATTAGCATAACTTTCACTATTCAAGTCTGCTTGCCTCCAGGTACGATCTCACTGGGAAAAATGAAGGATTGATATATATTTTTTATTTCTCAGGTCCAGCACTAGCTATCCGCAGCAAAGGAGTAATGATGCCGTGATCAAGTGGGAATCATAAGAGGAAAATTTCAAGGTGCTGAAAATTTAACATTTCTTCCCTAATATGTACTATACTTTTTATTTTTATTTTTAAAAAAAAAAGAATTTTATAAAATTGGAAATACTGGTATTGTAGCAGTTATCAGAAGTGGTATTTACCAGCAAAAGCTTTGAACGATACCCAGCCCAAGCCTTTACCTTTTATTTAAAAACTTTTTTTTTTTTTACACAATACTGTAGTGCACATACAGAACAGCTACACATAAAGTATGCACAAAAAGCTCCACTCAGTTGTTTGCACCTAACTGACAAATTGGCAGATACAGTTGGAGGCTGAGAGGAGATCAATCTCACTGATCTATTTTGAGCTTCATCGTCTGTCATCAGCGGCGGAGGTATCATCATAAAAGGTTATGCAAATATTAAAAGGCATCCTGTGACTCTATAGCGGTTTTAATGAAGCTGTTTGGAGGTGTGAGAATATTAATGTAAAACCAGGGTTAAACCTTAACTGAGCTCTGCATTAGTATCTAAATGCTAAAATATGGGGTGATTAAATTTAACACACATCGGTTGTAAAACAGCAAGTTGGGAGGAAAGTGGACACTGAAAAACTCAACAATGTCCTCAGGTGTTTAGAACTTTACAAGACAGTAACAAAGAAAAAACCAAAGGAAGAAAGGTGAGACAGTAAAACCTGTTGAAAAGTTAAAAGGCATTAGCATTCATCGTTTCCCACAGAGAAAATGTTACTGGAGCTGATTCCATGTGTGTGCTGACGACTGTAATACCTGAGAAGTAAAAGTGTTAGTGAGCTGGTCTTCTGTGTGTGCCAGAGGGATTTACTCCAGTCAAGCGAATAAAAACAAGGAAAAAACAAAGTTGCAACTCACTCACACACATATTAAGTGGAATATTCTCACAAACATTGTCCAGTGTGGCTTGGTAACATGTCTTCATGCTGCACTTTATTATATGAACTAAATTTGTGAAAGAAGGAAAACAAGTATCAGTTTGTATATTTTCTTGAGCTTGACAGCTTGTTAATGTTCACAAAGTTGCACAACTGCCTTGCAAAAATCTGGAGGTTTAAATGAGACTGACTTGAGGTGCATTGCATAACATTACATACATAATGCAGCGCAACATGAAGCCAGTTCCCAAGCCTTTAAAGTTGTTCTGCGCAGTGAGGGAGTTAATCCAAAATGGAGCCGCCTGTGCCTGAAAACACTACAAGGCATGCTTTATGTTACTCACTCTAAATGGTCCAAGTAGATAATTATTTTCAAAAGTTATTACAAGATCATCCATCTCAATAAAAGGGCACATTTTGAAGAACATATTTTGGATTTCATAGCTATTTGAAAAAGCTAAATAATTAAGTTTTAATTAGAAAACCCTGGCTCCCAAATACTGATATTTGTGCGGATGACTTTCATTAATTCCAACAAACAACTTTCAGCAATTAATTTCACATATGAAATAAATAAAATATACAGTTAATTTCTTCACACACTAAAAATAGCTGTATTTCTTTAAACCTGAGGTATTTTGAATTAATAGTTTAATAGTTGGTTAAAATGTACTGATTCTAATAAGCGTAATGCGTACCAGAGACACTGCTGCTGAGAATCTGGTGGGCTAAAAAAAGTAAATTCCCCCGCAGCAGGCTGTTTGATTTCACCTTCATATTTCTCCAGCTGACTTCAGTGCATTAATAAAATCAGTGAGCTGTAATACAGATGCTTTGTATGTTTATGTCATTGTTGTTTGGTTCAAAATCTGCAAAAAGCCATCAGTAACTAGAAATACATGTCTCTTGAACTGATCTTTAGTTTTGCAACCTGTACTGTGCAACAATAGAGAACAGAGTGAAAATATAACATTAAAGGGGACCCATTATGCTTTTAAAAAAAAAATTCTGTCATATATTTATAATGTCAGATGTTGATATAAACATGGCCAAAATGTCAAATAATGAGGTAAACTTATGTTAAAGTAATCCCTATAAGCAAAAACCTCAGGCTTCAACTGCTCTAAATACTCTGTTTCCAACTGTTTCTTCAGTTTTTGAGATAGAGCTATGACTGGGCCTCACCCTACATGAACATGCACAGTTTCTGTTCATACCTGACCCAACCGGATTTAAAACGAGGACTTCTACTGTAAACTCAATATGCCGTCACCGAGTTGTTTGCCTCTGTGCAGCAGTCAATTTGCAATTACAGTTTACATCCAAGTCTGTGAAAACATGGATTCTTACACATAGATCTATACAATCAGCACAATTTCAAGGTGTTTCTTGAGGGCTCTTAAATTATGGCTAAGTTATGGTATGAGGTCGCCAAAACAGTGACCTTGACCTTTGACCAATAGATTCTAATCAGTTCATTCTTGGGTCTATGTGGACGTTTGCGCCAAATTTGAGGAAACTCTCTCAAGGTGTTCTTAAGATATCACGTTCACAAGAATGAGATTGAGGTCACAGTGAACTTGACCTTTGACCTATGACCACCCAAATCTGTTCAGCTCATGGTTGAGTCCAAGTGAATGAGAATGTGCTGGCCAGCTGGACAACCCAAAAACATAACGCCTCCAGCCTAAAAAATATGTATATTTTTAATGTTAAAACATTTATGACACGCTAAGGGCCGTCATGTTCCCTCACACCACTTCTCCTATAACAGTCTGTAATCTTGTGAATCCTGTACACACGCTCTATCACTCTCTTCCGGTCCACATCTATATCGCTCTATTGTTCCGTCACTTCACAGTCCCCTTCGCAGTCCCCCCCTCTTTGTCTCACTTTCTCTTTTGAGTCAGTCAATGCAACTCCTGTCATTTACACACAAGAACTGCCAGTTTTAAAAAAACCCAAAAAACCCTCCGGTTAATTGGTGATAACCCGAATCGATTCAAGTCTGGGGGAAGATGTAGAAATCGTATTCTGGCCCGCCCCAAACCCAGCGGGTTATGTTGGGCCCAATCAGGCTTGGGCAGAAAATCAAAGCTCTATTCTGAGACAAATTGACATCAGTTTGTGACAGATTATTTATATGATCATTTGCTGAAGGGCATGCTACTGCAAATGTTTACTTTAAATACACTGCTACATTTAACTACATGCTAACATCAGGGAACCCTAAAATCTTGGTCCCAACGTTATTAAAATCTTCTCTTTTTTATTTTTTATTTTAAGATTAATTTCTGGGCTTTTTTACCTTTATTTGTTTGGATAGCTATGGCATGAAACGGAGAGAGAGATAGGGGATGACATGCAGCAAACGGCCACTGCAGCAAGGACATAGCCTTTGTACATGGGGTGCCCTGTCTATCAAGTGAGCTAATCAATGCTGTTAAATTCACCCCGATTTCAGATAAGAGTCCAGCTGAAACATGTCAGGTTGGGGGGGATTTTGGTTCAGAACCTTTGACTGATTTGATTTTTCATGATAGAAAGCACTGCTATACTTCATTATGGTAATTTCCCGGCGCAATGACCAGTGCAAAAGAGCCTGAGATGCTATCTAATCACAGCAGACTGGGCTTTTTTGGGAGGGGGCTTTAAAGACACGATAAAAGTTGCATTGCAGAAAGGGTTGATACAGGCGTTCAACCACACACTGTATGAGGAAAATAATTAAATGAGCTTTATAAGATACAAATATATTCTTTAGGAAACCCAAACTTTAAGTCTGAATCTGAAAGTGAGCATAATAGGTCCCCTTTTAACTCTGCTTTGGCTATTGATTGTGTTTGAGGATTTTCCACCAACCCTGCTGTAACAGAGAGAAGCATTCCCATCTGTTACTGTTTAAATAGCTGATGCACCAGGAAGTTCTGAGATTGGACCAATGAACCAACATAGCAATAACAGCAGGGTAACAAGGGGGCAGTGCGATTAAAAACCACATGATGCTGTCCACTCATCATGTTTTAAATCCACAATATGGCAATTATCATCTGGAGAAAATTAGACAGGGATTAGGAATATAAAGTTCAACATCAGCGAACAGTCATTTGCAATAAATGTGATTCAGTTTCTGAAATGCACTGTATCTGACTTTTCTATTCGTTGATTGTATTTTATAAGTACTAATAAATAGATGTATACATTTACTTGTTCAGATCTTCTACTGTAACCAACTAAAAGCAAAAGATACTATTCCCATGCTGCTCTATTTTACTGCACTCTGCTGTATTAGGATGTTAGTCTATTCCGCAGATTGAGAGGTGGACCTACCCTGGGTTTGAAGGCGATCAGCTTAAGGATCATTTCCACAGTAAAGAGTCCAGTGAAGAGCATGTTGAGGATGTTCATGGCATCGTTGAAATTTTTGGTCTGTCCATGATGCTGCAAAGACACAAACAACTCATTAATGTCCACTAAGATTAAGGGTTTTATGGGAGTCATCTGAAGCCCTGACTGCCATATGTGTCCATTTTATGAGCATACCTACCACCACTCTCGATCTTCACCATGTTCTCATGATTTTTAACTCTTTCTTCTGCTGTGCCCCTGATTGATAATTTCTTTTTTCTTTTTTCTCCCGATTTTTTAATACAAATCAAACAGGTGTTTATCATGTGTTTCTGCATGGGATTCGATCTGAATTTAACACAGACAAGTTAACTTTAAGACTTGTAATTTGAATTTCGCATCCTTGTATTTATTACTTTCATCTATGGTTAGGATTATATGGGAGCAATGGTGTTGAGGGTTGGCCAGTAGCTTATGTTGGCAGGTATGTATGGGCGTGTACTTGCATTGTTCTGGGAGTGTGTGAGACTCACCTGCATGGCCAGACAGATGGTGTTGAGAAGGATGAGTGTGAACATCAGGTACTCAAAGTAGGTGGAGTTGACCACATACCACACCTTGTACTGGTAGGGGTTCTTGGGGATGTAGCGGCGCAACGGACGTGCCTTCAAAGCATACTCCACACACTGACGCTGTGACACATACAAACGTGAGCATTTGCCATTAACTTTTATCTCCTCATCACTCCCTCTCCCTCTGTGCTCAGACCATTATAGAGGAAAAGCTGTAGAATTGTCTTTTGGCAGTCTAAAAAAAAAGCCTTTTCCAGCCCAGATTACTCTCCCATCCTCTCTGTGCATCACAGGAAACACAGCTGCAGGGACTTCTGCTGGCTCCTTTTTTAAGCTTTAGTCTCATCTTCTGTCTCAACTGCTGCAGCTCCCTCCTGGCTGTACTCCTCAAGTAGTTCAGCCACTAAAACTCATGTTCAGCCTCTCCAGATTCTCCCCACTGCCTGGCCTCTATTCCCTCTCCTTTGTGCCTCCTGAATGACAAAATGACTTTCCCACTACAGTCAGAACAGAAGAGTCCCTCTCCCACTAATATGACCTGAAAATGTACACTTAACATCTAAACAAAAGCATAAACCTGTTATACACACACAGAGGCAGGCACAGATTTAATAACAGCTGATACAAGGTGGACACAAAGCGTACCTGGTTCTTGTCCAGCTCACAGTTCTTATATTCTTGCTCTCCTTGCTCCTGGAATGTAACAATGACGAAACCAACGAAGATGTTCATCATGAAGAAGGCGATGATGATAATATAGATGATGAAGAAGATGGAGATGACCACGCGGTAGTTGTAGACAGGCCCGACGTCCTCCGCGTGAGAGTCTATGGCGCGGTACAGTAGCCTGAAAGAGGGCAGGGAAGATTCATTGAAGCAAAGGAGGGAAGTGGAGATTGTGGGACAGAAAGAGGGAGAGAGAGAGACACTTTATGACAGCAAAAGATTTCACTGTTGCAGACAAATTTCCAGTGTTGGAATAAAATTATAAGAGCTTTGTTAGAGTTGTGGCCTGCTCTCATTATCGCCATCATCAGCTGTAAGCCACTGGTCCGACCAACAAATGAAAAAAAGAAGTTCAACCCTGCTGTGGAGAAGGAGGAGAAACTGGTTTAGATGTGGAGTGAACAAGAGTTGATGTTTAATTCGGCAGGTATTTTATCCACTAATCAGCATTTCATTTAGCGAGAAATCTTAGTAACTGTTTGCCTCTCATTCCCAAACTCTACTCTCGCTACAACAGTGCACCTAACCAACAGAGGTTGGTGGTGAGTTGAGGCAAAAAAATCCAAAATGTGATGTTTGTGCGCAAATACAGTTTCTATTTTTTACACTGATGCAGACCTGAGGGGGATACTGTCAACATACACCTTTTATTTTATTTTTGTGTTTCTAGAGTGATGTGTTTTTGTGGACATGTAAGGGATTGTTAATATGTCATGTCTCTTGAAGGGAGTTTGGTGTAATATTTTCCACCAGGAGCAGGATGAGAAATAATCTCGAAAAGAATCTAGTTGTTGTCTTGCAAATAGTGAGTCTGCAAGATCCCCAGTCTTTGCAAAATATTATATTGTGGGACTAAAAACTCATATCGTCTTTAGATGTGAGAGGGTGTAAGACTAGTCTTGCGAAGGTCTTTTCAAAGTCTTCTTGTGTATGGTAGGCATAACCCTCAATTACCCCTGTAAAAAGCTTCAATTAGGATAAATTACGGGTTAGGACACCAGCAAAACTGAAAAAGAAAGCACACAGTGTATATACAATGTGCAGATCGATATGCATGTGCATTGTGTTTGTATGTAAACACCCACCCTGGCCAGCCCTCGAAGGTCGACACAGCAAACAGAGCCATCATGCCTTGTAGGACATCGTCAAAGTTGAAGTCACTGTTCTCCCACACTCTCTGGGCTCTTTCAGGCTTCCCCACATCACCATCCTTATACATAATGTAGGAGCCCCTGTGAATACAAATACACATTCACATGATTTATCCGGTAGTTATGCTATGAGAGGTAGTTTCACGAGCTTGCATGAAGGATGGATCTCTTACCTGCACTCTGCCTGAGTTTGTTTGGAGCTGTCAGTACAGAAGAAGAACTTGCCCTGATGGAAAAATATAGATATTTAGTACTTGGTGTTAAAATGTATAAAAACATTATCACTGACGACATTTCATGAGGCCTCTCTTTCTTGTTACCTTGAAGAGTTGTACTCCAATACAGGCGAACATGAACTGGAGCAATGTGGTGACGATGACGATGTTGCCGATGGTCCTGATGGCCACAAACACGCACTGCACTACATGCTGTTAAACACACAAGAAATTATTGTAAGTATAAGGGTGTGTTTTTTGTAAATAATGTGTATTATGTGTGTTTTTATACATGAGAGTTTAATTTTGTTTTTACTGGCAGCCAGAACATTACAAAAAAGACACAAATTTTACTTGATGATTATAAATCACAACAAAATTGAGTGCTTAAAGCTAATAAATACATAAACAAGGAAACTAGGTAGCAGGTAAACAAGCGAAAGCATACAAGGATAGAATAATTAAAAATGATCATGTGAGCATTTTAACCTTTAGTCCCTTGGCTCTGTTGATGGCCCTCAGGGGTCTGAGCACTCGCAGTACTCTCAGGATCTTCACCACATTAATTGCACTGGACCTGAAACACACATGGAATTAAACTACTGACCAGTCAAACAGATTAAACTAAAGTACTTACTATGAAGACATATTTGCAAAGTTGAGACAACACACACTTTCAATAGCAGTTTGTCAACACAAATTGTAGCATAATGAAAAAACATGTAGAGACTGCAACGAGCTAAGGAAAGTAAAACGATTGCTGTGCAAATAACAAGTAAACTGCACAACTGAAGCCAATAACATCTGAAACTCAATGAGAGGTATAATTCGAAATATCCTAAAAACATTTTAAAAAATGATTAATGAATGCAATGATTCTCTTTAAAAAGTAAGTTAGACTTAAAGGAAAATTTGTTTGTGTAATTGTGTGACTTTGATTAATCCCTAACTAACCCTTTAAAACACCAAAGTCACACAATAACACAAACATTTTTTATAAAGATTTTCTGTTATTGAATGTGGACTCTTTTTACTTTAATTCATCAAGAACAAAAAAAAAACGCTTCAGGAATGCAGTATAACACGGGGAGAATAATTAAAATACAAATTGTCACTAAAATTACTGGAGTGAGGTATTTCTTTAAAGTGAGCAAAGTCAAGAACATATGTTTACATAAAATGCCACCTTTACATAATGTTTGCCGAAAAGCAATGAAACATATTTAAAACTACTCTTACCCCTATGCTAAATCAGATTTTTAACAGAAGATTTTAAAAAAAGTATTTTTTTCTTATTTAGCCATAATGTTACTAAATACTAAATACAGGACTATAGTCTGGTTAAGTACATTTTTACAAATAAAATAAATGTCATATGGGACCACTGAAATGAGTCATTATAGATCAGCTTGTGTAAATGGAGAGCAAACAGCATGGTTTCACTTTTTACAATCTACAACAGTGAAAACAACACAGTAAAAGTGTTTATGTAATACAACACACACAAATACACACGATTCACTGACAAACACAAACAAGTACAACACAGATAGACCAACACAAAGACACAAACAGACATTTACAGGCAAACAGAAGGTTATTGTGCTGTAAGAGAGTGTCAGTTCAAGCCAAAGGTCAAACACTGTGACCTTTTAAAGGAAAAAAGGTTTTATCATAGTAACCAAAAGAATCAAATGAATACCTTGACATTTTGAATTTTACATAAATGTCTGGGAAAAGCTTGAACATTGGTCCTTCTGTAAACAGAACCTGGCCTCCAAAGTGTGATTATTACTATTCAACATCCACGGGGTGTCAAAAAAAAAAGAAAAAAAAAAGAAATCTAGCTTGCTTTTACCTTTAATTTAAGTGGGCAGTTATTCAGTTTACTGAAGAACAAATATAGAAACTTTTTCCCACACTGACAAAGATAGAAGAGAAAAAAGTCTACTCAAAATGTCAAAGTATCCCTTGAAGGGAGTGACTTTTTAGATGGTTCAAGGAGTGATTCAAAGGGAGTGACATTACTCTTTGTCGACTCTTAAACAGAAAGTAAGGAAAAGATCCGTTGTGCAACATTTTACACAGGAAGGTAAAGATTAAAGGTAGTTAAAGGTAGTTGATGTGGAGTGGGATTTCATCAGCAACATATCGCAGTCAAAGCAGTTGTGAGGGTAGCTTCTAGTGATTCATACAAATGTCAACTGAACTTTAAATCCTGTCCAAGTATACCCATTCAGTATCTATTTCTTTGTACTCATTTTATAATTAACAACTTGAAGAACACTTGACTTCTATATGGATATTTTATTTTTAATTTATTTAATTTAATTTTATTTTATTATTTCATTTTTATTGTTGGTCGTTGGTGCTCTCTATTCCTATATATATATTTATATATTAATTATGTAATTACCTATTTTTTTCCCACATACTTATGGACATAATCATCTCGTCTATTCTGGGTCCAGTTTTGTTATACTTTTCCCAAGCTGTTATGTCTATTTGTGTACACTTACTCCGTCCTTTTGCAAACAAAATGAGTTTCCACAGAAAGCAAAAAAAGCATGTCTGTTGAGATCATATCCGCCACACTGCCACAGTTATTTCATGTGAACTAATGTTAGTCATAGTTCATGCTGTTCACACACAATAATATGAGACTACACAGGATTGGAGCAGAAACTTCATCTGTATGTTTTAATTTGACTGTTTTTGATTTGCAAATTAACTTACTTTCCTTTTATTTTATTTTTTTTGACATTTCAGTTCTCCTTTTCTATAGATTTGCTTCAATGTGCACAGATACGTAAATGAAAACATGGCAAGAGAGAATGTATATTTACAGTTTATCCTCAGAGATATACCTCAGCATTGGGTAGTAATAATAGCAAACCAATACTTTGGGAAATGTACACTAAGATTCTGAGACTTTAGTAAAAAGCAGTTTATAGGCACCACCAAATGCAGCACTGTCACAATTTATTTGACTGTGATGTATTCAAGAAAAATCCCACACACTCACTACTTTTAACGGGCAGAAACCACTGAGGTTTAGCATTGAGGTGTCATTTCTAGAGCCCAGGAGAGTTCAGTTGATCCAGAAATATGAGTTTGAGTTTTCCCCAAATATGTGTCAAAGAATACATATACAAATGTATTAACATTAGCTGGATAAAACAGGTGACTACAGTATTATAGGACCCAGGGGTTCCCTCCCAAAAATAAGCAATCTCTGTTTCAAAACAGGTTATTCTGATGCCTGTAAAGAGGCATTTTCATTTGCACAAAGTGCAAAAAAATGTGTTCATAACAGCAAATCACCCATTTATTATCAAGACAATGTTATAATCCCACTGTTGATAACATCACATATCACCTTTTTTTTTGCCCTGAAAGAGGCTTCGACTAAAACTCTCCAAGACCATAGAAATACCAAATCAAAAGCGTGACAGTTTTACACAGTTAAGGTGAAGGTCTATTAGGGGGTTATTAATGTGGACTAATATGGACTTACGTCGAGAAGTCTAGTCTATTAGGCATTAGAGACAGAGAGCGTAGCATAGCATATTAAACATCAGAAATATCACAGCATTTCAAAGGAGTTATTTGCTACAAGAAGCAGAGCACATATTTAATAAACATCACAAAGACAGAAAAGGGATTGGGAGTAATGAAGTGTAAAGTTGTTAGAGAATAGAGAGAAGTGTGAAGCATGGAGCAATTTACAACAAAAACCCATTTTCCCCATTTAGCCACTTCAAGACTTGATTTGTGTGCTTTTGGACTGGACTTTTGTCTTATGCACGTGTCATTATCTGGCTGACTAGTCCAGTCTTTCAACACGTAATAACACACATGTATGATTGATGATACTGTGATGTCAGTTGGAATTGCAGCCAAATAATGTTGGTAATAACAGTGATCAGAATTTTGATTTAAATGTTGAAGCAGCAACAATTTATGATTGTGATATATATTAAACATGCATTAGAAAACATTGTATTGCACTCACTGTATTCCAGAGGAGATGAGGGACACACTGACCACCACCAAGTCCAGAATATTGAAATAGTTTCTACAGAAGGAACCTTTATGAAGGAAGGCCCCATAGGCTGTCATCTGTAGGGGTCGAAGTTCAGATTTCAGAGTCAACAAAAAAAGTCAAATCACAGCTTAGTGGTGTACATGGAAAGAATATACAATGAATCATGTAGAGGGTGGGATTAAAAAGTATCAATAACTGTTTGGTCTTTGTTTTAACTTCTTTAAAGAATGGATTACTGCCAAGGACAAACACTTGAGGTTATCTGAAAAATACTTCTGTACATTCCTGTTGTCCTAATGCAGCAAAGCTTTCAGCCCCAGGTATATTTACAGGGTTTTAAAAAAGATAAATCTGGACCAAACAGTTCTAGTTCGAAGGTTGGACTTTTCTGTCTTTTGGTCCATTTTTTCTTTCTTTTTTTTGTGGAAAACTGCGGCTTGTATTTTGTGTTGTCTGTTGTTTACTTTCATTTTAACACATTTTTTAAAAATGGCAGTCGCTGGTGCTACATTGGCTCATTTGTTCGACCAATCCATGTACACCTAAGAGCTAAAAAAGTCCCTCAAAATCTAGGTTTGACCAATTACCATCACCCCTTGTTCTTGTGGAGTGGACACAAAAAAAGGGGTTCTTAATTTGTGTTGGTGCTCCCCTTTGTCTGTGCCAGATCATCTTTTCTCTTCCAGAGGCGTTCCAGCAGCGAGTCCCAGTTTTATCAGACCATTCCTCAGTTTCTTGACTTGGACCTTTGCCTTGCATTTTTGCATATTTTTGCCTGCGTTTTGGACTGTTTATCTGTGTACTGAACTCTGCCTCTAAGTAAAGACTTTTTACTTTTAAACACTTTTTCTGCTGGAATCAGCATTTACATGCACTCAAATATCCTACTATTATTCTAAATGTGCCAATATTCAGAATTTGATGAGGGTCATATAAACATATTGAGAACATTCTGTTTAGATATTTAAAATTGAGCCATATTGCAAAGACAGCATTTTTCAATAAAGGTGTGGGATATGCCTGTATTATTTTGGTTTTAGGAGCATTCTTTTGACACGTATACAGCACATTCAGAATATAATTCTCAACTGGAATTTTTAACCACAGTCTGAGACACGTAGCCGCTTGTCTGTTTACGGTCAGCTCAGTTTGCAATAGTTTGCAAGGCTGTGCTAGAGATGCATGCCAAAAAAAACCCACATTTTTGGTCAGGCTTTGGCTGTTCCACTTTCTATATTTTGATGTGATAACTGACATGTTAGGGCATGTTAATCAGAGTGTACATGGCGACAATCAACATATGTGCATATGCATGGTCTGAGGTAGCTCTAAAATTGTTTGCACGGTAAGAAAAAATTCAGGATACAAAATATTTATGAGTCCGATTACTAC
Source organism: Plectropomus leopardus (assembly GCF_026936395.1). Classification (NCBI taxonomy): domain Eukaryota; kingdom Metazoa; phylum Chordata; class Actinopteri; order Perciformes; family Serranidae; genus Plectropomus; species Plectropomus leopardus. The sequence continues at coordinate 12,197,990 of NC_142197.1, forward strand.
TAAAATGTTCATATGCACACTTTAAGCAAAGATTTCTGCTTAAAAACAAATAACAGCAAAATTGGAATATTTTGTGCATGTAAACATAGTCAGAGTTTCTGACATCATATGACCTGCTTATGGAATATCATACACATGAAAAATTACCTTAAGAATGATCTCTATGGTGAACAGTCCAGTAAAGACGTGGTCTGCATAGCCCAGGATCTGAACAAACAACAAAAAACAACAACAAAGAGAATAATTGTTCAGAGATGTTTATGATATTACTGTATTGATCTTCAATAGACAACAGCGTTCCTGGAACTGAAAACAATATTCACTGGCTTTCTGATTGAGCAGGACACAGCGCCAATAGTCGTATTTGGCATTATAATAAACTATGACAAATTATGACTAAACCAAGGTTGTACAACGTGCTGGAGGCTTTTAATGGTTTCTAACTCAATGAAAACCGGCTTGGCATTCCTGCCACTTTTTAGGGTCCGACAGTAAACACAACACTCAGTCTGGGCTTGCATGGATTGTTTACACAGTTGAAATAAAGAAACAAACAGGAGGAAGTGCAATTCTTTGGGGGTTAAGTCTGAACTTATGGTCAACTGTAGCATACCGGAGTCCTGGATGTCTCCACAACATACTGAAATAATAATGCTGAGGTTCAGGTCTAAGGATAATGAATTCCGATCGGGCTAAAATAGACTCTGAAAACAGAGCGGTATTTGAAAAACAGGATGTATTATTTCATTAGGGTTCCAGATGAAGGTTAATTAAGGTAGACTAAAATACATCAGCCTATACCATAGAAAAGGAAAATACAATGAAACAGATCATTATTAGCCGCCAGGGGAATTGTCTTCTGCATTGAGAGAATAAACAAAAACAGATACACACAGAGCTCAGTCTGTACATTAGACTACAGCTCGCACATCACAGCAACAAAAACTAAACAACATGGTGATGCTCTGATACTGTATACAACAGCAGTGCAGATAGAGAATTAATCAATGCAAATAATATGTTTTGGGGTTTTAGAATTTGGCAGAAAGGTATGGTTCAGATATTTTGAAGTGGGGTGTATTACACACAGCAGTATTCAGTCGGTAAGCTCCCAGTTTGGAGAAGCAGACAGGAGGACTTTACCGGGAAGTTGAGCATACGCTTTTATGGACAGGGGCAGCAGCAAAACATATTTTAAACACCTGAAAAAAAGCTAAAAAATGCATTTTAAGTATTATTTAAATCAAGAATATTTTCCCCGCTATTACTTGCCGCCAGACAGCCCTTTCCGAATGGGGAAAGAAGCTATGGCATCTATGCTCTCTTTAAAGGCACCACATTCCTTATACAAAACAACAATTCTCCACATCAGACTCTGCTCCCATTAACACACATTTAATAAAATTACCACAAATTACCAATTAAATGTATGTTCATGGGAGCATAGTCTAGTGTGCAGGCTCTGTTTTACTGTTTTTTGCATGATTCTTTGTCCAGTACCTCATGTTTATTGTCTGGATGTGTGTACTTTTGTATAACCTTTTGTAAAAACAGTAATTTTACCAAGCAAAACACAGGAGTTGGCTGTCCACTGTTGCCTCAATGGTTAGTTAGTTTATGTTACTGTGTGACTTTAGGGTTTTAAAGGGTTAGTTCGGATTAACCACAGTGACACAATATAACACTAACAAACTGAGGCAGTGAAGGATTAGCAGCTCCTATGTTCTGCGAGGTAAAATTACTGTTTTTGTGGAAGGAGTTTAGAGGCTTTGAGAGGAACATAGATGGATATAACAGCTTCAGTTCCTTCTGACTACAAGGTAAGGCGGCAAAGATATTCTAAATATGGCATACCCTTAATTGATACCGATATTTCTTAAATGGGCCCTTTTTTCTGCGGCTGAAATACATTCGGCTGTTTCCCCCTTCCACAGCTCCTGCCTGCTTCTCCAAACTGGGGATGTGCCGACTGACATCTACTGTTGACTATAGATACGTACCTCATACAACCCCACTTAAAAAAAATCTGAACTATTCCTTTAAAGCTGAACATACAGTCTCTACTGTTCCATGCAAAATAAAAAGATTAATCTTCTTATTAATACACTTTGTTGGATAAATCCGGGTTAACAGAAAGCCGAGGGGTAATATTTTTTACTGTATTTTTCGCTGTGTGTACATTACAAATTGTTCAAAAAGAAAACAAAGCTTAAGAGGCATTTTGCATCTTCTTAACATGAAGTTAATCACTGTTACAGTACTCTGGGAGAAATCTCATTAAGTGTAACAGGCCAGTCACAATAAGCTTTGGTTCCTCTATATGTTGCTGTCAGCTATAATCCATTTAGTACAGAATGAATGCGTGTGGACAGCTAATAATGAGTGCAGTGATTGCTTCTGTCTGTGCCTTACTGTATATCCAGCTTTCTATGTGTATTTACTGTATTTACACTTATTTACATGTTGTTTTTTTGTGCGTGTGTGTGTGTTACCTGGTTTCTGAAGGAGTCGTTCTTGACCGGGTCCTCTGCTGCCAGACTGATGCTGCTGAGCAGGATGAAGAAGAGGATGAGGTTGGTGAAGATGTTGTGGTTGACGATCTTATGGCACAGAACCCTGAATCTAAAAAGAAAGGGAGAGAAACATATCTGAGCAATCTTATATGACTCGAAACACAGATATGGTGATAAATAGCGAGAGAAAATGACCAAGATTGAGGAGGGGGAGAAAAGACAGAACTAAAGTGTCCCCTTACTGGTTGGTGTGGCTGAAGATGAAGAAAGCGCGGGCCTCTGGCATGGGTATGGCCTTTTCCTTCAGCTGAATGTCGGAGAGTGGCCGCGGCCTCGGGCCCACTGGCATCTCAGGCTCTTCATCGTCATCGTCTCCTGATGAGAGGGTGAGAAAAGGATAATAGTGAGAGGAAATATATAAAAAGAAAGCAGAAAACTTTAAGAGATAAAATCATGACAAAAAAGTGGGAAATGTAGAGCTTAAAGTTTTAAGGAACGATTGCACCCTGCTGACACTGCATTTGATAATACACTGAAGAGCTGATCAGCTTTGTGTATTTACAAGGTAATACCAAGTTTTTTGACCTACCCAGAAGAAATGATAAGAAATAAAATATGGGACAAAAGTGGATACCTCAAATATATAAGTCTTATACTGTGTTCACACTAGTAGCAACAGCACCACAGCGCGGATAAATTGTCAAGAGTTGCCATTGAAGGTTCATTCAAGCACTTTTTGACATATTGTCATTGGCTTTAGCATGTCTGGAAACACCTTGAGAGGATGTAAAATGGCCTAAAATATCAAAATGACATTTGATTGATTAAAAAACAATGTATTCTTAACAACCAGTTGTTTTGGGTTACAGCAAAAATACATGTTTCTTCTATTGTTTTGACAGAATGCAATAGGAGGAGTGGAAGAGAGAAGCAGACCAGAAATGGTGAAAAAGAAGCATATCACTGGTTGATGCAGTACTGAAGCACTGACAAAAGTTGGGGCCAGTTACTTTTGTGTGTGTGTGTGTGTGTGTGTGTGTGTGTGTGTGTGTGTAACCATAGCATAATTTATTTATATGAGATTAGAACAACTATATTAGATGCAGGGTTCCTGCAGTTTAAGGCCAATTAAAATGGATTATTTTTAACCATACCACCTGGGATGAAATTTAAGACCAATTTTACAAAAACCTAAACTGAAAAAAAACCCAACAAAAAAAACCAAACATGAATTTTTAGATAACATATTACATTTTTGGCCCAATGAAAAAGTCAGATGTAGTTAGAATTGGGAAATACCAAGCATTTATATGTGATTTTTATAACTGATTTTGTGTGCCTCACTCTGTATGTGGGAATGTTCCACTGCTTTAATTTCCATCATTAAGAGTCTAAGAAGAAGAATTCAGTAAATTATCCCAAAAATAAATATATTTTACCTACTATTTTGTGATTTTACAATTCAACGTCAGAAAAAATTGATAACCTTCCAATGTCTTTTCATTTTTAAAAACAGATTTTTTTTTTTTTTTTTACCAATTAAGGCCTTACTTTTTAGATTAGTAAATTCAGTGCCATTAAAGACTTTTTAAAGACCCATGGGAACCCTGTAGATGTTTGTTTTTTGCAAAGAAAGGTCTTTTAATAGGGACGTCACAGAGACCTGTGTAGCTGCTGGCAAGGCACATGTTCTCATTTTAACCAGTCATACATTTAATCAACTCTTCATAAACACAGTACAAATATCTGGTTTGTGTGTTACCTATGTAATCATTGGCAGGATATGGGTTCTTCTCTTCACTCTCATCTCCACAGTAGTCATCCATGTTAATCTGCAAAAGGGGAGCATTACACTCATTTCTCTGATGACAAAAACACTGGGTTGTGCTTTTTTATAAGTCAGCCTTTAGTCTTTCTTGATATGTGTGTCTTTGTGTACCTTAGTAGCAGTGTTGGTCTCTCCATCAGAAGTGATGGACTTCAGCTCTATCTTCTCCTTCTTCTCCTCCTCCAGAGGTGGCTTCTCGTTTTCATGACGCTTCTCTGGACTGGCCAACCTGGACAAGGAGGGAGAAAAAGAGGTTCCTCATCTTTAGTGTCTTTCGCCTCCTCTTGCACAGAGCAGAGTTAGCCCCATGTTAATCCACTGATGTGTATCGAATCACATTTAATTTAACACAAAGGGACAAAATAAACAGTTAGATTTTCAATGATGGGGAGTATTTCAATCACAGAGGGTGGCTGTGCTGTTATAATCACACCAAAAGGATTGTGAGCAGGCAAATGGTTGTTTTCCATCACACTTTTCCTCAGATCGATACCGGCTGCAACCAAAAAGGAGACATTTAATGATTTGTGCCACTGAGGGGGATGCTATCTTCCTCAACTGCACTAAAATCTCACATTACCATTGCTGACAAATTACCTTTGTGGGAAATGAGACGCTAAAATTACCCAATAAAACTGGTTTAGACAGAAAAGCAAAGCAGGCAAATGTCAGCCTGTGTCAAAAACATAATGACACTTTTATGTTCTAATTGTTAAGCATTTTTTGGTCTTTGGATTTCTGTTTTTCTCTTCCTTTTCCTTGTCTTTCTTTTTTCTCTCTGCTTTACCTGGCCAGTTTTTTCCTCTCCTTCTCCTCCTCCTCCTCTTTCTGGGCGGATGTCAGGCTCTCAGCGTCTGCCAGATTGTCAACAGCGATGGCCAAGAAGACATTCAGTAGGATATCTGTTCAGAGAAGAGTTGTAGCTAAGGATGCTGCTGACCCATCAGATCATCAGTGCAGTTGGTTACAAACAATCTTGGAAGGCTAAGTGAATAATTAACAACCTTTCTGCATTTGAAAGACACTGAACCTGGAGACACTGAAGTGGAGACACTCAGTGACCTCCAGCGAAGTGTTTTGGCTTCGTGATTATATTCCCATGCAAAACACTCCCTTCCCTCCTACAAGTTGCATCCTAAATAGCGGGTAGATTTTATTCAAATCACAATCAGTCACATTGTTATCCGGCTGATAGGTTGCAATTGAACAAAATCAGAAAACAAGTTTGGCTGTCAATCTTTACTCCAGACAGCTGATTTTTCAGTGCTTGTCATCACTCATTACCCCTCGTCCTCCCCTCAGATCCACATTATCTGGGCTGCTGTGTAGCTACTTTAGGTAGAGCTCTGTCGAGGAAGGATACAGTTTCCACAGATGAAGAGGATGATGAAGTAGATGCACACGAGCATGCCGGGGAAGGACGGCCCTCCGTACGCCATAATACCGTCATACATCACAGAGTTCCAGTCCTCTCCTGTTAGGATCTGTGGAGACAGAAATACATAGATTAGAAATCTCAGCTGAAATTGCATGAAAGCTATAGGGGATGGGCTAATCAGGGCTTCTCCTCATATTTTACCTTTCTAAATCAGGAGACGGTGAATGATTTTCAGACACTGAAAAGACCAAATAGGTTAAATAACAGTGACTTAAGTTTCTTTAGATACATCACTACATAAGCTCTATGTTACAGAGTCAAAAGGCATTTGAAAATTATTTATTGGAAGTTTTAATTAGTGCCTATTGGACAGACTTGGGGCTTAAAGTAATGACTCTACAGGAGACTTCAGTGGGGCAAGATTGTAAGTACCACCTATAATAAGTGGGAGAGGGAAACTAACAGTTGTATCCCAGAAGAGATTTGGATGAGATAATGTGAATTTCAATGGAGGATATCAAGCTCAACTGAATGGAGGGCTTTGGAGGGGGTGTGGCTCCCAGGAAGCTAACCACTACCGTTTGTTTTGGGCCTGTCCAAAATTAAAAACAAACTCATCAGCATAAAGAAAATCTTAATAAAGTAACACTTTGACTGGAAAGATGTCTCTCCCACTGTGACAGTGATACATTCATTTAATTTCGTTGTAAGACTCACACTAGATTAAATGAGTTTCTGTACTGTACAAATGAGGTAGAGATCATAATTTCATGGACACAAGCTGCAAATTGAAGACTGAGTGAGATGAAAGAGAACACAGGAGCAAAATACGGCGCAGTGCAGAAACATTTGCAGTATAATTACCTGAAACACGGTGAGCAGCGACTGAGGAAAGTTGTCAAAGGTGCTGCGTCGGGTCTCGTCAAAGTTGAATTTCCCCCCAAAGAGCTGCATGCCGAGCAGGGAAAAGATGATGATGAAGAGGAAGAGCAGGAGCAGCAGGGAAGCGATGGAGCGAACAGAGTTTAGCAGCGAGGCCACCAGGTTGGACAGGGAGTTCCAGTATCTGCAGGAGGGATGTCCAGTTAAAATATGTGCATGGCCAAACACAGACATACATAAACATTTACTCTTCACAAACACGCTATACTTGAATTTGTTTTCCATTTTATTTGATTTCCTTTTCAAGATCATACACCCTGAGGACATTATCAGTGTTAAAAAGTTGATACGAACCTGGTTATTTTGAAGATTCGCAGCAATCGTACGCAACGTAACACAGAGATGCCGAGAGGAGACATGATCTTGGTTTCCACCAGAATGGTCTCAAGAATTCCTCCACATACTACGAAGCTGTCGAAGCGATTGAAGAGCGAAACAAAGTATGCCTGCAGAGAGTGAAGAGAAACAAATTTAAGGGAGAAAGTAACAAGAAATGTTTCCCATACAACTCATTTTGAGAAAAATAACTTGACACCAACCTGCAGGCCCAGACTGTACATCTTTAACAGCATCTCACCAGTGAAGAGCGCGAGCAACACTTTGTTGGCTATATCTGAAGAGGAGGAAAGAAAAGAGAAGAAAGTAAAAATGGTGGAATAAAAAGGGATGGCAAAAGGGGAAAGTGATAAACAATCAACCTTTTGCCACATGCAATGCAAACTAAAATGAGACCTTCCCCAGAGAGTTGTATGTGAGAACGCTGATATCTGAACCAACTGCTTCGAGCATTAAACTGACTTTAACCTGCCATCTCCTTGGTAGTGTAATGTTTAAGCCCATGTGTAAACAGAGCAGGACATCGTCCAGAGAAGGGCATATTGATGATGTTTCTAAATTTCTGCTTGCATGAAACCAGAAGAAATCAAACATCATAGGGTGGGGAAGAATGAAAATATTTAACTGTAGAGATGACAAGATTCAGGAACTTTATAGGTAAGCCAAAATTGTGAGACATATTTAAGGAATGTTAAGAGCCTCTATAGTTAAAAACTGCAAAATGGCAACGGTACAGTGTTGTAATCCTCGTCATGCCCCCTCTTATACGCTCCACTAATGTGCCAACCCTACCCGAAACCAAAGTAATTAAATAGGGAGTATTTCCAGTTGATTTCAGGTCTGGACATTACATTTTTAAGGGTAAATAATTTAGATCAGGATGAATAAAAGCGTGTCGTCAGCATTTGTGCGTACGTGAATGCGTGTGTATGGGTGTGCTCACGCACCTTGTACATCTGTTAACCACTGAGGCTGCTGGTGATGTTCAGAGGCGATGGTCAGGGTGTTGAGGAAAACCAGGAAGATGACCAGCCAATAGAAAACCTGTGATTTGACCGCCGCCCGGCACTTCCTCCTACACAGCCTGTTCCACCTCCGAGAGTATCGACTGAGGACGAAGAGGCAGAGATTGAGAGAGAAAAAGATGGAGAGTTGAGGAGAGACGTGAGAGAGAAAAGGTCGGGAAAAGGAGGGATGTGGGGACGAACAGAAAGAGGAAGAGCGAGAGAAGAAATAAGAGAAAACAAAGAATGACCAAAAGAAACAAGTGAAGAAGGAGTGAAAAAACAAACAGCGGAGGAGAGAAAAGAAAAAGAAAGTCAATTAGTCTGTCTACACTGTAGTGATGACATCACCCTCGGCTGGTGGTTGTCTGTTGTTAAAGAGCAGAGCTGTGGAGCAGTTAGTCATCCTTTAAGACGTTTTACACCAAGGCAAAGCCGAATGAAGAGCTCTGTGCAGAATGAGATATGCACCATTTGAGAGGGGGGAAAAAAAAACGCTTAGTCTGATGAAATGATTGAAGGCACAAATTTAAACTGGCATGTTTTATATTGTAATTCACACTTCAAGGTAAAAGTCATGCTTCAAATGAAACTGTTGAAAAATAAAAGTCATTGTTTCTGGTAATTGCCTGCTTCACACCTCGCAGTCACATCAGCGTGAATCAGTCCACTCAAAGGGTCATACCTTTTTTTTTTTTTTAAACACCCATGTACCAATGATTAAACAACTAAAATTTCAAATTTGTCTTTTCGACATAATCTCAGTGAAAAAACAAACAGTCAACCTTGTTTTTGTTCTACTCACTAAGAAGCAGAATCTCAAAATTCAAGTATTTGTTTTAAATCTTGTCTTGACAATTAGCCTAAATACAAAATTTGGATTAGATGCAGCCTGATGAAGCATTGAACATTGATCATTGTGAAATGTTTATTTGGTGTTTCTCATAAATGGGCACTGTTATGCCTCAGCCTACCTGGATTATTGCTGTTGTAGTTTAGTTAGCTGTGTACAGCAGCAACAACTACATGGTGACAGCGAATAGCTATAACTTTAAATTAAAACATTTATGGATGGAAATTAAACAGTTACAGAGAGATCGACGGGCACCGCACAGATAAAATGAGTAAAATGAAATACATTTTATGTAACGGATTATGATTTACACCCTGTATAGGACAGTGTCATTGTGTTACTTTTTCAAAATGACAGAGAGCTGACTTCATGTTTATGAACAAAAATAGTAAACTTAAGTGTTTTTTTGTGTGTTTTACTATTCATTGACACTGAGTGTACTGGACCAATGTACCAATCTCAACTGGTCACCCTATTTGTTGTACTTGACCCCTTTCTCCATTGGTACCCCACAGACATGGCTGAGAAAAGATTTGTCACGTAACTTTAACTACCAGGACTCTTTTTTTTTTGTCAGATCATCGCTGCTCAGCGGGAAGTGTTATTCCTCTCTGCCTATACAAAATTCATGTTTCATCAGTCTTCTATCTGAGTGTGTCTGAGCTATTTGGAGTCAGTTATGGCACACAGCTGCTTTTGCCATGATGCACACACTGAATGTTACATGAGACACAACTCACAACACAACACAAGCGGACATGCATTCTTACAGAAAACAATGCTGTTGTTTTTGTTTATCTATGATTGCAATTTTTGTGGCCTTTCACAACAACCTGCGTTACAGTAATTTGTACACATTGACATGTACAGAATGAAAGCATGTCCTCATATGTAGTGCAACATTTTTCTGTTCCAACATTTTGGGAAAAACACTTATTTGCTCTCTTGCTGAGAGTCAGTGGGATACTTTGCCGGTTTTCAACTGATTTTGTATCATAACAAGGTGGGTAGTAATGTGAACTGTGGTAAACTTTCCTCCATTTTACCAACGTCCATACTACCTGCTGCCAGCATTTTTGCTGGCTCTAGGGCTGCTGCTCAAACTACAGATATCATTTCTTCATTTTCGTATGCCTGCTACCAAGAGAGATCCGCCCCCCTCTCTCTCTCGCACACTCAAACAGAGAGCAACTCCGATGAAATGGTAAACAAAAAAGAAGCACTGATTGAATTTAAACCCAAACTCTGTTACTGTGTTGCCCTTTTCTCCCCTACAAGGTTTTCAGAAACGCATCCTTCCTCTCTCTGTTTAACTGTAATTTGAGACTGTTTGTTGTCAGCAGGCCGGCATTTTTTTCTTTTGTATAAATAGTCAAGTTTGCATTACGTCACCCCCCCGCAGTGGGGAGCATTTATTGGTCCAGTGTGGCACAGTGCATTCTGGTAGTTGTAGGTTTGCTACCTCTTGAGCAAAAGTACATGCTGCATGAAGCTATGAAATACTCCTTTTAATTGGGTATATATAAAGCTAGGTGCTGGTAGGATGGTCTTGTTACTTTTAGACAGTCAGCTGTTTTCAGCTGCTTCCTGTCGTTGTGCTAACTGGCTGTAGATTTATATTTAACGACATACATTAGAGTCGTATTGAATCTTTGCAAGACAGAAAATAAATGTCTTTCCCAAAAAAGTGAACTATTCCTTTAAAAGGCAAGGCTCTCTCTTTCTATGCAAGTTTGTCTGTGTTTCCTGTGCACTACTGTAGACAAGAAAACACACACACACACACACACACACACACAGATCCAGCGACCAAACAAATACCACAGCAGTAGAGACATCAGAGCAGGTGAATTAAAAGACTAATGGTAAACAACATGTACTAACCTGAACTTGGATTTGGAGATCCTATTTCTGGAACACAGAAAACAGAATGGATTATACACACACACATAACACACATATAGACAGGTACACAACATGACAGGGGTGATTTGAGAGGGATATTTGCCTCAGCAAATATGTTCCTTGAACAACTTAGTTGTGTTGGTCTGGTGTTTCCTGCCCTTTTGAAATGCAACTGTCTCCCAGTAAACATTTGCTAGTTTAGAGACTGAGGTGAGCTACACCAGCACACAAACGGCAAGTCCTGTTTTTTCTTTGCAGATCTGAATGAACATCATTAAGACAACTCACTTTTCTTTTGAACAAATCACCCCAAGTGAACACATATACAGTGGCATCCAGTCAAAAGAAAGAAATGCTTTGAGTTTGGATTTCCTCCAATCAGCCCTGGTGTAAAAAAACACAATGCATCAATAGAAAAGCGTCTGTTGATTGTTCACCACTGTAATAACAAAAGGTGCATACATAAAGAACTGAGGACAAGAGATTATGGAAGACATTGTTGCTGTAAAAAGAGAAGAGAAGAGAAGAGAAGAGAAGAGAAGAGAAGAGAAGAGAAGAGAAGAGAAGAGAAGAGAAGAGAAGAGAAGAGAAGAGAAGAGAAGAGAAGAGAAGAGAAGAGAAATCCCCACTGTGGAAATTGGAATCGACAAAATATCAAAGTATTATCAGTAATGTTGGAATAATATGATGTGACCATGAGCTAAATCTATAACTTAAACGTGCCACATGCAGGCAAGATTGTAGGCCAGTGCTCTTTTCTCAGCCAGGGGTTGTTTAACCCTTTAAGACCTGAGCAAAGTGGTTTGATTTCTTTCAAAAACATGGAAGGAAACAAGCAACCTATCATAAATGGCCCCAAAATTAGCAAAAACCTAAATAAAACAGCGACAAGAAAATCCCTTGAAAATAAGCAAAAAAGGTAAAAAAACAAAAAAACAAAAAGTGTTTATTATTTGTTATATTTTCTCTGTAACATTATTTTAAATGTAAAATTATTCTAATTTTAAATACAATCCAAATTTTTAGGAAAATGTTCCAATAATCCTTCCCTATGTTTAAAAACTATTTTTTTGAATTAATTTTCTTGTCCCCATTTTCTAATTATTTAATTTTTGGGGCATTTCTCACCCAGTTGGTCGTTGCCCCTTTTTTTTGTTTTCGAGAGAAATCAAACCGATCTGCTCAGGTTTCAGAAGGTTAAATAGCTTGTCTGAACACAGCAAAACTGACATCGATCCACGTTTCAGAGGGTTCAGTAATGATAACTAAATCTGATGCATAAAATAGTACAAATGTTTGGTGAATGATGAATGCTTTGACTCATGGGTGGATTATGAGACAATGGGCCCCTGGGCCGGGACATGCAGAAGGCCCCGCCACTTCCCCTATAGAGGAGCAGGACTCACAGATTTCATAGTTGTTTAGCTTCTCTTTCTAGTTGTTGCAAATCGCTCTGTAATTTTTATCTCCTTGTGGTCATCTAGTTTCTCTTTGTAGTCTTTTTGTGTCTTTCTGAGTCCTTTTGAGTCTCTTTGAAATTGTTTTTTTTCTCTTCCTAGTCATTTTGTGTGTCTTTGTAGTCATTTTGTTCCTCTTTGTGGTGCTTTTGAGTCTTTTTTTAGTCACTTTGGACTCTTTGACTGTTTTGCCCATTTCTGTTGCTGCCCTGAGACTCTTTGTATCACTTGGCAGCCGTTATGCGTTTATTTTATTTTTCTTTATTTATTTGTTTTGAAGTCAATTTGTGTCTCTTAGTGACTGTTGTGCCACTTTCCCTCATGGTTTTGTGTTTCTTTGTGGTTATTTTAAGTCTCTTTGTGGTCATTTTGAGTCTCTTTGAAGTTGTTTCACATCTCTGTTCGCATTTTGTACCTCATTGTATTTACTGTGTCTCTTCATAATTCTTTAGCCCCTTTCTGTAGATGTGGTCTCTTTATGTCCCTTCGCAGCTGTTATGCATCTCTTTGTAGTGGTATTGTGACTCTGCGGCCTTTTTGTGTCTCTTTGTGGTTATTTTGTGTCTTTTTCTGGTCAGTATGTGTCTCTTCAAGTGAAAATTTGCAGGTAAAGGCCATCCATGCAGTGATCACATTCAGTGATGTACTGGTTAGTGTCTTTAAAGCTCACTCGATTGCATTAACATTTAAATTTTGTTGCATATACATTAATTGTGAGAGATGAAGTATATTAAAAGAGAACTACTGTAATGTATGGAGTTGTTTTGAGCAACTGGTTACTGATTTTGCCAATAAAAGCAGATGAATTGACTGACCTGCTGGCTGACTCTCTGACTGACCGACTGACTAAAGCAATAAAATGACTCACTGACTGACTGAACGATAGAATAAAATGACTGACTGGCTGGATATGGAGGCTGACAGTACACACATCTCTTCTCTCCATGTGTCCGTCTCGATTATGGAGATCAGCGGGTGTCGAAGTAGCTCCTTCCCCGAGGTCTATCTCCATAGCAATGTGAAGAAGAACTGACAAACACTGAGAGTCTCATGCTTTATCTCCACATTAGTGTGAGCAAATGCCCCTAGCCAAACTTGTTGCAATCTCGCAGAGGAAGCATGAGGGCTCGTATTTCCAGTCTTGGCAAGGTTTACAAGGGCAGTCTGATTATTGTGAAAGTCACTTATTAAAGTTAGGTTCGAAATTGCAGGTGTAAATTCTGGAGCTCCTTCGTGGATAATAAAAAGGGAGATCGATGCTGTAGACCTGCACACCTTTATGTGAATTCTTAAACCAAATAGAGTTCATTCTGCAGCTGCTTTAGAAGTTATGGATGAGAAAATTATACCATGAGCCACAACAACATTTACTGGTATACATGTTGACTGCGGGGGCTGTTCCACAAATGCAACTTAATTTCCTGCGATCTAATGAATTTTTCTGCTTCAATTTTTGTTTTTTCTGCACATATGTATGGTTTTTGTCAAAATAAAAGTCTTCTGCTAGAGTGAATTATTTTGTTATCTGGCACAGCACAGCACAGCAGATTAATTTGTGGCCATTCTTGAGGGAAAAAAGGCCAATTTCTCGAAATAACGAGATAATTTCTCACTAGAAAACAAATTTTACTGCCTTTTCCACAAGTGGTGAGGACTGATCTGAAAATGATCTAAAACAGAAAGACACAATGCAATTTCTGCCTGTGTTAGACCTTAATAGAAGTACAGTTTGATGCACTGATCAATACTACCTCTGACATTTTCATCTTAAATCAGTTGCTACTTTTGTCAAGACGCCATCTATGTATGCTGGCACGTCAGTCCTGGTCTCTGATAAACATTATAAACAGTAAGAGAAAACCACCTTTTGTATTCTTGTGTTAGCAGGTCGATACTTATCTTGTCTTTTTAAGATATCACATTCAATAACTTGGGATTTCAAGATAATGGCATTAAAAAACTAAATACAAGCATAACTGTTTTTCGCCCTCATAATCTTTTTCTTGACAAAAACAGAAAACATTTTCCCAGTTTCTTTGTCATGTATGATGTTAAATAGAATATCTCTGGGTTTTGAACTGTTGGTTGGAAAAATCAAGACATTTTAACATGCTTGACAGCTGAGAAAATATAATGGGCATTTTTTGCCATTTTCTGACATTTATAGACAAAACAAGCAATCCATAATATGAGAAAGTAAGTGGCAGATTATTGCTAATTAAAATAATCATAGGTTGCATGCACATGACCACATTTTATCCAACACATTTCATACGAATATAAATTGCTCATTCGTTAAGAGACAAAATGCAGGTTTAACTCTAACTTCTATTTGGGATCATGTGTTTGGTTTGTTGCACCTCCTGAAGACTCAGATATGGTGTATCTTTTGTTTTCAATTGTTTTGGTCTGATGGGACAAATAAACACAAACAACACAACAAAGACAAAGTAACAGATGGACAGCGAGAGTACAGATAAACAACAGTGTGCCATCCAAGTGTGCCTACTGGCCCTTCTGTTTCCCTGGTCAAGGGTGTTCTTGATTCAGTTTGATTTTGTCTCATACTGCACAGTAATGTTCTCTATTCAGCTCTATTCTATTCTGCTGCACTCACAGTGATGCACAGTTTTGTATGTAGGTGTGTTTTCTTGTGTATGCTGAAGTGGGCCCGCTGGGGTCACGGCTCTTGCGTGGCCTCGTGTCTAAGAAAGAAAGCAACGCACTTGTTTGAATAATGTAAAAAATGAAAGGAGCAGGGGGAGCAGAAACAAGTGAGTCAGCTGTTCGTGAGCTCCCACAGGAGAGGAGGAAAGCACTTCACTTCACCAGCAAACACACAAAGGTGAGCGTAGAAACCCTCCCTAACCCAGGGAGAAGAAAAGGAAAAAAAACTGTATTACTATTAGATGAGATGTAGCCATAATAAACAGAGTCCTGCTTTTCTACTTTTTGCTTAGTCCCAAATGATGGTTAAGCTTTCGACTTTGAACTCACAGAATGGGTTTCTTCGCTCATTTCTTCTTTTGTTAATGAATTTTAAAAAGCCTTCAGTAAAAAGAACTTTTAAAAAAGTATTCTGTGAAAAGTAAAATTGAACCTGGGATGTAAAAAAAAAAACCCAAAGCAGTTATTCTGTTCTATTTTGTGACTATGATGTATGAAACCTTTTCATAACCAGCTGGACAAAGCAAAGTGTATATTTATATATTTTGATATTAAAATAAGAGCCTTACAGAAAAAAAAGAAAAAAGGGCGTAATAAATAATACTTAAGGTATTAATTATATATATAGCAAATACTATGATGGGGCTTTCATATTGCTCTGAGGTAACTTGCTGCCTCCACTTATTTCAATGTGGTGAAGGCAACAGAAGGGAAGCAGTTTTGAACATGTCAATAGGGGTATAAAGTGGTTGCCGCCCATGTCAACACACAACGTTTCGATTTTGCTCTGCAGCACAGAGTTCACCATGTTTAACTTCTGGCAGTTGCCGTCTGGCTTTGGCTGATCAAAAAGCGGGCATCACAGGAACAGAAAGAAGATGGAGGTGCTCAGGGTTTCCCACACATTTGTTAATTTGTGGTGGCCTGCCACCGTACAACATCTGCCGCCACAAATAATTTTTCTGTTTTTGGAGCTGAATAGTTCACAGGAGCACTGCTTTAACATACATACTGTTGGGTTATTAATTGCACGTTCTCTGAGCAAAGACTCTGGGCACAGATGGAGCAGCAGAATGTCAAGCACATTAAAAGTGAAATTTAACCTTTTATTCTGCTGGGTCTAAAAGTTTGCATTTACTCACAGCAGCTGCTCCTTGCATCCATCGATCTGATCAGTTGTGAATGGAAAAACAGATCAGTTATCCAACCCGCAAGTCACAAACAGAACTAATGGAGAGCTCCGCCTGCGCTCCATTCTCATACCAGCGAAAACCTCAGACTTTAGAAAAGGGACACAGAATGTTACAAAGGGACATGCGTATTTAAAAAGAAATAAAAAGTTGCTGTTCGCTTTTAAAAACGCTTTGTTTCTTGCAAAACGCTCTTGCAGGTCGGTAGTTGTCAGGTTGGTTACCACGCAGCTTTGTGAAACGAGCTTTTGAACCAACTTCACACTTCACCAGGGTTGTTTAGTTGTCGTATACTAGAGAAAAGAATAAGGCACTGTGGTTTATTGTAGGATTATCTCCTCTAAGCCCAACCTATGCCTCACCAAGGTCACAGATTTATTTGGGAAAAAGAGTCCTTTTACTGGCTGTGAAAAGGAAAAAGATGGGCCACAGTGGGAACAACAACTATATTTACTTGTCTCCTCTCCTCAAAACTCAAAAGTTTTATCAGTTTGGAGTATGATGATAACACACTGTCACTCTGCTCTCCCTTAAACAGCATCAGTGCGTGAATTCTTCCAAACCTCTGTGAGCTTGATGAGAAAGAGGTCTGGCTTTGTGAGATCAGTGAAGGATAGAGGCAGGCTAAAGGGCTAATACAGGAAAGATGCAGGATAGAGTTCATCCTTGGGATTGACAGAAGGTGACTGAGTGAACGGAGGGATAGAAGGAGGAGGAGAGGTGTGTATGAGGTACTTACGCTAGCCGCGTACAGCAGGTCTCCCCCTCCACGTCTCCCCCGGGGGCATTGTCTGTGTTGACTGATTCATTTTCGCTGGCTGGCATGCTCACTGAGAGACGGAGAGGAGCAGAGAGAAAAAAGGTGACAGATATAGAAAGAAGGAGAGAAAAGGAAAAAAAAGAGAAAGATGAAATAACAGGATGGGGAATGGATTGCACATCCTCACTTACATCATTCTTACATCGGTTTTTACTG
Organism: Plectropomus leopardus; assembly: GCF_026936395.1. NCBI lineage: Eukaryota > Metazoa > Chordata > Actinopteri > Perciformes > Serranidae > Plectropomus > Plectropomus leopardus. The sequence continues at coordinate 12,215,039 of NC_142197.1, forward strand.
TATTGCTCGCTCTAAACCATGAGTTTAAAACATGGTGGACTCCAAAATGTCAGTCAAATTTACAAATGTAGACACACTGAAAAGCTACAAAGGGCATCCAGTCTTATATAGGTAAGTCTTAAGGAGCTGCAATGGATTCTGGGTAAAAAAAAAAAAGATTTCTAACAGATTATAAATATATATACTGCATATATTTGCACTAATTGCCTACACTAAATACACATTTCCATACTAGCAATATTTACCAGTTAGGGATCCTGGGACACAACCTCTGCAACAGCTATTAGGGAGGATTTCAACGTCTAAGCTGAAGGATTGCTTTACTGCGGGTGAACTAAATCTTAGCAAAACCCTTTTGTGATTTTATAGCTCACGGAGACTGAAAGAGAAAACATGTAGTAGATTTTGGTCTTTGGTTTGCAAACGTTGCAGGGGATGTTGGAGCTTAATTGCAGTCAAGGTTTTGAGAAAACCTTGTGATGCCTTAAACTTTAATCGAGCTGTGAGAGCTTTGGCAGGATTTATGTCAACGCAAACATCTGAAATTAAATTAATTAAGTCCGTGCTCCAAATATATATAAATATTTTTTGTAGTTGTGTAAACAGGCAGGAAGCTCACTGAGCCCGATCTTTCTTTGTTTATAAAGCTACAAGGAGACTGCAAATGTGTCACTTTGTCCTCATTGAAAGACAAGTGTAATGGAGTGTAAAGATGGAGGGTTGAATACCGGGAGGATGGAGGCAGCGGTTGCTGTCGAGGAAGGACAGGAGTAATATGATTTGGCAGTTAAGGATGGAAAAGTGTTAAAGAGGAATAAGAGGGAGAACGAAGAGGAAAAAATGAAGAGGCTGAGGCGAGGGAGTGATGGACGCATCGAGGGAGGTATGGACGGAGGGGAGACGATGGCTGGTTGAGAGACTGATATGAAGTGATACATTGCTTTTTATTGCTTCTGTCAGTCCTTGGCTGCCTGCGGGAATGAGCTGCACTCCCCTCACTGTCACCTCAAACACTTACTGTAACATCCTCTGGGTACTAGAGTCAGATACTGATATGAATCTCAAGGCATCTTGTATTAGAGTAAGATATCCAGTGTTAAATAAAGCAAAACCTGCAGTTGCAAAACGACTCCTAGTATGACACAGAGGAGCATAATCAGCCCTTAGAGGGACAGTACAACCCAAAATTTACCCCCCCCCAAAAAGAAATTATACATTATAATTCCCTCTCTAATATCTATTTCATATTGCTGTGAAAACATCAACAAATTTCTCCATTAAACAAAAACTAGATTTTAGAAAATTGCAATTGAGTACCTCATAGACACGTTATAATTTACCTAATTTTTACCGAAGAGAGCTTGAACGCATCATAATGAAACTCAGTGCAGCCTCCATTAGCAGTTAGTTCTAGGGAAATAATAAGTTGTGTCCCCTGACATGTGAGTTTATTGCTTTCTTCCGTTCTGATGCGTTTAAAAAATGTGTATATGTATCTTTTTTGTTGTGTTTTTTAAATTTTTTATCAGAAGCTGGCTTGTAAGCACTTATCTGACATCCAAGTGAGCTACAGTGAGTGAACAGTGTGTTTTACCACATGGTTGGTGATGGATGACTTCTGTACTGTGGAGATCAGGTTGGCCTATCTGAACATCAGGGCCTCTGCTGTGAACACGCTGTATGTTTCCTCACCTCGACATGTGCCACCTGCTGCTATGCTACTTAGTTAAAAGCACTCGGGGCCCTCCGGTCTCTCCCGAGGCTGAAGCCTTTCAAATATAAAACCAGCCTGGTGCCTTCTCCTCAATGGAGCTCTGAACTAGTTTAATACCTATTGTTAGAGTAAACCCCAAAGACTTGAGACACAGAGAGGAGGAAGGAGATGAAGGAGTAAAAGGAGCATGGGATGGAGAGAAATGGAAGGGCGGAGGGAATGAGAATAACAGGGAAGGGTCACACTTTTTCAGCTGAGAGATTCATTCATTCTTACTCATGTTGGCAAGTGTGAATGAGTTAAAACAGATAACTTTTCCACCCTAGTGTTTCCAAGTTGTATTATTGTTGCCGCATCCTAAAGACCGCTGGATTGCTTTCTATTTACCTCACAGCCGAACAGCTGTCACAATTAATTTGGTTGTTCCACCGTCCGTCATTTCCACTACAGGGGACATTAACTGTAAAGAAGTTACATTGCTGCTCTTTTGTAAGTGGGGACAGTTACTGAAAGCTGCTAGGGAAAACAAAAGCGCTATCCTCTTGTTACATTGTGCAATGTTTGACGCACTTCCTTTATGCTTTAACTGAGCCTTTATTTGCTTGGAGATCTAACCAGGTGGCAGAGAGAATTGTATAGTGAAAGCGAGGTTTTGGTGAACCAATATAAATGAGATGGTTTATTATGCTATAGCCATTACATTGTGTTATCAGCATTACTTCATAATTATGAGTATAAGAAAAAAAACTATTTCCACTTTAAAATATTAAATAATACAACTGAAAATAAGCCAACATTATGCACTGAGCTGTATGATGACAAAATTATTTACTATAGTAGTCTTTGTGGGAAAAAAAACATGTATATGTTTGAGTTTACAGTTCTGTTTTGTGTTTCTGTCAATAGACAGACATTTGTCCATGCCATCATCTCATTTAGTTATTCTCTTTAATTCCAAACCTTAAACTGTCAAAAAATTACTACAAATTCACAATTCAAAGCCTAGCCAAAATATTCACAACATAATGTTTTTCATGCAGCTTTTAACACAATACTGTAATATTTTGAATTTTAGTCTCTCTTTCTGCTCACTAGGCAATTGTCAAGTATTTGAGATTAAAAGTAACCCATTAACAGCGCATTAGCATGCCAGCACTCAATGTTAAAGTCAGTAAAAAGCAGGACCAGTAACATTGCTACTCAACAATATGACAAGTGCTAGGTGAAAGTTATAAAAAGGCTAAAATTCAAATCTTGAAGCTTTTTTTTCAATTTTTTTTTCAATATTTTTAGTATCAGAGCTAGCATTATGGCTAACAACAGTGCAGGGGGATTTTAGGGAAAGGAATCTGAAACAATGAGAGGACTGTGACATCACAAATATCACAAATAATACAAATGCTTTTGGTTGTCATGTACAGTGTGGACTCCAATTATTTTCTGTGATGACATCGTCCTCTTGGGTTTTTTTTTTCAGACAATTCAGGCAGATGCGAATGTTTCCTTTCTTACAAACCTACAAGGGAAAACAGTGGCTGCATCTCATCACAGAAATGATGTTTCCTCTCATCAGGTCTGTATTCTCTGCACAGATATTCTGTTTTGATTAAGCGTGATTAAAAGTTAAAGGCCATAAAGCATGAACAAGGTTTTAATGCCATGAAGACATGCAATATTGCCAGCAACAGGGATGGTTATTGGTGGCAAAAGTCCAGGTCTCCACTGCGAGATAATATTGATATATATGGCCTTAAGACGAGATTATTATTTAATGGAAGGTGGACAAAAAGGCTGAGGAAGACAATGAGATTAGAAGTACAGTGTTAAGAGGCAGCCACTGAAAATAAGGTTCTTGCTACAATGCAGGAAGAGAGGAAGAGAAGCAGTAAAGAAGAGGAGGAGGAGGTGCAATTCGCTTGCATGTCTAGAATCAAGTTTCCAGTAAATCTTTAACTAGTGCTGGACCATGCAGACAGACGCACACGCCTTACGAAGGAAAGCCGCATTTTTCTTCACGGCTCCGCGCAGAGACGGATAACGCCGGACCTTACCTGGGGATAGAGAGCACGGCTCAGCAACACAGACACACACGCGCACATACACACATGGACACACACGAGGCACTCACAATCAGCACAACTGTGGAAATGCACACAAACTGTGAATCCAAACACAAATAATCACATGTACTCATACTGGTTCTGATGACTAGGGCTGGGTATTGTGTTAAAAATATAATACAAATACCAGTATTGGTAAGTAGTAAGTAACACCAAAACCAACTTTTTTTTTACTTTGCTAGATACCCATCAAGTATGCAAAATATTCTTTTGCATAAAAGGTCACCAGACTCCACAGGTGTGTAGTATAGCCTTACTTTTAAATGTTTTGGTGGCATCTTAAAATGCTGAATGACTATATCCGTCAAATACAGAGTGCTTGACTTCACCACACCACAGACTGCATGGGTTGTAGCTGCTGAAAACAAAACCATACAAATAGTCCAATGGTACAAAAACAAACAGTATTGTTTGACAGGAGAAGATTCGATACTGGGTACTTTGATATTGGGTTATTTTAGTCGATATCTTAAAGTGCCACAAGATATCCTCATACAATGGTTCATATAATATCTTAAAAAACGTAACACACAGTGTTTATATGATATCTTACAAAAGATTATGCACACACGTCATACATCTTACAAATTAGCACCATGATAACTTGCAAAGCAGCACTTTTACCAGTTTGGTTCGGTTTAGGAAAAGAATCATTGTATGATTTGATGTTCTCTGTTTGACACAAACTCAACCCTGACCTTCCTCCCTTTCCTTACTGTGTTTCTCTTAACACTACCTGTCTTGACTTTCCTCTTGGCTCCTATTATATGATTGAGGACAGCCTGCAGCACATAGGTCATGTATCAATACCCAGCCCTACTGACGACATAAACAATCTATTTCAAAGAAACATGATTGCTCCTGAAAAAATGACATTCGCTCTTAACAGTCACATCTCTTTGCAATACTCCAGCTATCACTACAATTTTAGATGCATAACTTGGCTTCCTTTGTCTTCTTTTTTTACCATTTTGTGTTTTAGTTTCTGTTTTATTGACACAATTTGCCATCATATCTGAACTAAAACCTTCTCATTCTCTAAGTTAAAAAGAAATTACATAAGATAAAGCGAGACAGACAGAATGAATATGAATCCATATGTATGTAGAGAGTGGTAATCAACATGCAAAAACACATTACAATACAGTTTTGTCCATGCTATTCTCCTTCCTTTTGGCCAACATAACAGCTATTGTTTTCTGTCAACTTGACCCCGTCCTCTCACACTATGTGCATCATTGTAAACCTGTACATTCATATTAATATGCTTGTCCATATTGGGATCATTCTATTGTTGGACTCCGCTCATTTTTCCCCAGTGATTCATATATGATTGTCCAAGAATACTGCAGAAAAGCACTTGCAATAATCTTTGAGTGAGTCAATTTGCACAGGAGCAGAAATAAAAACAGCACACACAGAACATGGAGCAAACACATAGTACACAGACATGTATGCAAATGCACAGCTTAACAGCTGCACACACACACTCATACAGCAGATAATAGTACAGTTATTCATGTAACTTAACCAATAACTGCACATCATTTAAGCTTTGAAGAATGAAAACCGGCTTCTTGGGCACTATACACACACACACACACACACACACACACACACACACAACACCAGAATTCAAGTGAAAAACACAAAGCAGGACATTAAATTACATATATAAAAAAAAAAACACATGTAGGCTTCACATGCAGACACGGGCTGAGAAACAGATAAATTAATATATTTTAATTAAAAAATACTATAGTAAAATAGAATTTTATAACCACCATTATCACAATGAGCAACAGCAAACACAAGAGGCAGCTAATCCAACTCCACACTTTAAAGTGTCATGCCATTAACACACATTTTACGCATCTCCTTTTTAAAATAATTTCTTTCGGTGTTGTTTTAAGACCTTTATGAAGACCACAGGCAATTAAATTGTTCATCAGAAAAACACATGACAGAATAGTCAATTTCATCAAAGAGAATAGTCCAAAGTATGCAGATACTTAAAAAAAACCTTAATATTCTAATAAACAATATATAGTTTCCAAAAATATTTTCAAAATGCATGCCACACTTCCAACTGCTACACTTCCACATCTTCATGACTATCACCATGTCATCACCATCTATCTGACGACTTGGGAATGAGACTACAATCAATTACAAGTTGCATTATGTTGCTTTAAAAAACACATCATTGTGAACCTGCATGGCAAAGGCTTGAATGTAATGGACTTCATTTATATGTAAAAGTCCCACACTCCAGCTTAATGGAGGCATCTTGACCAAAAGCCCATCAGATGTTATTTCTTATTCATTGAAATTTAGAATATTTCAACCAAAGCATCATTACACTATGAAATTTTAATAACAACACAAGCCTGATCACAACAGACTACACACAAAAACACGTCACAAACACACACGGCACGGAGACGCACACATACCGTCCTGCGAGTCAGCAGAGTGACTGAACCAGGCAAGCTTACTGGTCTTCTTACCCAGGTGGGCTGGGGACACTCCTACCACCGACAGCAGTGGCAGGATACCAAAACAAGACGACAGCATGCAAGAACAAGACGATAGAGGGTGAGAGAGAGCATGCAAGACACATGTACACACGCATACAGTATGCCCCTGAGATGAAAGGAAACACACACAACATATGATACATATACACATAAATAAATAAGGCACATTAACTAACGCACCATTCATATCACGCCTTATCATCATATTTGAGTGTGTGAGTGCAGTCTCACAAATGACAACCAATATATTTTAAAGGCTTCTGATGCATGTACGCTCACTCATGCGGTTACTAAAAACAGTAAAAATCAATATAGTGAATGACATCTTCTACTCTCGCTCTTTGTCTTCATATGAACACGCTACTCACATCATTCGTCAATGTTATGCCCCTGTAGGTCTTGATGTAATGATGGGATGATGGATAGACACGTGGAAAGGTGTGTGGTCTCTGTGTGAGTGTGTGGTCACTGGTATGACTTGTTCATGATGTGAAATCCCATCTGAACTGTGTCCCAGATACCCTCTCCATTACACACACTCGATATTTCTATTCTATTCCATTCTTTCATATCTCAGCATCTATTTTCCCTTCTGCTATCCTCTCTTCTATTCTCTAAGTCTCTGACCCCTTCTTAGGATATGTGTGTGTGTGTGTGTGTGTGTGTGTGTGTGTGTGTGTGTGTGTGTGTGTGTGTGTGTCCTGCAGCAGGGACAAACTGCCCTCATTCGTCTTCCCGGAGGAGGATCCATCCATTAAGGGGAGAGGGAGACAGAGCAATAAGGGAGCATGTGATATTACACCTTCACAAACAGAGGGATCATTGATTTTTCTGATTGAGAACTTCTGATCATATGTATCAGTCATTTTGTCACCTAAATCTAAAGGCCTAAAGACCAGTTTGGATCAAAGATTCGCAATAACATGAGGTGAAACTAGCAACTACTTACAAAGTGCCGGTCTGCAACATTGTGAAAACCTGGGAGTTTGCACCAATGCAATGAGACGAGACTAAAAAGACAAGACGAGATGGTGTATCTGTACTTCAGTGCTGACTCACAACTTTTTAGGCTTATTTTGGAGCTGAATATAATTTGTTGCTACTTGAAAAGAGAATGAGGATACTAATGGTAAGATACTTGCTAGGATTGCGGGGAAAAAATCAATCCCTTTGCATGACAATATTGTATCAATACACAGAGGCCAAGTTTTGAATTTTATATTTTATACATTTCTAATATTGCAAATACAAATTAAACTTTTGGCAGCCTACTAAAATAATAAAGTCAACAACTTTTTCAGTCCACTAAATATAGTTTGCTGAAATAAAAATGACTGGGGTGGGAAGAACTGATTTTTATCTTTTAAAAATAAAACAAATATTTTAAAAAAATCCTTTAGGGACATGATTTGCAGTTAACAAAAGGTAAAAAATCGCAACAAATTGCAATAGATGTTATACCAATACACAATGCATATCGCAAAAAAAATTAAAAATACAAATCCCAAGAATATTGTATCTTGATAATATTTTATCAAGGGGTCTCTCAGATGCATCTCCAGTAAAAAAACAGTAAAAACATTAACATGACCTGAGCTTCAGATAGAATGTTTTTATAATAAATACACTACAATCTTTTAAATAACCAGCATTGATAAATCAGTCAATGAGTATGTGTGTATGTGTGTGACGTGCAGATAAAGTAGCAACAGTAGCGTCCAATCGTCCGACACCGACACACTGTGAGGACAAACCAACACGTGTCAACAGCCACAGGAATGTAAATGAGACAAACTAGTCAATCGGTGGGCGGAGATAGATATTTTTTGTCAGAGACTGCAAGCAAGCACGCCATCTACTGACAGTTTGTGACTGACTTGGGCAGGTGACTTTGCTAGAAACTGATTGCTGAAACAGGTGACGTGCTTTATGTTCTAAAACTAGATACTGGCAACTTCATAAGCTGAGTCGCCACCGAAAACCATCAGCCAGCTTGGGTCGAGCTGAGCCAAACCAGTTCACACTGCTGCAACTTTTCTCTGTGACTATGAAATAATCAAAGTAATGGATTGAGTCTTTCACTTGTATAATGCCCATGATTTTAATACTTAAACTTAAACTGTTATCTATTTGGCAAATTTGAGTCTGAAACATATGTAAATGTTTATATTGGACCACGCTCGATCGAGCACTTAAACATTCTGCCCTGTTTTCTCCTACAATTAACTGAATCTTGTTTGGATAAAGTACATAATATCAGCGATGCAGAACTTGAAAGAAGGATCTCAATATTGTGATGTGACATTTTAAAAATTGGCCCAACTGGAGGGCCACATACTGTATTTGTTTGTTAATATGCCAGCCACTGCTGATGTGTTTTTGCCACACTGATTGGCCCAGGGGAGCACAACACTAACAGGTGAAAACAAGCAGATTTGTTACGGATTAGCCACAGGGGTGTTGTGCCTTATTTTCATGTAAATTGGGTCATTGCTCATTTGACCATGGTAATTCCTTGAGCTCCTCTGAAAGATTAGATCATCATTTTTTCTTTCTTTCTTTTTGGCAGTCGTCAGTGTTTCTCAGAATGAGCCACAGTGCTTCATAGAGGTTGAGCACGCTGTGTGCAGAATGCATGCTCTGCCGCTGCATATTTAGTCCTCATCATTCATTCATTCATCATCAATGTGAGCAAGCTGAGCTCTAAGCATTTACAAAATAGTACATACTGTAGTACAGACACACTTTTTGTTGAATTGCTTCCTCTCTTTCTCACCATTCTTCTCTAGAGTTCAATCTATCTACTTTTAAGATCAAACCTCCAGGCCAAAAGAGGCCAGCGCTATATTCTACAACCCCAGGAAATGTAGCTCAATCCTGGGGAGACATGTAGGATGAGTGGCTGCCTCTCTCTGGAGGGTGTTAATCTGTGTGTGTACATTTCTGTCACAGCGCAAGCACACTCATTCCTAAGGGTGTGTACCTACAATATGTGTGTGAGACTTTGCATAAGTGTGTGTGTGTAGTGTGTGCCCAGAGGCTATTAGCTGCAGTCTGACACATTCCACTAATATCTAAACAGGTTTTAAACCTCAGGAGGGTTCTCAGCCAAAACAAGCAGACAATATTAACATCCTCTCAGTCTGTCAGTCACTCTGTCAGTAAGTCAGTCGTTCATTCACTCACTGTGAGCCACCTCCACCACATAATGCAGACTGCAGTGAGCTCACTACTTCCAAACGAAACACTAGATTTGACACAAACATACGCAGTTAACCTCACAACTTGCAGTGCGCACTAAGCCTGAAATATCTTCAGATATAAACACAATCCATCCGACCACACCTAAAACACAGGAAATACTAAATGCCAATACCACTACACAACAATTTATACAAATCACAGACACATGTGCACAATCATCCTCAAGGCAAACTGCGGCAAGTAAACAGATCATCATTTCCTCTTGACATATTTTACAGTTAAAATCACACACACGCAAACACACACACACACACACACACACACACACACACACACACACACACACACACACACACACACACACACACACACACACAGACACACACGCAAACACACACACACACACACACACTGTTGTACTCACGGTTTCTAGGTTTGTCATCGTCCAGGCCCTCCTCTTCATTCTCTGGGTCGATGTCTTCAGCCTGAGTGATCCAGTCTAAATAGCCCTATATTCACACACACGTTAAAACACACAGACAAAAGAAATACTGATTGGTAAGCAATGTACTTATCAACAAAACTACAGTCATCTGACATTAGTTTGGGTTTTAATGAATGAAATGCTTCAGCATTCATTATGTTTCTTCATGTTTTTGTATGCTATTCTTATACTGAACACTCTTCGATGATATAAGGATGAACAGATGTTACTGCAGATACTTACTGTGATTTTTAAAGTGGACTTATGCTCATTTTCAGGTTCTGCTTATTTCTACTATAATATAATTAATTTTTTTTTTTTTTTTTTTAAACTTCATCTGCACTTTCATAGAGAGAATGACCCTCAGGGATTATAGTGGCACTTTCTAATGCAAAAAATCCCAAATAAAGGCTTCTAAATTAAAATCTTTGTAGCGGACATGTTCCAGCAGGACAAATATCCAAAATTTGCAACCATGTGTACATGTTTCCCTGATGTTAGACTGTATCTACATGTGTTGGCTGTGTAATGTTAACGCCTGCATTAGTGCACTCTCTTTCTCTACAACTTTAGCCTACTGAAGTTGTTTTGTTCTTAAATATTTGGGTTTTTAATGAAGTATACATATGCTCTGAGAAATAAATATGTATGATCATTATAGATTAGATTATTAGATAGATAAAAAGATATACAGACACACACAGAGAAGAGCCTACCTTGAGGTCCTCTTCCAGTTGCTGTTTTTCTCTGAGTTTCTGGAAGTCACCTCGTGCCTTGGCCTTCTCTCTCTCCTTGGAAAACTCTCTGCGAGCAGGGAGCAGGATGGCAGGAAGGGGGGAGAGCATTTGGGGGATAGAGAGAGAGAGAGAGAGAGGGCCGAAACAGAGGGAGGGGAGAAAGAATCTGAAAATCTAGACTGAAGTGCTGCAAAACAAATCATGTGACAATACTGTGTTAATACAAAATATTATACAGTGCTTCAGAACAGGAAGGAGGGAAAACCTGCCGAAGAGAGAAAACAAATATAAAGTGAAGAGAGAAAAGCTGCCAAGGAGACAAGGTGTTAGTATGCAAATACAGAGGGAAGCTCTTCCAGGCAGACACATTGGAGCTGGACTCACATATATAACGGTCCAGTTTATTCATATATATGTTTAATTAGCCAACAGATACATACATTCACCAGTAGACTGATTATACTGCACTACTGTTTAGCAATCTATTTGTCTGCAATTTGTTCCCAACATTTACAAACTGTCTGAATTGATGTAGCTGGATTCTGATCATTAAGCCTGATGTGCTGCTGGGACTGTGAATTGAGACACCCCAAGTGACTGACCAAGAGTGAATAAATTTCTTTTACTTTGTGGGGAAGGAGAGAATTTTAAGTGGGAAAAAAACAGCAAATACTTTCCCGTAAGTGTTAGCTGCTGCTCAAATTTCAGCTGATTCAGGTGTGAACAGACAAAACAAATACTAAACACTAAACACTACACTTGACACCCTTTGTTAACATAAAGCCTGCAAGCAAACTCTGGCGGATTGAGCACAAAAACATGTCCAGGTATACTAACAAGGGATGCTAGATGGTAAATGGACTGCATTTGTATAACACCTTTCTACTCTGCTGACCAATCAAAGTGCTTTTACACAAGATCACCCATTCACATACATTCATATACTTTTGGCTGGAACTACCAAACAAAGTGCCACCTGCTCATCACTTAAACATTTACACACGCTCACAAACTGATCAATATCCGGACCTCGGTAATGCTGATCTTCTCCTGAGCCATAACTGGAGGGCATGAGATTTTTTTTTTTTATGCCGTTTTGTTTTAAATAACAGTAAGTTATTCATTCATAAGTAGCTTTATTTTCTTAAGTTTTAGTCATTTCCTTAACCTCTTAAATTATAAACTAAGACTGTGTATCTTCTGTATAACTGTATATCTTTAAATACAGTTTATGGCTTTGACAATAATAATAGTTTGAAGATGGAGCAAGATTAACTTTGTAAAAACAGTGACAGGGCGATTTTTTTTTTTTTTAACAAACCACACATTGCTTTGCTTGATTATTGACACAGGAAGCAGGTTTGGGACATTTTCATTGGAAAAAACTGACAGAATTTGATGTATTGCATCCAGTTTGGAAGAGATGTAACACTACAAGTGTCACAAATGCATCATTTTATACCATTGTAATGTTCCATCATATACTTATAGTCATGATGGGGCGAAATTTTGTAATTCATACAGATTAGTCATCCAATTGTTGCTGTCCCCAAGCACCAGGGCCCCAGGTGCTCCCAAGTCTGCTGGGAGTTGTAGTTTCATCAGTCCACCCCTGGGTCTCCTCCCAGTTACAATGTGCTTGGTACAACCCCAGAGGGAGGGACAGAGAGGGCATCCCTCACCAGCTGTACAGCCTCAGCTCGCTCCTGTCAAATTAGAGAAGAGGCGGCTCTGCACCGATGTCGTCCTGCATCACTGAGCTCCTCACCTATAGTCTGACACCTCATTTTTTCGGTCACCACCCAGAGGTTTTGGCCTTAGGTCGGAAGGAAGATGTTCAAGTAAACTGAGTGCTTTATTTTATGCCTCTGCTTTTCATTTGTTTGTAATCTTGCAAAGATTGAAAAATGTAAATGCAGAATTTGCACAACTTTTTAAAATTTTTTTCTTTTTAATTTTTTCTTATTAATACAGTATGGTGCCTGCTTTTTCAAGGACATAAGCAAAGATGATTTAAGACAACTAAAATCAATGTTAGGTGAGTGTGAAATATTGAAAGATTATGATGAAACCTGGTGAAATTACTTCCAGGTGTCAGGACGAAAGAAAGAATTAAGGAACATTTGATTAAACGCTGCACTTGGGGAAGGTCAAAGTCAGGTTGGAGGCAAAGAATTTATTTGGATGAGAGCTGACAGGAGCTGGGATGCTTGGGAACACTTGCAGCTAAAAAGCGTAAAAATCCACATTTGAAGGTCCACTGACAAGTAAACTCTGCTGGCGTCACTCTGTCATGACTATTTTGAATGAGGATATATCAGTTTGGTCTGTAGAGTTCCCTGCTCATCAGTTATCTTAGCTTTTGACATTAAAGTCTTGCCAGCTGCTAGGGGTTTCACAGAACTGTCGACTATCAAAACCACAATTCAATTATGTGCATCGTTGTAGTCCATCAGTGGTTTGAAACATGGTGCAGTACTAAAGCAGTGGCAGTGCACTTACATGCAGCTGGGGTGTTATAGGTAGTTGCTGATGACAAGTCACAGAGTAGAGTTGACCTTCTAACGGCCAAAGGTGGACATAACTTTGGTTATTGTTGAATTTAAATGTGACTGAACAATAATTTTCTATTGCATGCCATGTTAAATAAACATAATATAAGGTATTTAGAGAGGGAAGGTGTCCAGCTATTCGTGCAAGAAAGCAGTGGCCTTGTTTCTGCAGTCACAGTATCTCCAGCTCAGACAAGCGTGCTGGGGATTTAGTCTAATCAGATGGCGGCTTACAGCCTCCAACAGCCAATCAAGGACTCTAATGCTTTGCACCCTGAGGTGGGTCCTGCCTGCATTAGTTAACCCTTTGCTGGTTGTATTTCAAACCTTTTTTAATAAGAACTGATTGATATTATTGGGTTAATAAAAAAAAATGTCCCAGTGAATGCCCTACCAGCTGCACGTATATGTTTTTATATAATAATCCTCAATTAGGTGAGACTTTTTGCAGCTATATTAGTCTGAAAAAAGTTTCAGACTTACCTGAAGGTTCACCAGATATTATGCAATCAGTACATAGATTTTAATTAAAGAGGTGCCCTGGAGAGCACGACCAGGATCCATAATTAAACTCTATAGACTGTCATGTGCCATTTTATTGATTTTTACAGTCAGTCTATACCCTGGAACAGAATTAGAGTCTCTCTTTCTGTGTGTGTGCGTGCGTGTGTGTGTGTGTGTGTGTGTGTGTGTGTGTGTGTGTGTGTGTGTGTGTGTGTGTGTGCGTGTGAAATAGAGAGAGAGAGAAAGAGAGTGAGAAAGGGAGATAGAGAGAGAGTGTGTGTGTGTGTGTGTTGTGTGTAAAATTTCGAGAAATTATGGAACAGACAGACACACATACACACGACAGATCAATGAGCATTAGGACAAACTGCTACTGTCTCGCTTGTCAGAACATTAGCAGGAGACCCAATCCTATTGATCGGTGTTTGTGTGTGCCAGCACGTACTGTATGTGTGTGCGACTGCGGTTGTGGGTGCAAAACTCATCACTCTTATTTTTCCTCATTGTCATCATCTCATTTCTCCTTTTCTCCTCACTCTGTTCCTTATTCTCCTCCACTGTTCTCTTTCAAAACACCGTCTCTCCTCATTCTTTCTCTTTACATATTACATCAAGTCCAGACAAACACAGTCACACCCGATGTTTCTGCCTCTACATCCGTCACTCTCCTTCTTCCTGTTTAGCCATTAGTTATTATGCCAATCTGAGACCCACACACACTCTATAGAGGAAGCAGTTGGTAAAAGGTCAGGCTGTGTAGTGTGTTGACAGCATCATTAGTCAGAAGTCAGACAAAGAGTCAGACAGCCAAACCCCCCAAGCTGTTTGGAACAGATAGACCTCTATTATTTTTCCCACAATGCTGCTGTCACATCACTGCGGGTATCGAGAGTCAGATTCGGGTCAGTCAGTCAGGGGTGACGCACTTCACTCCCCCTTAACCTGTTCCCTACCCAAGTTCGTCTTATCCTATGGCATGTGAAGAAACAAGCAGAACAAGAAGACGATGTACTAATGTCATTTTCACACATTAGTTGTGATTTTCTACAACAAAAAGCAAAATTAATTGCAAAGTTGATGATTCTAGTTTTTTGACAGAGGCAGGTGGGTGGCCGATAACCATGAACAATAAGACAAGGTTAAAGTTAACACTGGAGTGTGTTCCCGAAAGCTGAAATCCAACTGCAAGCAGCAAAGTGTTTGTCAATATCTTCACAGTAGTCTACAAACACAGCTTTCATTTGGTTATATTAGGCTGCGTCCACAGAGACCATGATGTTATACTGCAGGCTGCTTATGGCTGTCTTTATTTTGAACTGAAATGACACTGTTTGTGCCATTCAAGCAGCACTGAGAACTAAACATTTTATGTCAGTAAAAGTGCTATTCTATAAAAGCAACACTATGGAGTTATAGAGAGCATAAAGTTGTACTGAATGAGACCTTTTTGATATTGGCACTATCCAAGAGTTCTCAATGGCAAAAAAATACCCATCTGTCTAGATTACATGCCCTAGAGCAAGATGCTGAAGTACAATGTCACAACAGTCAGTCTAAAACTGTACCTGAACGATTATTCTGACGATGCATGCCTGCATGTGACTTGTAAACACAGACTGTATAAAAGAAGTGGACTTCGGGTCTGTAAAGTGAAGTCAATGGGGAAGTGCCTTAAGCCTGCATTTCCAACTGGTTCCAAAAAGAAGTCTGACTGAATAGAAATCAATAAGAAAATTACCCTGCTTTTCACTTTGTTTGCTAAACATTTTCCCAATGAGTTTGTGCTCTCAATTGCTAGTTTCAATACTTAAACAAAGCATGAAAGGGGAAGTTTATGGGAGAGTCGATTAGGTTTTCTAAGTCAAATAAGTGACATCCTAATGCTCCAAAAAAGGAAAAATAAAAGCCAAGACAGTGACAAAAATGCAAAACTCGTTTGTACAGTACTGGTTAAACACTATTTCTTGTCTGAAGCAGGAAACTGACAGAAATGAAGAGTTCCCTTTGGTAAAAACAAACAGCAAAGCTCTATAAGAACAACAGCATGAAGGAGAAAGAGGGAGAAGTTAGTCTCAAGTGACCTTTAACCTTGCCCTTACCCGCTTAATACCCCCAGAACCAAGTTTAGCACAAAGAAGGATCCAATGATGATTAAGGTGACAAAATACACCCAGGGCCACTTGTACCCTACTGCATCATTCACCTAGGTGGAGAGATGGAGGCATGGAGGAGTGGGGCACCAAGGAGAGGAGACAGTAAGGATGGATAGTGGATGTAAGGTAAAGATGGAGGGAAGAAAAAGAGAGAGAGAGAAGAAAGGGTAGTGATGAAGTAGCAGTGAGGGATGTTAGGAGGGAGAGGAGGAGGGAAGGAGTTAGATGGTTGGTGAAAGTTCCCAACAGATGGAGCCGCTCGCTTCTGCAGGACTCCTGCTGAGATTATGGTGCATTCATAGCATTTGTCAGCGTCACTTAGAGGGTTACGTGGCAAAGGATCTGACGTTTCTATTTAACGTGGATTTGAAAATTTAGGATTGTTTGGCCTTCTGAAGCCATGAGAATGACAGAGGGTTAAGAATGACTCATGACAGACAAAACAACTCAGAGCTGGGTGTGAGTATGAAGAAGCTGAGTGCATGTAAGGGAAGGTTGCAAATTAAAAAACAGTTTGATTCACTCAAATATGCTCATTTCAGGCTTAATCACTGTGGAGAGAAGGCATTTTAGTTAGACGCCGCAACAGACCGTGCAGCAAGACTCCCATGGATTGATGATCGTGACTTTTCTCATGAAAAAAATATTCTCTTTTTTTTCCTTAGCATATTGGCTTGATTTCTTTCAAAAACACAGGAAGAAGGAAATGAGCTACAAAAGAAGAATTTATCTAATTTCTAAGAAAATTAGAAAACAAAACCAACAAACAAACAAACAAAACATAAATAAAAAGAAAAACAAAGTAAAAAAAACAAGGCAAACACTTGAAAAAGGTCTTAAAAATAATAATTATGTAACAGAATTATAAACATGTAAGTATGGTAATTACAAATATAGTTTTGTAGCCCTAGCTTTTTTCTTTTTAACCTAACATTTTTTCCCTAGCTTTTAAAAAAAAACAATTTTCTAAATCGACTAATTTCTTGCAATTTGTGGAATATTTCTTACCAAGTTGCTAATTGCCTTTTTTTCCAATGTTTTTGAAAAAAATTGCACCAATGTGCTCTGGGCTCAAAATGTTTTTATTATTGAAAAGCCAATTTAGTCTTGGTTTGTTCTTGTTTTAAGTTAAAAGTTTTAAGGGCTCATTCATTACCATCATTATTTTTATTGTCATAATTTTTGTTATTGTCATTCATGCTGTTTTTTTTTTACTCTGATAGTTGAATTATTTATATCTGGTGACTGTAATGCTTTTATGTGCACTTACAAAAACGGCTGTTTCCTATCCAGTGTAGCCTCTCATCCTATAATTTCCATTTTTAATGCCTTGCTTCCTCCAGACTTCACTCTGTCCTCAGAATAACCTTTTTTTGCCGTTTGTGTTTTCCCTGTTGTGCAAGTCTTTTTAGGTTCCACCTCCACAGCTGACCTGAGGGGTGAATTATTAATACCCCAGTGTGTCCCTACAGGCCGGGTGGTGCTTGTACTAAAACAGCGTGACTTGGCAGAGCGGGGTAAACCAGCACCCAGCTCGCCTGCCCGAGCAAAATATACACACACAGACACGGGCAGCACGTGCCTCTGCACAAATATGCACATGCTACACAAATGCAAACAATGTAAGCAGATGCATGCTCATCTGCACAAGAGGAAAACATGTATGTAAACAAACACCCATGTTTCTACACATAAAAGGCAGATCTTAAACATGGATTGAGCAAAAACCAACAAATTTCACTAAAAGAAAGACAAAAGAAAGTTGCTTGTCTGTGTAATTTAACCTGTGCTGGACAAAAGACAAGCAAGTCTGGATGTTATGTGTATGTGTGTGTCCATCTATCCATCACAGACAGGTTGTGACTCCATGTGGCCCCTTGAGGTCAACTGACATGATCAGAACAGATAGACAGAGGGCTCATCACTTCCTTTGCTGTATGCATATGAGTGTGTGTGCATATGTGTGGAGGAGTGCAAGTGTGTGTTTCTCTCAGTCTTGAGACAAAGGATTGATTGAGTGGAACAGAAAGGGGAGAGAGAGCTGGAGATTTTGCTCAGTTCAGTGATCACCAAGTTAATCTCTCCTCAACTGTAGACAAAGACGAACTTAAAAGACGTCTGGCTCTATACTGCCATGTAAGTGAATTTTCCCGGGTAATAACAATAAAAATTACAACAATAACACTAATAATAACGCATACTCTTGAGCTTTTTATAGGGTGCAAGCCATGAATTTTTTTTCCACTCTTCAGTGCTTCACTGCAGTTTAAATGTTTGGTCCAGGGAGTCTTGCCGCATGGTCATTTATCAAATCTAAAAACACTACGCACTGTACAGCCGCATCACACACATCACAGACATAGACACTAGTACACACATGACCAACAGCACAACCTCTTACCCGCTCAACACCCCCAGAACGAGATTGAGAACGAAAAAGGAGCCGAAGATGACGAGAGAGACAAAATAGACCCATGGCAGCTCATAGCCCATAGCATCCTGCATCTGAGAGAGACAAGACATGGGAGAGGAGGAGAAGGAAAGAAGGGGGGGATTAACAGGGAGAGAGTTTGGGGATAGAAGAATGATAAAGAAGACAGAAAGAAGAAATGTGGGCGTAAACAGTTTGAGAGTGGGCAGCAGAGGTCGAGGACAGAAAGTGTGTTAGAGAAGAAGATGACAGGAGGGAAAGAAACGAGCGGTGCATGTTAAAAGAGAGCAGTAGAAAGATTTGGCAAAGCAAGAGTGGCAGCTTAATGTGATGAAGTGTGTGTGTGTGTGTGTGTGTGTGTGTGTGTGTGTGTGTATAGACCCCTTTTGTCCATCTTTTGGAGAGCAAGTGCTTGACATTTCACAATTAAAGCCCACCTCTGATAACATATGAAAATACTCTGCTATGATTAATATTTAGTTTGAACTCTTTAACACCTGGATCAACATCAGTTTCCTTGTGCTGCGTTCAGATGTCTTTCACAAGCATTTAAACCTCTGAAACCTACGCGTACATTTGAATCTCAGATTTTAGGGAAGTGCACAAACATCACCCCCTTCAGTGGAGAAATGTGAAAACTGAGTGGAAGAAGACACTAAAAAACACTGAACTGCTTTTGTAATTCACATTTGTTTACACAGTTACACAATCCTGTGAGAAAACTTTTCTTGGAAAGGTGGAGTCGCCTTTCTGGGAAACACGTTTCGATGTTTTGACTCTACATTTGTCCATCTAAACCAATTATATTCTGTTATAGAGGATTTACGGCATGCAACTCTAAAAATCCAAGTAAAATCAATAACAATAACTTGTTCCAGGAAAATTCAGTTGCAGGGAAATGTGCCACACAATCATCTGGATATTGTATTAAGGATTGCTTGAACAGAGACGGGGTGTTATTATGGTGGATGTAAATAGGAGATGATGTGGACGAGGTGATGTGCGAGCAGTTTAGTATCCAAAGATTCTATCTGAACAGAACCTGTCAGATCATTAATCTGCATGTGAATTAAACTGACAAGCCTTTAATAAGTATAAAAAATACTAACAATAATAAAAATTAAGAGAAAATGACTGGAAAATGACTAATTCCAGTTGAATTTAAAGAGCTGTCACTAACATGGAGACATGTTGGACAGAGAGGGACAAACTGGGAAATAAAGGAAGAGAGGAGAGAGAGATTCATATGCTACGACAGCAGCAGATGTTGGATGTCATTAATCTATATTTTCCTCCAAAATCTGAGCAAATGAAAACTATGGAAATGCATGGCTGAAACCTAATGAAAGGCTCTGTGCTGTCTAACCGTTTTTCCATAATCATTTGTACTCCAAACAAATAGGTCCCATTCATTATAAAGAGAGCTGGCTTCACAAGCTGTCTAACAACAAGTGATATATATAGGATTTAACTGTTGTTGTGTTTGTGTGTGTGTGTGTGTGTGTGTGTGTGTGTGTGTGTGTGTGTGTGCGCGCACGCGCAGGAGGATGCAGCGGACAGGGTAGATGCAGGAGGGGTGTAGAGCTAGTAAGCTCTCTGCTCCATGTGTACACATGCACTCAAAGACAAAAACACACGCACACACCTACACACACACACACACCTACTTGTATGTACAGTACAATCACAAACACAAAACTGACCATTTTAGACAGTTGCATTTTGTCACCTAACTGAGATAAAAACATCGAGCTTTCAATAAATCCTTAAGATGTTTGCTAATCAAATACAGTGGAAACCTCAAAGAGTGATCACATCTGTTTGGGACAAAATTATCACTATTAATGGATATGTATTTTTCTCCTGCAGATAACACCTAATTGACATTTGTATTTTTTTTTTACATGAATATAGAGCAGTGAACCGGACAGCTACTGTACCACATTTTATTGAGTGTTTCAAAATATGGTACAGCTGTTTCATTACGGAGGCATTATGTGACCGGGCATTATTAATCCACCGGCTTCAAGGACACTACATTTTTCATTGAGAGAAAATTACTTGCTATTTCCCGTCATATGGATTATGGTAAGGCAAACTATCATGGGAGTAAAGAAAAAAAAGAAGAATTAACATGGTTTTAAATTGTTTTTCCATATGTTATCATGAATAAAAAGACCCAAAACAATCACTGTAATCAGACTAATTTCAGCATTTATGTAGTTATGTTTCAGCAAAAAGCTTCTTGATCCATATAAGCAGTTGATCACAGTAACAGCGATCTCTATAAGCTGTTTCCACTGTATTTCATTCATTGCTTTAATATCCTGATAGCTAGTGTGTGCCTCCCATGCATTATTCTAGCCACAGAGCTAAAAATGTGTTTCTCTGAAACCCAAATCATGGGTGATGTTGCAAAAACCCAGAATATCATTTAACATTGTTTTAAAGAATTTGCAAACTCTTCTTTCCATCCGATTTGAAAACGAATCTGTCTGTTGCATATAGATCTCTTAACTCAGAGAAAAGTTGGAGCCGAAAGTGACACTGTTTCTCTTTGCTCGATTGTACAAAAACTTTTATTAACAGTGATATTCAGGGTGACAGTAGCTCCCTCCATGGGGACTTGGCTTGGGAACCAGCAGGTCGCCAGTTCAAGTCCTTGTATAAATCAATTAGAGAGTGTAGACTGGTAGTTGGAGAAGTGCCAGTTAATGCTCCTGGGCACTGCCGAGGTGCCCTTGAGCAAGCATGGCACCCCCAACTGGTCAAGGCGCCTCGCTCTGACATCTCTCCATTTATACATGTGTTATGGTGTCTGTATTTTGGGCCTGTGTGCGTGTGTAATGTGTAACATAACAACAGAATGAAAACTGAATTCCCCCTTGAGGGACTTAGATTTTCTTTCTGTCTTCCTTTCTTTCATTCTGTCTTTCTGTATTTTGGTAATGGAGTCATTATTTCAGATAAAGGATAAAAACATTTTTATTGTGTACTGACTGATTATTGTTTCATCGAGACAGACCAAAGGGTCTTTTAGGAACTCTGAAAATAAATACAGTAATAAATGCACTAAGTGAGGCTCAACGACCTTCTGAGATCACATCACCGCTTAAATTTCAGAGAAATGGATGCTTAGCTCTGTGACCTGAATATAATAATGGTACATTAGAAGCGCAAATCGGGGCCATCAGGTTCCATCAGGTAAATGGAAACTGCCACAATTTCATTTTATTGTAGCAGTTAATGCAGAAATTAAGTTGAAAAGTCATGTTTTGAAAATTCAAAGAAACCAGTGTTCATCTGTACCACATGAGCGCTTTGCAGTGGTTCCCTGCTCTAAGCCACGAGTCTCATCATGGCAAAGTTTGCTTGAGAAAACAAACGGGTACATGTTCATATAATTTAATGTGGAGATTCATAACTTGTGAGCCCTTGGCACCTTTCATCAACAATATCATAATCTGTGTGTGCAGCCATACCTCCAGAGGTTTACATCAACTGCTTTCTCAAGCAGGCACATGAAGGAGTTTCATCGAACCTTCCCTATCATTGATTAACAGCACAGACTAATCTATTGGTTTATTTAGCTGCACTGGGCTGCTGCATGCTTCTGGCTATTTACTGTGTGTTCATATACCTCTGTGTGTGTGTGTGTATGTGTGCGTGTGTTTTCACTTGACACTGGAATCAAGCATTGGGATTCAACACACGTTCCAAATGAATCGGCGCCTTCAATTACACAGTGTATTGTCTGCATCGATTTTGCCTCAGATATGAGCTAACACACACATATGCACAAACACAATCTGTGTGTCGTTCTCTCTTTGAACAATCTTTGTGTGCTTACCTGCCTTTCTGAGAGAAGTGTTTGTTTTATTGCTTTATGTTCTTTTTTTTTCAAAAGCACTCATGTGGCACTGATGTTACAGATACAGAACAGTGGCGACACACACCGAGCAGCATGGCACTCACACACACACAAACACACACGCACACACACACACTTAACACCATTGTTGTGGTGTCCGGCTCACCCAGTACAGCACATCCGTCCAGCCCTCCATGGTTATACACTGGAACACTGTTAACATGGCGAAGGCAAAGTTGTCAAAGTTGGTGATGCCGTCATTTGGGCCCTCCCAACCCATTTTGCACTCGGTTTCGTTGTGGTTACAGTGTCGACCATAAGCTTGGTCAGGTGCACACGGCGCCGGCTTTTCCTCCACAATGGTGCCTGTGACAAAGAAAATAAGAGGAAGAGGAATTTGTAGCAGCATTCCTCAGCAAGTGATCAAGCTAAATAAAAATGATAAAACTGCAACAGCCAGGGGAAAATAAGCATAATAGGTAGATAAACATGTGATTATAATGTAACTGCAACATGATGAGATCTTTTTTTTTCTTCTAATGTTAGGTATACCTGAGCCCATGGGGATGAACTTCTTTGGCTGTATGGTGCTGCAGATTTGTAAAGCAGCTGGCACTTTCCACTGAGTCTTTATGTTGCTGGGTTACATTCTGCTAAATGTTGCTGAAAAATTAATTTGATTATTTGCTATTAATAAATTATTGCATATTTTCTTGCTTTGGGTTTATCTGCACTCTGAAATGTGCCCATTTGTCCGCGTAGAGTTTTTCTTAGGCAGAAAAGTTTTGGCAGGGAGCTTAGGAGCGCTTCATTTAAAAAACACATGACATATGGGTTTGTTTCTATGTCAGTTACATTAGCTAGATAGGTTGCATAATGCTATGTTAACAGAGCGTTGACTCTACAATTATAAGTAAGCTTAAGACTTGTAGTGATAAAAGCATGACGCTCACAGCAACATTCAGTGTTCGGAAAATTTGCTCCCACAAATGTGCTTTTCTGTCTATATTTGAAAATTTCTGAATGATGCATCATACAGCTTGGGATAGAGAGTAGCTAAAAGGAGGCAGTGATAACAGCGGCGTGATAGATTTTCAAGCAGAAGTGCTCAAAGTCGCTGCATTAAAAAACAGAGCGCTGCCAATAAAGACACCTGCATCTCTATATGGACACAGGCTCGTAAACCACAAGCTCAAGTGGTTTATAGTTTAAATGTATCATCTGGTTTGAATATTTTGAGCTTTCAATAGTCGTTAGAGGCTGACACAACAGAATTTGATCTTTACAATGAGATGTCTCTTACCGAAATGGTCCTTGAGAGTTATAGTTTACATCCACCCATTTGTTCATGCACACAGGCTTGTACCTTTGAATTATTATTTACGTTATTTTCAATCATAGTTGTACCTTATGATTTCCACTTATGATTCTAAAAAGAAATTTAAAAAACTACATCTAAGAGATCATTAAAAAGGACACATCGAAATAAAACCAAACAGAGCAGCCATAACAAAAAATCAATGTGAAAAAAAGCCTTTTGATAATTATACAAAACAAAGCTCTTGAGGGTGATGTATACGATAACAGCGTATTCCACCAGCACTTACCCAGTGCAAAGCTAATGCCTCTCGAGGGACCTATAACATCACCATAACAACACTTAAGTCCATTTATACCTTGGGGCCTTTACTGAAAATTGTTTCAATCATTTATGGCGGCTGCTGTTTCAATTACTGCCCAAATTATTCACACTGAGAAACATAAATGATGGTTTAAATAATGAATGGAGGTTATTTAAACTGTTTAAGGTCTGTGCTCTATTTCCTCCCCGCTTTGTTGGCTGGTAGGTGATGTCTTACTGTCAGAAATTCATGCAGTTTTATTTCAGTTGAAAGGGGTTGTGTGGTATAGCATTCACCTGCGTGTCTATCTCTGGAGCTGAAGTGTGATATATAGCTACTGAAGCATGCTTTCACACACAGTTGAATACATGCTTATCTGAGCGCTGAAGTGCAGTGTGAGAGTGTATGTGTTTGATCATGCATGTTTGTATTTGCATCCGTCCATAAGTGCACACTAGTCTGTCTCTCTCTCTGTATGTGTGTGTGTGTGTGTGTGTGTGTGTGTGTGTGTGTACCTGTATGCTTGTGAGTGCAGGTCTTGTGCATCTTGCCCATGAAGAGCTCGAGGCCGATGATGGCGTAGATGATGATGACGAAGAGGACCAGCAGGGCGATATGGAGCAGAGGAACCATGGCTTTGATTATGGAGTTCAACACTACCTGTAAACCTGCAGCACACACACAGAGCAGCAGCTGAGAACACATAAAGGGTGCACTAAAAATCAGATTAAAAAGGAGGCTATAATAATGTTAATGATGAAAACCTTTTGTCATATAAAAGCATTCAAAGTGCATCATATAGCAGAATAGATGCAGTTAATCACCATGTACGCACTCAAACTGACTCATATTTTTTCTGAAGCTTTAATATTCTTTGTGCATGTGATCATCCACTCGGAGAGCCTTCAATGAGTCTTTGTGAAAAAATGCAGAGCGAGCATGGTAGCTGTAAAACAGAACTTGTTTGATACAACTTTCCAGTTAATTTACTGAATGCTTTGATGGATAAAGGCTCAGAATACTGCATACTAATAACTCATAAAAACGCTGATAGGAATACATTGTGTTGAGGAGCCTATTTAGTATGAAAGAGAGTAAAATGTTTTGCTTTTTTCATTGCAGGATAAAATGACGGTATTTGATTTGATTAACTTGCTTAACGTGCTTATTTGAATGTTGACCATATCAGATCATTTAATTTCACATTGATGAAAACAGTTCAACTTGTTATTTCAATCTCTTCAGAATTCTTTAAAAACATTTTGCCTGTAACCACTGACTTTATTGTTATTTTCACATATAGTCCTTTTAAAATGAACCAAACTCAGTCCGATCATTGCCAGCAACTAGTTCAGTCTGTTTGTGGTGCTTTGTGTTTACAATACACAGGTTAAACAAACCACAAGGCAGACTTGAAGTTAACTATATTAAGACCACCACTCAAGTAAGTCTGTTTCTGTTCGTTTCAGAGAGACTGGAGGAGTTCACATATGCGGTATGCTGTTTATTTGCAGGGTGAAAATGTCCTTAAATCTATGCAACATTTATGCAAAACTACAGTCCCTATTAACTGTGAATTTTGCATAGCAGTACACATTTAAGTGCCGGTGTCACTCCCAACTTGTTAAATACTGATGCTTGGTCAGTGGCCCTTGAGGTGTCTGCCTTTGAAGTTCGCCAAAGCAAAAAAAAAGCAAAATAGTTTGCATACGGTGGGCGAACAGATCAAACAAACTCCAAAGTTTCACTTAGGGGACAGCAGGCCATGTCCTGTGTAAAACCAAACAGTTTAATGTGCTTGTATGGGTGCTATACCATACTACTGACATATGTGTCTTATTTAAAGCAAGACCATGACGTGTGTTTCAAAATATACAGTATGTATATTATCCAGCTTAAGTGGTTTTCACAACTCAATCCTCGTCATAAAGACTGTTGTGCAATTATCCACATAATTTTGGTGAAGTGAACGCAACTGCAGAACCACAGTAGGTGGCATCAATGACCGAGGAATACTTAGTTTGGTGTCTGTTGATTAGATTACATAACACAGTACTTGTTGCCTATTATTAAAATATGTATGGTTAGTAAAACCAGGAACATATACAATTTTAAGATCATTATTTTCGACAGTTCCAAAGCACATAACCAGCGATGGCACTGGAAGCCTTAAAAGAGACGAGTCTGTCTGTCAGTGTGCTAATCAGCTAGCAAACATGCAACTGATCAGTTGCCATGATACCAGTTCAACACGGTCTAGTGGTGTTGGACAGGGTTCACTTTAAATATTGTGCAGTGCAGCGCTGTTGCTTTTAAACCAAAGGACCAGAGTGTGGGATGTGCATAACATGTTGTGCATCTGCCTGCTGTTGTAATCACAAAAGTCGTTTCTTTCTCTTTCTAACACACAGGTGCACACACGCCACGATATCTGATCCTTTCCTGTCTTCAGGCTCGTTGGATTATTGATTTCTGTAGTCGCTATCACAGACAGGCTGACAGACAACAGATCTACTGCTCGTACTGTCTGAGTGTCTGACAAGAGGACAAGAGGACTCTTTGTGGGAGTGTACGTGTGTGCATTTATGTGTCACTGTGTGTGTACGTGTGTCGCATCAAGCTGAAATATCATCTCCAATCTGTGCTTCATTTCTCCCCCACCTCACCCAATCGTCATTCACACCTGATCCCAAGAGTGTCATCTTTTTTACTCCCTTTCTTTTCTTTCTTTCTTCCATGGCTCTCAGTACTTACTGGGTACTCCAGAGACCAGTCTGAGGGGTCTGAGTACTCTGAATGCCCTCAGAGCCTTGACATCGAAGCCCGCCGCCTTCCCTCCAATAGGAGTGGCCCCGTCCCCCTTGGTGGCCTGCTCCAAGATCGCGCTGAATAACCTGCAAGAAAGAAAGTAATGACTTCAATAACCATCATCATCAGTTTGACATCCCATTTCCACATCGTAGAGAATATCTGAGAGAGGAAAACAGTAAAAGCGATACAGACATACAGGGATGTATTATAGAGTGATTTATACCTGCAGTTGTTGTCATGATTGCCCTGCTTTCTATTTTCTTTTGTCAACACTAAACTGATTGATCTTCATCATCTTTATCATAATCTATAAGACAGCCAAAGTGGTGTAAATTTTAGATATCAACCTAGTTTGGGACCAAAAATTTTAAAAGCAAGACACATCTGCGCTGTTTCACAATCAAATGCGCTGCCTGGAGAAAACACAACAGTAGAAAATAAAACAGCTTAATTAGTTAGCTCTCCAACACAACAATAGAAAGCGTTTCATCTCTTCCCTCTGTCTTTCACAGATAAGGAAATGTGAGACGCTCGGCTTTAATGATTTGACAGTCGGCTCAACAGAACGCTGTGCATGTCTGTAGTGAAGAGAGGTGTCTCCAAATGTGTTTATAAGTGAGTGTGTGCTCATGGCACTGTCAAACTGAATGGAACACACATTTACATTTTGCCATGTGATATCACGCAACATCCCCTGTCTCTCCACTGTAATGTATCTGCTACTTAAAGCTGGTGCCATGTAAAAATTGTCATCTTCTATTTTGCACTGTTGCTTTAGTTAGTTATTAGCTTCTATGAAACTTAGAAATCTCTTGGGTAAGAGTGGCTCCCAAACATCAATAAATACTGTATGTACACCATATGTCTGCCCATAGTGGACGTGTCTGGTATAGTAATAATAATAATAATAATAATAATAATAATAATAATAATAATAATAATAATAATAATAGTACCTTTCATACATAACACAGCTCAAAGTGCTTTATATGCAAGAGTGATAAAATGTATTTATTGTATATATTTATATTTATGATTTGGACTAAAGGCCCCTTGGTTTATATTAAGGAGAATCTATGCTACTATCAACAATCATACTTTAGAAGAGTGCTTGTTTGGTTTCAGGGTTTTTGAGTCCCAAAAGTTCACAGGATGACTCATTAGGGTCATAACATGAATATTAGGGAAAAAAAGAAGAAGAAAAAAACATCTGAATTGGTTTTATTGACGTTATTTCTAAAATATTATATTCCCTATTAGAGCTTGGACTCTATACTGAAAAAGAAAGATTGTAGTTTACTGTTTGCAAACACGCTCACAAGCTAAAGTGAAAGTTAAAGCAGAATCACTTCCATTTGACGTTTCACCTCACTATATTTGTGTTTTTTTTCAGTGCTGTGTCTCTTGAATGCTTGCTGCTGATAGACTCACAGCTGGTCACAACCTTTTTAAAAAGACCTGACTTCACATCGTGGATGTACACGCCAAAGAATTAGGAAAAAGAAAAAAAGAAAAATACACTTCCACACACTTCTTGTGGGACACAAGTGATGACTGAGGGCAATTACTTCTGTATGAGTTTATAAACTGTATTTTAGGAAAATCCTGCATAGTAAGGTACTGACCAAATGAATCCAGTGCCAAGTAGCATTGAAACTTCTCCAGTCAAACAACCTGCATTCATTATTTTTTATTCTCAGATTTAAAAAAAATTAAATTCCAATTCTATTTGTATGCTTTTGCTTGCAGCCAATCCCTGTGTTCCCACTAATGCAGCTGCTACAACCCGTGCAGTCTGTGGTTTGGTGAATTTGCAGTTCAATGTGCAGAGATGCCATCAAAATGTTTGAAATTATGGCTATACGACACACCTGTGGTGTCTGTTGCAATTTCACACAACTGAATGCTTCCATTCACATGACAGATATCTAACGAAGTAGGAAAAAAAGGTATCAAATGAAGCACTCTACTGGTTTTGATATCACTTTAAAGGTACTGCTATTGTAATTATTTGAATGATATCCAGCCCTTTCACTTATTATTGTTATTAAAATTAAGCAATTAATTTTGCTTCAACTGCTCACAGCTCATCCACATATAAAACCTTTGAGAAGGGGTTTTGACTGCCCAGTATAAACCATTGAAGAGACAGGGTGAGAAATGTATTTAATATGAAAAACAATCACAGCAAAGTTACAGCTGAAAATGCACAGGTAAAATAAACAACGGTCCCCGTTAGTGCGGGTAATGCCAGAAATCTAGTTACTTCTTCTTTTTTTCCCTTTTGCTTTGTTTTTCTTGTTGGTTTTTAATTGTTTGTTTCTCTTTCTGTTTTGTTTTTGCTGTTAACTTTGGTTTATGCTTTGTTATCATTATTATTATTATTATTACTGTTTGTCATAATTGTATATCTTTTGCGCCCTTTTCCTTAGACTGTGAAGGGCAAGTGGCGAGTTGGTGGGTGCTTTGTGGGAAACCGTATAACCATAGAAAAGGCACTTAGTCGTGTTGAAGATGGACATGAAAAGACCAAAAATATAATAAGTATGTGAATTTCTTGTGAACATCTCCTCTGTACTGTATTTTCTATGTGTTGTCTTTATGATGAATAAATAAAAAGTATATTCATATTTTTTATTACTGGGTCAGAGGCCACCAAGGTTCAGGGCCTCTGTTTAAGACAACAAATTTGTGGCAGCAGTCCATAAAGATTATTTAATTTAAAAGTTCGGAGTAGAAGAACTTGGGATGAAACAGAATGGCAACTGCTGGCCGGGCCTTTTGGATATTAGTGACCACCCTCGCTTATGCTCTTGTAGCTGAATGATAGAAAACCAAACAGCCAGGTTCAAAGTTCTTGTGGAAAGCCAGGCCACGTCCACACACTTTTGACCATTATTACACAGAAAATAGACAAAGTAAGCACAAATACACAATGATGCAAATATAATCTTCAATAAAAGGGCTAAATGTGTTTTTGCACTGGTGCCTTTTGTTGGCTGTTATCCCCGATGAAATTATTTACAGACGTCTCTTTGGATGTCAGCGGCTCACAAGCTTGAATTTATGTACGTCCAGCTGAGCTTATCACTCTCTCCCCCCTCTCTGTCTCTCTGAGATCCTTTAGAAAATCACCATACAATACCATTTTCCAGCTAGAGCGGCTCAAAGGCCAGTCAGCGGCGCGTTAGTCATGGAGAATTATCAATTAGCGTAGATGAAATGGCCACTTGAAAAGACCTCTCAAAACATATCGGCCTCTCTCTCCCTCTCACTCTCTCGGCCTCTCTATTTCGCACCACCTCCCTCTCAATTTGATTCACTCTCTCTCGCTCTCTCTCTCTCTTTCCTTTGAAACAGAGTATGAAAAGCATGTCAAGGATCCACAGTTTTGCACCACCAGCATTTCGCCCGGCATGTTTTGCCGTGGTGGGGTGTTAAATGATAATTAGAGCCTTTGAGCGTAGCACCACATAATGGCTTGTGTACATCCACAGCAGAGGATAGTACAAGCTGTGTACATTCATAAAGAGAACAGAGACTGTGTGTTTTCATAATAGTATAAACACCACAATACTACTGAATTCATGTTTGAATAATCACAGAATCACATTAATTATGTTCATTGTTAATTAATCTATTGATGTTTGAATTACCCTTTTTTGAGTGCAAAATAGTTTGTACAGATATTAAAAAATGAAATTCAAAGGGTTTTGAGCATTTTTTCAAGAAATAGTTTTTCATTCTCAAGTACGTCACTCAGCGCAAAAATGCTTATTCATTTTTAAATATTAATTTTAATTGAACATAAATAAATGATGTAATCCATGTCTTTCTTTTCAGCGAAAGGCATAACTATGTTTATCAATAACATCCCACTCTTTTTTGAATTAACTGTACAAATCCTTAACACAGCGCTTAAATGTCACAGAACCATCTTTGCCTGGGTTTTAAGTGGAATAAAAGTAAAAAATAAACTGATAAACTTAGTGATGGCTGACAAAAGACGTGATGAAAAAAATCTGTGGTCAAAACATACATCTTATGCAGTAATTTGAATTTCAAGGACTTTAGCACTTTGTTACAGAAACCGGATATTTTCATGGTATTCCAGTACTTGATTTTTCAATATTCAAGCCACAATTTAGTGCTAATTGATTAATTAATTAAATAATCATCGAGTAGTGACAATGTTTCCATAGCCCAAGGTAATGTTCTCAAATTACACCTTTCACCTGAACAAATCAAAAGCCTAAAGGTATTGAATTACAATAACACACACAGAGGGAGAACAACCTCACATTTGAGAGGCTGGAACCAAAGACATTTCACGTCAAATCACTTAAGTTGACTATTTACACATTTTAGTGCTTATTTCCCATACTTTGTAGGCAAAACATTCGCCTAAAGGTTTCACTCTCTCGACTGTTTTTTTGTGATGATCCTTCAGCTATTTGTGCCGCCAATACCTCAAAAGTAGAACAGTACAATGTGGAAAAAGACGAGATCAGAGGGATTAAAATAGCAAATAGCACAAGTAAAAAGAGGAGAATAATACATGTGAGGGTAAAGAGAAGGGATGGAGAGGACGCAGGTGAAGAAGGAGAGCTGCTGTAGGTAATACAGAGACTAAAGAGAGAGTCTATATAGTGCCTATTGTATACACACACACACACACACACACACACACACACACACACACACACACACACACACACACATACAGCCTGTTAGCTCACTGAGCCTTCACTAATAAACTCTTAGGTACGTGTCAGCAAAAGTGTGGGCTCCAGCATCTGTGTGTATGCACAAGTGTACATGTGTGCGTGCATGTGTGCCAGTGAAAGAGTGTGTGTGCCTCCGAGGCTGCTCAGCACCAGGTACAAGCTCTTTCACCCATATGGTGAACGTTCCAGAGGGAGCGAACTCTGTCACTTCTCATCTACACACACACACACACACACACACAGAGGCACAGAGTGGCTGGCAGTAAGGCACACAGGCACAGAGACAATCACTCATTCATGCACACACACACACACACACACACACACACACACACACACACACACACACACACACACAGAGGGCTGTCACAGCTGAACATTTCCTAGATCTGTGTCCTCTCCTAGTGTGTGAAACGGAGGGAGTGTTTGTGTGTTTTAGTGTTTCATGACTTTACTGATGGATTTTGTTCCTGTTTTGTGTAATTTCCATGAGAAGTTCGTATATCTCAATGACATAATTGGCCTACTTCAGAGACCTCTAACATGACAAACTGAAGCTTCCAGAAGCATCTTATATCTGTGTTTTCTGGTCTAGCTACCTCTCGTTCTAAGGAATGCTTCGATTTTGCCGGGAAAAATGGCTTCGCTGAGGTTTAAAATGATAATAGATTAATAAAAAATGTATGATTATCTGTAGGTGTTGGCAAGAAGCTGGATGCGAACTCTGCACTGTAGGACATTATTTGCACATTAGCAAAGGTCACTTCCCTCAACATGGGTTATTTTAAGCCTTATGAATTGAAACATTTCTCTGGTGAGTACAGTGTACGCCATCATGTCTTCACGTTGGTTTTGACTGGATTTCAGCCCATGCCTAATCTTTAATGTCACCAAACTAAAGATTTTTAACAGCTACTGTCACTATCAGTCTATCAATTCAAACATTCACCTGCATCTAAACAGGATTTGCACAACAGTAGGGCGTGAGGGCAACAGCGCAATGACCAGAAATAAATTCACCCGCATCTCATCACCACTGGTTTTACAACAAACCCATCTGTAGCAACGGTCTGCTTCTCAGAAATAACAGCCTGTAGAATGGATTCAAAACAGGATTTAAAGTGCAGATAAACTCAATTAAAGCTAATAAGAGACTATAAGAGAGCTAATAAGAGGACTACGAATAGCCTAGAGTACAGTTTTTCTTTGTCTCTGACCTTTTCTTCCCCACCTTTTTGTTATTTGGCCCTTTTAGAATCAGAATCAGAATCAGAAAAAGATTTATTGCCAGGTATAGTTAACACAATACGAGGAATTTGTTCTGGTGGGTTGGTGCAACATAAATATAGAAAAAGAAAACAGATAAAATAGAAGATACAAATATAAAATATAAAATATAAAATATAAAAAGTACGAGTCTTACAGTGCAAAACAAAACAAGTAACACAAGTAACAGTGTAACAGTGCAAGAAACAGAACCATGGAATTAAAGTATATACAAGAATGGACACATTTATCCATCTAATTTGTATTTTCATTATACCTACTTTGCTCCATAGACTTTAATAATAAATATAAAGTCAACCAAAGATGGCACCTATTCATTCCTGTGGAGATTTTTGCCTGGGGCATATGCCAAAAAAGTTTTCTAGCTTCTGGGTTTACTTCCACTGTATGCAGACTTTGTACATATAAAACCACCATGGCTACAAAATTTAGAATAGAAAGATTCACAATTGACCTTGAAGTCTGAGATGTCCTGGTGACAGATTTGCAGGCTTCTCTTTTATAGTGGTGGTCCATGGGAAAATGCAACGTCCATGGCAACTAGGAAAAAATTGCCTTGATTTCATTTATTTCCTTCTTGATCTCTGTCATTCCTTGATGGACTAATTCACTTGAAGGGATGGGGGAACACATCGACAGACAATGACAATATAGGACAATATAGGTAGGCTTTCGACATTTTGGGACCATGTAACCCCCAATCAGATAGGCTGTTATAACATCAAGCAGGCTGTATTTGGCACATTTTTGTTTTTATTCTCCCAACAAAGTTTTTCCCAATAGTTCTGGTGGTGGCCTTGCAACCCACAAGGTGGGCCAGCCCGTCTGGCATTTGTCAGAAATGTCTAATGTCCAGTCCAAGCCTGGTTATGTTGTCAAAAGGGAAAGGACAATTTGGTCACTTCAGAAGAATAAGTATTCTTAGTCTGGCCACGTGAAAGAGTACAAGGTTTTATATTGTAAGAAAGGAATATTTTAAAAACCCCTAGGGAAGTCTAGGGAAGCAATTCAGGTTTAATCTCCCAAAACAGCAAGCACCAACCCTCCTCAAGTGTCCTTGAGGAAGACACTGAACCCTGCCAACTCAAGAGCTGCAGCAGGTAGCTGACCTTTTGACCTTACTTTGGCAGGGTTGCAAGACAATTTCCTTAAATAGATCAATACAGTATTGCTGCACATTAAATTATGCTGCGTCACAATAAAATCCATAATTAAAATAGAGACAGAGAAAGAAAGAAAGAGAGAGAGAGAGGCAGACAGAGAGAGTAGATAACAGCATAAGAGTGGTAAAGGTTGTGTTTATGCCAGGGGCACTGGCACCATGATGCCAGCCAGTGGGGTGAGTGTGTGTGTGTGTGCGCACGCGTGCATGTGTGTGTGTATGTGTGTGTGTGTGTTTGTGTTTGGGGTGAAGCCAACCATGTTCAGTTAGTGATGGCTAATGTGAGTGAACACTTGACTGGCGATGAACAAGACTCACTGAGTGTGTATATGTGTGTGTGTTTGTGCATTCACAAAGCCTCCCTTTAGGCTGTGGGGAGCCTTCTTGCGGCTCTCTCTCTTGCGCACAGACACACAGACACACACACAGACACACACAAACGGTCAATTAGACCATTTTTATAGCATTAATGTAACTGTCAGGTCCACTGGCTATTGTGGCATTACCCTCACACAACACTGTGCACAAAGCACAGCTGGCAGGCAGGGCACACACACACACATGCACACACACGCACGCACACAGGCACAGAGGGTTTAGCAGATGGGCTATGTTGCTGAGTTGCAGATAAAGAAAACAGAGCAAAGCTTTGCTATCAGCATCTAACAAGCTAATCAGTTTAGGCCTCACCAATACACTGTAGGCCAAAGTTTACCGCGGCTTTAATACGGATTCACTGTGAAGGAAGATTGTTTTATGGCAGTACTTTCAAAGCTTTTTTGTATTGCAGTAGTTTTGATATTAATACCATATATTAATATCACATATACTGAGAGGTAAGCATTATTCCTGTATAGATAAGCAAGACCACATCCGTCCTCTGAGGGTGCCTATTTGGTGCTGATCACCAATCCCTGGAAGTGGTATCAGCCCAGGCTAATCACGACATCTATTTGAAGACTTTCATTTATTTGGTAGCAGTATTTATTTATTGTTCTTAACAACACTGTTTATTAAGCGTTGCAATGAAGAGATCACAGGGGTAAGTTATAGATTGGAACTTTTGTAATGCTGTGTTGCATTCACTGTTCACCAATTTTGAGTGACTTTTAAACAGCATGACTACATTGAGCACAACACAAGCAACCACAAGGCAAGTCTCAAAGGCCAAAGCAATATTGGCCTCTGTGCCTTTCCAGTGGAGACTCTGAGAGCTCAGCAGCGTGGGCTCATATTTAGCTCTGACAACCAGTACTGCACGCACATTGTTCTCTTTTTAAGACAAACTTATCAACAAACTTAATCATTTCTTTTTCTTACTTATATGAATGATTTAACTTATATCAAAATCCCATTTTTGTGAGTATCATATAGGCTACAGAAGTTTATCAGTCCCAAAGCATTTTACAAAATGTTGCCAGTGGCATTAAGAAATAAAAGTAGGCCTCAATCAACTTACTGTTATAAATCAAACAACACAAAAAAATGTAAACACTGTCAGAAAACAATAGTGTGTATTGCATCCAAGATTGCAGTGTGAGTGTGTGTCCGGTGAGGAGAGAGAGACGCTGTGTCTGCACTCTGGACAGGCAGGCGAGCTTGACATCAGGTTAGCGGTAAATTACGAATGTCACACTGAATGTTCTGTGTGAGCTTCACTTCACCTGTGAAGCTTTTTCAGTGGCACGAGAAATTGCCGTTTTACATCATCTGATCTGCGTTTATAGAGACCACCGTTCACAGCACTTGGAATGAGATCGTTTCTATAGATGTGCTGCAGCTGACATGCAGCCTCACCAGCGCTCCTTGTTAACATGGGCGCTGATAAAACCCCATCAGATTCTCACACACTGCTGACGCATGCTGTGTGAAACAGGCCTTATTTAGCTCTATTAGCCTGTTTAAAATCTGCATTGTGTGCACGCAAATTAGATTCTGCAAATTTGTTGAATTACTAGTAATGAAATGTAAAAAAATATATAAAGTTAAGAAAGAAAAATTAAGAAATTTTACCCAACAAAGCTTTAGTAATTAAATTCAAGCAAATGCAAGCACAGAAGCTTTACTACAGAAATTAAAGGTGTTAATGGGAAATACGATCGTCATTTTAAAAAAAGAAATACTCGCAATATGAGTAGCTCTGGCTTCAGAGAGAGTCTGCCAGTTGTCTTGGCTGTAGTTTTGTTTGTTGACAGTAATTATACCAAGGTACTATGATTAATTTGCCAATGATGTGCTGATGTTTAAAAAAGTGTCAGGTAGTACTTTTAAAAACGCTGGAAAGAGACAGTGAGTTACAAGACTTGCCATCTTTGCCATCCCCTCTGTCAGAGCACACAGATCCACTCGTGTCCACTCACCCTACGACTACGATGATGAAGTCGAGCAGATTCCAGCCGTTCCTAAGGTAGGCGTTGGGGTGGAAGAGCAGGCCGTAGGCTATTACCTTCAAGAATGCTTCCACCGTGAAAATGATGAGGAACAGATACTCCACGCGCTCCTGTAGGGACACACAAACAAGACATATGTTTGTCTGAGCAGCAGCAGCACTGCAGAGAGACTCAGTATGACAGAGGACAAGTGCTAGAGACAGATTTAAAAAAAAGGCAGTAGATGAAAGGGAGAGGAGATTATAGAACGGCTGCTGGCAGTAAAGTTTGTGGTAAGCTGAGATTCACATGTGAGTAAATACTGTTAACAATATACCAAGTACTGAGACACACCAACCATTCTTTTAAAAGTCTTAATTCAAACTGTTTGCAATTCTTTGTGATAGGTTTGTTTGTTAGAGCAACTGGCCATACCAAAGCACCAAGAAAAGCACACATTCATTCACAATGACATTTATTTATGAACATTAAAGGCCCTGAACGTGACTTGTGAGTACTAACAGTGCTTGCTGCTTACTATACTGAGTTTATCAGCCAGAACAAGATGTTCTGTTACTGTTTATGTGGCTGCTGGTGTGTGTGTGTGTGTGTGTGTGTGTGTGTGTGTGTGTTTATTTATGCATGAACATGTATTTGTGTAAGTTGTAATCGTGTACACAATCAAAGCATTTGGATTATTTAATCAGAGCGGCTCTCTTCCTGTCCTAAGAGGCTAATATCTGAAGATGGGAATGCATGAATGTGTGTATGTGCATGCACATATGCACAAGCACAACTGCTCTACTACAGAGCTCCTCAGAGATTCCTGTCTTAGCGGTGACCCCTGCCTAAGAGGGTCCTGGGAAATGTCCTGAAATGGCCTTGAGACAGAAAGAAGAATTATGCAACTTTCTGACCATCATAAACTTTCAGACACTTCATCATCCACCTAATCATCCGCCATATCTGCTTTTTATTTGTTTGTCAAGTTTGTAACTGAAATGAGATCAAGGCAATGGTGCAAAAGCTCTTATGTAAACAAAACAAAATATTCAGAGATATTCTCTCCGTCCCTCTGAGGTACATAGTGTTTTTGACATAAAAATATATTTGGCGCCATCCATCGATCTATCCGTCCATCTCAGTCCCTGTTCCTCCTCCTTTTCCTGCTGTT